>NW_028289064.1:3058000-3387000 GCF_059628265.1 Tinamus guttatus | reverse complement strand
ACTACTGCTCTGCAGTGGCCTAATTTTGAAGTCTTTCTACAGGGCAGGGAAAAGAGGGGTTTGATCTAGAGGCACATTTCTCCCCTCCTATTACACACTATTCCATAGTGGAGAAAACCTCCGAGGTTTTTACCTCCTCAAGGGGAAATGCAAGGATTGATTCTATAGATAAGTGTATAGGATAAGTGTGAAAGCTGCCTTCTACAGAGAAAGAACAACATAAAATGGAGGGGCATCTTCTCTCTCGTTTGCCTTTGGGGCTTCAGGGCTCAACTGCAGGGAATTGCCTGCAGCATGGGGCCAAGTTATCGGTGCTCCCCACCCATCCTTTGTCCCCCTTGGAGTGACAAGAGCATTAGCTATAACGGTGGCTTTGTCACTTGGCTAAGTGCCTTGCAGGCCTTTCCACTGCTACTGTCGTCAAACAGATCAAAGTCACTTCTGAGCTAAACTGGACCTAAGCAGCTAATGCAGAGTGTCTCCACAGCTCATTACTATTTCTACCCAGGAGCAAACCTGCACCAATTTTGGTCTAACATGAATGCAGAGGCTGCATTTGGATCTATGGGAAAAGGCTTTGATTACAGTAATGTTTACTGTGCAATAATGTCTTTCTGAAATAAACAGAATAAAAGTGTATGTTTACTGAATGTTGAAGATAATTGGAGATATTGTCCCAGAAATCTGTGTTAAGCTTTGACTTACAGTGTAAAATGGTTCAGAATAGCTTTTTTGTATCTAAACTTTGTTGTTGAATGTTTGCATCCTGTCAGGAGGAGATTAGAGATTCTTTTACTGAAACAGTTTTGAGAGAGTTGAAGGTTCCAAAGATCAGTGGACTTTTACAGAGAAAACATAGCATTTAAAACTAAAGCAAGGGTAACTCTAAAGGTTCATTCTTTATTTGAAGACAGCTTAGGAATGATTTAACAGGGTTAACTTCAGAAAGAAATATTCTAAAGTCCTCTAGGAGACATATTCTTGCAAGATTGCCAGCTAGTTTATAACTGAGATTCCTCATGCTCTGTGGGGGTAATTACTGCAGCTGGTTGGAAAGGATTCGGTATTAAAACAGCAGTCAGGGAGCTACTGAACACAAGCTCAAATCCACAAAGAGATTGTCAAAGCCTGGACTGATTAGAGCAAAATAAATCTCGGACTGGAGTGCCTGTCCCTGCCTTAACATCCCCCATTCTGGCAGATACGGTATAAAATGTGGTAGAGTGGCATGAGTGGGTCATACATTTTGTCTGAAAAGTGAGCTTTCCTTTTCTGAAAGGTTGCCTGCAAAAGTCACCTACAGCAAAACCCAGAGGTAAGGAATGCAACACCTGATGTATTATCTCTGGTGGTAATGAAAAATGCAAAGAACTTTCTCTACCAGCCATGACTTTGCTTAAGTAGATACAAGATCTTCAGAGCCATAGGCAAAGTGACATCTTTCTAGCAGTGCTTCTTGCACATTTTATTGGCGTAGCAGAGGAGCTATAGGGGGTGAGCGGGGAAGGGAGCTCGGGTGGACATTGTGGCAGGGTGGCACACCAGTGTCCCCCCCAGCGCTGGAGGCTGGCATCTCTGGGTCAAAGACTTGACTTCAACTTCATAGGGGTTTGTGGCACCTTATTGCTGCCTCTGCCACTTACCTCCATGACAGTTGCCATAAGCAGTGAGAATCCCATATCTTGGGTGCACCATCCACTATAGCGTCTTGTGCTGTGGGACATGCAAAGGAAGCAGATAAATAAAGTGCCATTTCATTAGTAGTCAACTCCTGGGTGGTTCTGCGATCCTTAGATACTTTTTTTCTCACACAACAAAGAAGGAAGGATCTCTTTGGGGCAGGTACAGCCCCATCACCGTGGCAACATAACACTTTACGGGATCTTGAACTTATTTATCCTCATAGACATGTTGTAATGGAGAGAAGTGCTAATATCCCTCCTTTGAGAAAGGGAGTTTGGGGATAGAGGAAAGCTAGATCAGCAAAGCCAGATGGAGCTAAACTACAAGATCTGGGTGAGGGTAACCAGACACTTTCAGTAAATGAGCTTCCATTAGAGGTAGCACACCCATAGCTAATTGAGTTGCCTGTTGGGATTTGAAATTAGAATGATGTGAACATAAAAAAGCTATCAGTCATGTCATTTTTTGACAAGCCCTGCTGCAGTGCTTGTACCTGGTATATAACCAGTTCAAAAACAACAACAACAAAAGCCTATACACATTGCCTAACTTATGTGGCCTTTCTTCCCTGCGTTGTCCTTGCCCAAATGCACTGATTAGCCTTGATTAGCCATTGATTTTATATATTTGGTTTATCAGGAGTCCAAACCACAGAAGATCCTTTTATGGGTAACTGGGGGATATATTTTTCTAATCATATTCTGGAGGAAACAGTTAAAAGAATCAGTTCTACTTATTATTATTATTATTATTATTATTATTATTATTATTATTATTATTATTTTAGTAATAGAGACTTCATTAAGGAAGAAAGATTAAATATCATCTTTCTGGAGAATCAGGATAATGTATCTGTTTTTTTGACATAGTTCTTTAGAAAATCATTTCAAGCTTTGTTCTCGGGATTATTGGTTAGTTCTGGCAGTTCCAGATCGCCATGTGTATGTATCAGGCATTAAATTGTGGTTGCAGGCTATGTGTTCTAGAAAGGAATGCTTCTTTAGAAGAGTTTCAGTGTTTAAAAATATTGCCTCAAAAAAAAAAAAAGAAAAAAAAAAAGAAGAAGAAGAAAAAAGAGAAAAAAAGAAAGAAGAGCAAGGGTGAAGCAATACATATATTTGCTAGAAGCAGCATGGTAATCAGCCGTGAGTTTGGAGTGTCTCCATCTCTGCTCACCTCACGGTGGGCCCAGGGAGGCAGGGAGGGTTTATAGGCTGCTGCGCTCGTGGTTTGAACAAGAGGCTGGGGTCTATCCTGCACGCTGGGATAGCTGTGTGGTGCTGCAGCCGGCCTGGCTCGCTGCCTGTGGGCCCCACTGAGCTTGGGTGCTGTGTCCTGCTGGCTCATCCTCGGTGGGCCGGCACGGTGGGGCTGTGCTGCTGCCCGGGTGCTCTCTGGGGCCGCTTGCTTGCTGGTCTGCATGAGCGAGCCTTGCTGGTGCAATGGGGAGAATCATGGAATCATTATGATTGGTAAAGACCTTCAAGCTCATCAAGTCCACCTGTAAGCCCATCACCACCATGCCTGCTAAACCATGTCACTGTCACTCCCACAGCCTGGCAGATGCCTCCATGGTCCGTCCTTGCAACCAGCTACATGGGAAGAAAATGATGTCTTGCAGCAGCAGCACTGTCCACAGAAGAGCTTTATAAAACCCCCAAGACACTGGATGTGGGAGGGAAGTGGTGCTGGTCTGGCGAGTATGCTTGTGGGGAAAAGGAGGGTGGGGAAATAGGAAGTATTTTTGATGCTTTTGGGCAAAGAGTTTCTGAGTGTTTCAGACTCTTCTGTTCTGCTAACCTCTGGGTCAAAGAAGAGGAGTTTTCCACGTTTAACTTTGTGGGCTATGTTCTTTCCTTGGCCTGGCAGGCACTGGATGTGGGGAGCCAGATCTGGAGGTAGCACACGCAGCATGTCTCTGATGATGCTGGGAGACTTCCTTGATTTTTTGACTGTTGAGAAGCTTGTTCCCTTACTCTTACTGTGGGTAAGAGCACATATTTTAACAAATATGTGTGTTTGGACAACTATATGCTTTCAAAAGCTTAGAGCCATTATGATTGCTTAAACTAATCTTGTTGGATAGTGAATCCCAGGGCAATCTTGGTAGAAGAAAAGGTGTGTTTTTTCCCCTCCTGGGCTTCTGTAAAACCTGGGGGTACAGTGTCTGCCAGGAGAGCTGCCATTTTTCTTTTTCTACGATAAGGCTTGGCAGAGATTTTGCAGCATAGATGCAGATTTAATTCCTCACAACTGAGATGAGATTTTGGTTGCTCCTGAACTTCAATCAGAGCTAGTGGGGAATGTTTTTGACCAAAGGGCTTTTTGTGAAAAAGCAATGATTTATTGTATCTGAAGATTTTTGACAGCAATGTGACAATTTGAAGTAAACTTTATTCAGAAAAAGGGACAAAAGTCATTCTTCAGAAATGCTGATAACCAGGTGGGTCTCCTTTCTTCCTGGTGGGACTCAGGCTAAGACCCTGGTCCTTAGTGCCCTCGGAGCATGCCTGTGCTGCTGGAGGACTGAAAGAGAATTTCTGCAGTTCTCCTGTTGAGGCTGTTCCTCCTTCAATAAGTAATAAAAAATTTCAGGGGAAACTTGTCCGTGTCACATCCAGGGCTTGCCCCATCTTCGGTGAAATGTCTCTGTCACAGGAACCCTTGTTGTGCTATGCTCTTCTAGGACTACTTTTTAACATGTGTGAGTAGTTTTTTTTTTTTTTTTTTTTTTTTCCCAGAAAATTTTCCCAAGGTCTCAGCTATGCTCTGATGCTGCATGAGAACATTTTTGAACTCTTGAAAATGTTTACTGAACAGGAAAACCATTCCTTACCCACTTCCAACTCCGCCCCAAGCACTGTGGAAGCATTGCCTGTGTCTCTTGAAAGGGCTTTACCTTGTGGAGGCATAAAGAGTGCCTGTGAAACCCTTTTTTTTTTTTTTTTGTTCTGTTCTCCCTGTTTTAATCTTTAGCCTTGGCATTCTGCTTTCTGAGCTGTAAGCATGATGTTTCCTATCATTTTAAAAGAGAATGTTCATTGAAAGATATAAAAGTGTAAACAAAAAGTTCATGTTTGTTGGCACAGTTTTTAAATGCAGACATCTGGGTTAGAGATGTGAGAAAATTGTAAAGAATTTGGGAAGGTTCAAAGGCTCATGTTATTAAAGTTTTAATAATCTCCTTTTCTGCCTAGCCCCAGCCCCCTGCTAGTCTTTGAATCTTGAAGGAAAATGCCGTCTGAACAAGATTATAGTTAATTAGGGTAGGATCTTCTCTTTGAAAGCCTGTAGGAAGCTGTCCTGCCTTTTTATTTTTTAGACTAGAATGAACGGTGTGTAGGAGGAGATATGTGGCAAAAAGCATTTTAGTGCAATGTTTTAATTTAAAGACTCCAGGGGCTCTGTTAAGTTTCTATAACACAGACTATGGTATTTTCACAATCACTTTGTTATGTAATCCCTGGAGAAATAATTCACCTGAGGTGAAATTCGCACCTCGTAGAAGGGGCCAAGGAGGGTTATCCATAAACACACATAACCCCCTTCCTTGGCATGCACAGGCACAAAACCTCACATATCTGCTCTTTGCTGTGTTGTGTTGTGTTGTGTTGTGTTGTGTTGTGTTCTATTCTATTCTATTCTATTCTATTCTATTCTATTCTATTCTATTCAAGTTTGAATTGCAGTGCTGTCCCTCACCCCAAGGCCTCAGGTTCCCTGTTAAAAGGCAACCTCTGGGTGAGAAGCGCCTGCCATGCGTTCGTCACTTGACTCAGACATGGCCCTCCAGCTGTGGCAGTGTGGCCATGGACATGGTGCTGTGGCAGCTCTGACCTCCAGCCCTGAGAGGCCAGGGCTTAGTTGGCTCAGTGCAGCAGTGGATGCTCCCAGACAAGCCCAAGGCCATTTGCCGCCGTGCCAGGTGTTGAAGCCCAACTCTTGGAGCTTGGCCATTTGCTCAGCGTCCACAGCACTGCACAGGCCTTTAGGGGCAGCACAGATTTAGAGGTGATTCATCCAGGGTTCTGCTCTGCCTCATCTTTGGGGACTATCAGGATTCCTCACCCAGACATGTCTGCAGCTGCTGAGACTCAGGAGAGCACAGGAGGATTCCTGCACTCTGAGTGCTTCTTGGGACATAAACTCGCCAGTCACGTTCCTACAGCACATGTCCTGAGTGATGTGTCCCCAGCATCCCGGTGGCAGCAGGGACCCCCTAGCAGGTGCCTGTGACCAGTGAGTATTCACAGCTCCTGCACCGGGAGCCTGCTAATGTGACAAAATTTACACCCACCTCCCTCAGCCCCCGGCAATAGTCCCAGGAGTGTTGGTGCGGCGCCATCACCTACGGCTTGGAGCAGGAGCGCCAGCTCTTTTATGCCAAACGCTGACTGTGGCAGCGCGAGCAGGCGGCCCCTGCGCCAGGAGCCCAGCCTCTCACCGTGCGGGTCTCTGCGCGCGCAGACGCCGCTGTGGCTTCGCTCTGTGGGATGGGTGGCCAGGCCCCTTGCCCGCACAAAGCTGCTGAATCCTCAAGCACAACACTGGGAAAACCAAAGTCTACCCAGCGTCTGTGAAGGGCAGGGATCTGTTGTTCAGCGTTCCTGCTCAACCCAAACGAGCCTGGTCTCCATACGTGGTTTTTCAAGGCCTTAGTCTCTGCCAGCATGATGTAGCTAGAGGGTTGAGGACAACAATTTGATTTGTAAAAGGAAATCTCTCTCTCTCTCTTTTTTTTTTCTTTCCTGGGTTTGTTATAAAGAATAAAACCAGTTATATTTCTAGTCTATTTTGTTTTTAGTGCTTGCGAGACATCCTGAGGGAGCTGGGTGTTTTTTAGAAAAATAGAGCGTTAAGAACTGTAATTTCCCTAGCATAACAGTCGTTTTCTTTGCACTCCTTGGCTTCTAATAAGATTTTTTTTTTCCCCATCTCCTTCTGTCTCTCTGGTCTGCTAACAGCCCAATTAGCAAGTGCCCAGAGCATGAAGCATTCCTGCCCTTGCTGCCCTTCCAGCCAGTCATTAACTTGATGGAGAAGGTCTAACAAACACTGGGGGGAAAAAAAAAAAAAAAGTGAATTTGTTTTTTAGAAGTTCATTGAGTTTTACAGCATTAAAATAGAAAAGGTAGTAAAAGTAGGAAAGGGTGTGTAAACACATTGCCAAAACATTAAGTCAATTAATATAGTTAAAGGGCCAGGGTTTTCTGATGCAGCCTGAAGTTTGGAATTACTCTCACTAGTAAAACAATTCCAGAAGTTTCAAAGAGCAGCTACATTACTTTTCTTTTTTTTTCTTCCAAAATGATTTCAGTATTCAGTCCTGAAAGTCAAATCTTAACAAAGATTTTTGCCTTGCTTGATAATCATGCAAAGTTTTCTCCAAAAACTGACTCTTTTTACTGACTCTGAAGGCAAAGTTCTTTAGCTATAAGATTCTGAAATCAAAGACCAGGATCTCAGAAGCAGAGTGCCCAGACAGCCTTCTGATTGTTTAGATGCCCAAATATAGTTTTCAGTATGAAGAAATATAGTTTTCAGTATGAAGTGCCCTGTTTCATTCACTCTCTACAGCTCAGAGATCTCTGTAGTGTTTAAGCAGGAAAAGTGCCAGATAAGGGACAAAGAAGTGATATGAGATAGTAGCTTTTGGCTCTGAACATTGTATGTAATACAGTTTGTGAAGGAACAAAAGCATTCAGCACCACTGAGAGCATGGCCATTAATCTGTGTAATACCTAGTGCCCTGGACATAGGCAAAGGACAATTTTTATAGTCACGTACATTGCAGAAACAGCCTCATAGGCCACCATACTGGGCCTGTACAAATTCAGCAGAAATATAAGTGATAACTTCAGTCAATTTTCACCTCATTATCACTCAGGCAAACTTTCATTGAGAGGGCTGGGGAGAAACTTTGAAAGAAACTCAGGGTTTGGTCCAGTCATCAATTAAGCTATTGTAGCATAGAAAGTCCAGGTTTGGTAAATTCACACCTTACAAATGCAAAGTCTGATTGCTCTTCCCAAGCATAAATGCTCCCATCTACAAGGTACATTTCCACCTGAACCTCTTTAAGCAGCAAAGCCCTCTGACTGTCTCTGCCTTTAGCCCTTAGACCTCTGAATGAATGGATGGCATTGAGCCCAGAAGTAGAAAGACCTGTTTGCATCCCTCCATTATTCTAGGTGTCATTACGAGGATTCTTTACAAACAATTCCCCTTCTTTGAAGGGCAGACATCCTTTTGCCTGGAGAGAATGACTGCAAGCAGCTGCTGCCAGATTTATCCTTCCTTCAGTTACCTTTGCAGTGTGCTGCACCTCTTTGAGCTGTCTGGTCTCAGGAAAGAAAATTCAATTTTTTTCTGTAGTCTTGATTTTCCTAGTATTCTTTGTGCATGATCCTTTTTTTTTTTTTTTCATTGATTCTGATTAGGCAATCTGTGAAAAAAGTGCTGAGATATTGTCAAAAAGATTCTGTGATCCAAAAGTTTCTTAAGCACTTTCTAAGCAAAAGCGTGGACTCAAAAGTGTGGTTACATGTGGAGTAACCACTGTGAGAAACAGGCCAAAATTGGTATCTGGAGATTATCTCATTAAAATGTTGAAGAAACATATTGGCCCAAAACACCAAAAACCACTTCTGAAAAGTGCCCATACACATGGTTGCTATTCATAAAAATAGAGATGGGTACAATATTCTTTACTTTTGCCTTTGGCATGGGATTGTCTTGGTAGGAAGAATATTATGTACCATTAAACTCCTCTTCATAAGGTAGTGAGGAGAATTGGCACCTGAAGTTTTGCTGTAGAAGTTTTAGGCTACATGAACATCTTTTATCACTTACTACCTCTTGACTTACATGATAAGTAAAGTTCTTGCAGAAGAAAGCATGATGTTAGCACACAATAGGGGAAGAGGTAACATAGGAAGAGAGGAGAGAAAACACATCATCTTTTGTAATTTAGAGCTGAATCTAGAGTTAATTCTGAATACTGGAAAACTCCTTCCAGTCTTCCTTTTCCTGAGTAGCTTTTACAATATAACAAGTTGAAGGGTGTATCTTCTTTTTTTCCGTTATGATCTGTATGCTGGTCAATGGGTTAAAGACTGTCTTGTCATTCCTATTGTATAGAACAACATACGAAATAAAATTTGTGCTCTAGTAATCACTTGGGTCTCATCTATGCATGTTTCTGTATTAGTTACCTGTGTTTGCTTGGGCGGTATCACTGCTGTCTATCATAACTGTGGTTATATAAAAGTTTTCTGCTCTACTAAACCACATTTCCACACCTTAGAAGTGTAAACAGGTTCTATTTGTTTATGCTTGTTAGTGAAAAACATTATATCAAGCTAAAATGGAAGAGCTTTTGCATGTAGACAAAGTCTGAAGCATAATTTTGCAAAATAGATATGTAATCTCCATACTTACCAATATTACTGCATGCTGCTGTCGTGTATCATATTGAGATAAGAGAAGACCAGGTGCTTTATTTGTAAAACCTAAAGCTGAAAACAAAATAAAGCAAGCTAGAGAGTTTTTGGAAGAGTCAAGGTATTGGGAGGAGAACAAATACTTTATAAATTAGTTTTTGACTAATTTATGCTGTTTTTTACTGATTTATATTTATTTTTATTGATATGTAAAAATAATGAAATATTAGCCAAAGAACATATTGAAATTTCCATTGATATGTTTATCTTTTCTACATAAGTCATATTACAGGAACATCAGTCTAGTAACCTGCTAGCTTGTAAGTGAAAAATTAGGAAAAGAAATTTAGGAAATTAGGAAAAAATAGAAAAGCTGTCCCATCAACTACATGAAAGGCAAGTCAAAAGACAGAAAATGTTTTGAAAGAGTTAATTAAAAATGGTGGATGATCAAACTTGGCAAAAGTATATGTCATATATCCACAATTCAGTAATAAGCATTTTCCAACATTATTTGTAACAGGGAATGGAAGTGAGGATGCTGAGGTGTGTGTTTAAGACCTAGCCTGCAGTTTGAAGGCTGACTATGTTAAACAAAGGAAATAATTAACCATGAAAGGCACCGAGTGGTTTAATAATTATTATTCCAAGAAGGAAAGTATCTGTACAAAAGGGACCGGAGGGGAAAGTTAGCTAAACATAATGGAGGTGTACTCAGTGTAACGAGCTGGTGGAGCTATAAACAGGAAAGATCTATTTATTAATTGATTTGCTAAGTAAAAGAGAGGGAGTACTAGCAAGAGATTTAAGTAAGCCACCAGTAAATGGGGGTCTTGAACCAAATATTCTCTTTCCAGTGTCTTTCAAATGTACAGCTTTTGTTCATTTTAGCCAGATCCCCCCAGATAAGCTCCTGAGGACTGACTCATTCTCCACTGTAGCCCCCACACTAATGTCAAGCTGCTTCTATGCGGAGGTGCACAAATTGTCTTGAGTCATTTTCTTAATCCATGACACCTCCAAGGTAGGCTGAAATTTCATGGCAGGAGAGTGCAGCTTTACAGCTTAGGTTTACAACCACTGTAACTTCCAGTCAGGAAAAAAACGGTATTTGAATTCTCTAAACGTATAATGTATGTCAAAGAAGGCAGTTGTGGAAAAAAAGAGAAAAGAATGAGCAGACCGGATTGTCAGGGAGCCCTCCTTGGCTCACTCACATTTTAGTTCTTTGCATTCGACCAATGGCCACTAAAGAACAAGTATGAGATAAGCAAAGGAAACACTTTGGTAGAAAACTTGTGCTGGACCTCATAGAACTCACTCTTACAAGGAAATACTGAGGTCCTGAGTTAGTAGGGCACCTGGGACAATTAGGTTTTCTGGTGGATACTTCAGTGGATATCCAGGATGAATCCAGTCAGGGTGGATATGTATCAGGAAAATAAACAGGGATATATCAGAGGTAAACTGAATGACTTGCTAATTGCCTGGCAGCGGGTTTCTCATTGCATTTGTCCTTGTCATTCTTGCTGAGGATTCCTGACCTAGCTTGTGGGACATCTGCTCCAGATCCTACTGGACAGGATTTGGGATTAGCTGGGCCATTACTTTATCCAGCAGGGAAATTCACCTTTTCCTTTGAGCAATGAATATGCAAAACGTGATTTGGAGAAACTAACACCTGCAAGTAGAGAGCTGCTGTATTTAAACCTCCTCTTTCCAAGCCTGTGGCTGTTCAAAACAGATTGCATAATCAGTAGTGATGGGTGAACCTCAGGGTCTTTGGATGCAATTTGGAAATGCTTCTTTACAAAGAGCATGAGTTCTTTAATTCTTTTAGTCTGTGTTTTGGGTGTTTCACATGAGCTTTGAATTAATTCCAAAACTCAGCTGAAACTGATACCTACCTAATTTTGGGTAATAGCAAGTGCTCCTTCAAGGAAGGAAATAGTTTTGTTTAAAGGAGATGCAAACTCAGGCATAGCTTGCAATAAATTTGAATAAGTGTATTTGGAAATGGACTTGGAAAGAACAAATTTCATTGTGAAATTCCCAGTAATCAATTAGCCTTTTCAGAGAAGCTTTTTTTTTATCATCTGAACCAGCCTTACAGGGCAATGCAAAGTGTTGTGAAAACTTAGAAAAGACCTTAAGCAGATTAAACTTTTCCAACCTCTGCAATATTTCCAATTCTATTGATTTTTCAAAGTCATTTTTTCTAAATGTCTTATATTATCTGATAGGTCCTGAAACTGTGTGACAGATGGGCCAAATGCCAGGTCTTTTGAAAAGACTCCATGATTCTGGCTTTGTGTAACTGAATCGTGTGTGAAGTCCTTCATTGTCTTGAGCCTGAGATCTTGGGCAATTGCTTTTCATCCTGTGTCTCACCTTATGCCAGTCCAAGGAGTCAGAATTTATTCTCACCATCTTAGGCAGGCCAGGAGACAGGAAAAAAAAAGAAAGAAAGAAAAAAAAGAAAAAGCTCAGTGACAGAGCTGTGTCTTAGGGGAATTTCGTTAGCACTGTTCATGACTTGTTTTTTTTGAAAGTGGTTGCAGCGTCTCCTAGCAAGCTTCTCCTTTGCATCTGCTCTGTCTCTCACCACATTTTACTGTTTTACTTTTTGGTCTTATTAGTAAGGAACTTATTTCTTGGTTTCAAGTTTAGGATTGGCTTAATATGGATCAGATGCCCATTGGTAAAATTCTAGTCTGGGTTTTAGCTGCAGAAATAAGCATGCACTCAGCTGACTTCAATGGCATTACTCATGATTTCAACAACTGAAGACCTACCTCTTTAATTCCATTAAGTAAAATTAAATACATGCAAAGTTAAAAAACAACAACAACAACAAAAACAGAACAAATCTCTTGCTGGCAAAGTGCATCTGTTCTAACCAGCACTGGAAAAATGCAGTTATTGTGGAACTGGTCTCATAGTAACAGCAACAATAAGGCTGTGGTAAGAGCTTTGGATTCATCATGGGATGTTGGAAACACAAGGAGCACATCCAGGATCTAAAGGAATGCTCCACCTCAAAGAGCAAAACATGATTTGCAGTGAGAGCATGCTTACTGCTGCAGGTAGGTTTTGCAGGTGGAGATACGGGTGAAGCAGACAGGGATTTTCGTCCCACAGCAGGATGGGGACGGGGAGATTTGGCGCAGGAGCGGATGGCGATAGGGCTGAACAATGGACCTGGCAGCAGCAGCCGCTCTTTGCAGAGGCTCTCACAATGCAGGCCTCATAGCATCAGCACTGGGTATTGTTCTTGTTTTGCCGAGGCCCCTATTTAATTAGCAAACAAGAATCCTTTTCCCCTGCTCTGTTGCCTGCTCCGTCCTATCACACGGGTCTTCGGGTAACCACAGCGGTTTGACACAGCACAGCTCTGGCTTGTGAGCTATGCTGCACATTTATGTGGGCCTGCTTGGAAAGGGCCTGAGGACATCTGGTCTGAATCTCTCTTCCATTCACATACATGTCCCTTGTCACTTTCAGAGGGACTATAAATAACTTTTGGGGTTGATACTGCATGCAGCTCTGGACGCTGGGGACTGGCTCGTCCCTTCTCTGCTGTGGATGGTGGGGAGGGAGGTCAGTGGGCTCCTCTGGCAAGACATGAGTGATGGAGGACAGCCAAGCTAACATCGTTCTGCTCTGTGGGGCTTGTGGAGGTCTCTTCTTGCTCTCTGTTCTCATGGCACTGGCCTGAGTTTATGGGTGCAGATATATAGTGTCAAATTTGGGAACAGTTGTTCTTTAGATGCATCAGTTCTGTTTTCCCCAGCAGGCTTGAAAGAAGTTAGGTTGAAGAAACACATCTTGTAACATGTATATGAAGATGCATGGGTTCTGTTGCAATGTTGTCAGTCCCATAGCAAGGATAGCTTACATTTCCTGGATCTGAAACTGCATCTGAGCTTTATGAAACTTGGCTTATAGCTTCTTTCATTTTCCTTCTCATCTGTCTCCCTTGGGTTGTAGAAAAGGCTGATGAGAGACAGACTGATCCAGGAGCCCTTCTAATAAAGGGGAAAGAAGCCACAGGAGCTAGATGGAAGCAATATTTTTGTGACAACAAAACCTCTGCCAGAGAAAAGAAACACACTGGAGGGGGAGGGGAAAGGAAAGGAAGGAGAGAAGGAGGAACATCCATTCTGCTTTTGTTCTTCTTTGCAAGGAGTGAGGGGTTTGAGCGAGCTCTGAGAAAGGACTGGGAGAGCTAGAAATGTTACTGAAAATCACCACGTTTGTTAGTTGTCCTTACATCCTTCCACGGTTGATTTCAGCTCCTGAGGGCCAACCATTCAAAGGTATTACGGTGCTATTTCACATCAGAAATTCATACAGATCCATCATGGATCTCCCATGGATGGAACTCTTTTGCCGGTAAGCTGCTTCTATCTGCTTTGCCTATTTCTTTTAGTCAAATAATGTTTTTCTCTTCCACAGTTAACATTGAGATGTCCAGGTCAAAAGTCCACTGGGGTCAAAGGAAACACCTCAGCCTGTCAAGGCTTTTGGTGTGTAAGAAATCATCTACATAGAGAGCTGGAGGTTGCCATTGCTGAGGCTTCTCTTACTTCCCTGCTCCTCACCAGTTGTTTCTGCAGCTTGAGAACAAGGAAACGTTTGGTAAACTTACAGGAAATATTCAGAAAGTTCTTTTCAGAGAGACGGAGACTCAGGGCTCTGCAATGAATAAAGTGCAATTCATCCGAGCCCCAGTTCTGGCTAAGGAGAAATGGTGCTGTTGTGAAGAGTGTGGTCAGGCTAGGTCAGATTAATGTCATTCAAAAACAGAGTGGGGATGCTATCCCATCAGTGCTTGGCATGTGGATAAATGGTGTCACCAATTTAATCCTCATGATAAATACACGTTTGTTCTCAAAAAAGATCAGTGGCTGGCTGGCGGCATGGCAACAGCCCATCACACTGCCATGTAGGAGACTTGGGGTTGTTGGGGGGAAGGAGAATGTTGCCTCAAGGAAACTAAAAATTACAACTACAGACTACTTAGCAGTGTCTGACTACGCCCTTGTAACTGGACCACACTGCATCACAGAGGAAGAATTCTTACTTGAATGTCAAATAGCAATTTTTTTTTTCCTGATGGGCTTTATAGGTAAAAAGAAAAAGTTTGGCAGATAGAGGACCTTTTTTGTGGAATCTCTGTTGTTGTTGAAACCTTTTTGTTTTCAAGGGAATATACTGTGTTCAGTGAAACTGCTAAAGAAGTAGAAGTTTTTTAAGCTCTAGCATAGATTTTATGTACATAGTTTCTCACCACTGCAGAGGTAGCCTGAAGGGAGAGGAATATCCAGGACGTGAGAGGAGAGAAGGGTAAGGAGCTCAGCCTCAGTTTGCTCCAGTCTCTAAGAAGCTGACCCTACTACACACACTTATGCCTGGCTGCCCATGTAGTGGGCTCTTCTCTGCCCCTGAGAGAAATGACGAAAGTTTTGCTTTTCCTAAGGAATCAGAAAGGAATCAGAATCAGAAAGGAAGGAAGAAGGAATCAGAAAAAGCAAGTGCTTTTTCTTGATATCAGTCTGTGATTCTTCACTACTTGACTTTATACTGAACGAAATGGGACTATGAGCCTTGGTGTTGCAATACACCTAAAGATTGCAGAGTACACAGTAGCAAATACTTTTTCCATCTATTTTTTTTAACACAACATATTGTCACGATTTTTTTTTTCTTCCCAGGATCTCTGCACTGGGAAAACCTTGTAGAACCCAGAATAATCTCAGTGAGTCATTTCTGATGCTACAGAGTAATTGAATGAACAAAGAAAAAAGTGTATCTCTTGCTCAATTAAATATGTGTCAGTCACTCATGAAAGAGCAGATGCGTACTTTTTTGTTTGTAATATGTTTTTTTTTCCATTATTTCGCAGCACATTTTTGAGCATAAAATATTTGAGTATCGCCTGGAAGTCTGGAGTCAGTTTGCTAGCATAGCCAGGGATGATCTACAAATTTCAGCCTAGAAGTGGTTTACAGCTACTTTAAATTATGATATGGGAATAACTAATGGTTATGACCTCTGAAAATGTAAGGAGAGGCTCTGTTTAGCTGATGAATAGATTATGCAGCTGTATGTATATATAAGTGAAACAAGACATAGCTGAAATTAATGTGTGAGCCATTAAGTATAGCTTCCCCCACCTCTGTTTATCTTTCTCTGGTTTTAGAATTACCATTGAAAGAGTTATAAAAAAATATATGTCATGCTTCCTGAAGAAGATAAGCTTAGTCCCCTTTCTGTTTAATTGCTCTTAGTAGAACTGGACTAGTGAAACAAAACCATCAACCCACAACTCAACCTTTTGTGGATCTTCTTACTGAAGTTTTTAGTGTCTCTACTGAAGTTGCTCTGTGTTGTTGGGTAAAGAAGTGTCACTGGCTGGGGACAAGAATGCATGCTCAAAAGTGGATAGAATGAAGGTGCATCTGTTTACCTTCATCCATATCAGAAATCTCTAGGAAAACGCCCAGCATTTGTAAATGTTGATTTGTTTTGTGCATGCATAAAATTGGAGGGAGGCAATGAGAGTTTAGTCTGTGCAGCAGGACTGTAATACACTGTGACACAGCGTGTGTCATCTTTATATGCACCTGGATTGCTCATCAGCACATACCTATAATATCTTCCATAAATGCTTACCAAGTTCTTTCTTAAAATTAGAGCTTTTGTTTATCAATCTCCTTTGGAAGGCTGCTCCAACACTTTCTTCTGGATAAATGGATAGCCTTCTTATTCCCATCTTAATTTACTCACAGCACATTTCATGTGTTTCTTCTTTTCATCATCTCATCTATCCTAAGCATCTACTTTCTCAGCCTAGATGACCCAGGAGTGCTCCTAATCTCTTCTTGTAAGATGTTCTCTGCTTTTCCTTTCATCCTGGCAACTGTCCTCTTCAGCATGCATGAGTTGAGCACAAGTCCTGAACACACTGGGCTATGCCTATCCCAAAAGACTAAACAGAGCCACGGAATAGACTCCCATGCTCACATTAGATTCACTGACAGCAGGTTTTTGTTTGTATCAATTAACACTCTCCCAGACAATATTTGGGCTGGTTTTGGAGCTATAGAAGGCTACGAATCATTCCTTAAAGGCAGTTTTGGTATGACTCTGTTGTGGGGGTGAGAAAATTTAGCCTTATAAACATGCTCTGTGCTGTGCTGCTTCCAACCCAAAGCTCTATGCATAGCATGTTTTCTTTTAGAAGCATACACATAGCCTTGGTGACTGAAACCAGACATGGTATTCTTTAAGAGGTAAGAGATTTCACTAATACTTTCCTTGTAATTTCTACCATTGCAAAATGGTAATTTCTACCATTACTTTCCTTACTTTATTCTAGGTGGCATCTACCTTTTTTAGTGGTCAGGCCACAATGCTGATTCATACACATTTGGCACAAATTCCTACTTTATATCAAAAAACCTTATGATTACTTAAGTTCAGGTCCTTCTGTTTTCTTCTATGAAATCTGACTCACTTTCATTTGTTTTTCAAGGCTATCCAGTTCTTGGGTAAAATGCTGCTTCTTCTCTATAGGGACAGTGCTCTCCAACGACAGAAACTTTCACTAGACACATTATTTTTGGGCCAAAAGTGTTAAAAATACATAGGATCAATACTAATACTAACTCTCAAGAAACTCTGGTAGTGATTTTTCCTACTTTGCCAAACCTTTGTCACTTCCCCTTCAGCTGATTCCTTAACAACTTTGCAATTCTTATCCTAATCCCCACTTTCTGTACTTGAACTAATAGTTTCCAGCTGGCATGCTATCAAATGCTTTATGGTCATCCGGATAAACAACATCTTCCCATATTTCCTTTGTCTATAAAATCAGAGTATTCCAGTAGACAGGCACAAGCTGCCTTTGTTACATGTATGTTGCATTTTGTTCCAGTTTTTGTTTGTTCCTATGTTTTTAGTTATTATTTGCCTCAAAACCCTTTCCAAAACAGGGATTTACTCAGTGGAGCCTGAAAAGCATGTATAATCCACAAAACCTTTGTTTGTAGTTAGCAATGGGACAGCTTTTCAACCCAGGTTGCCTAGATCAGTGATCAAAAAAAAAAAAAAAAATTGCAGACATACTACCCCAGCATGAATATGGCTGTCATGCTGATTCTTTGATTTTCTTGAGCTTGCAAGCATTGCATTGCAGAATTGTTTTTATATGTTCCACCTTAGAGCTTGCCTGTTTGGTGGGTTTCTGTGAAGAAGAACCTTTGGGAACATGTTTTGAAAAGTCTTTTGAACTCTAGGCATTAACTTTGCTACTGTGGATCACCCAGCTTTTGAGACTGCATATCCTTGTGCAATAAATGTCCTTGTAAACGTACAGTGACCTGTAACTGAACCTGTAATTTTAGTTTACACCTCTTTCAGCTCTGAGCTGGAGATGATTGGTCACTGTGACTGGCAAACAAAGATCTCAGCCTTTGAGCTTTAGATACCAAACTTGTAAGTGGTAATTTCCATTCCCACAGCCTTCTTCCTACTTGCCATCCTGCCCTTACACCTCTGGTCTCCCATGTTCAATATCACCCATCTTACTGGAATCTGAAGAAAAGTTTTCAAATATTCAGAAAACTACTGTGGGGTGATTACTCTCCTACCAGCACTTGAAGGGGTTGTTGTCCATGGGGTGAAAAAGAACTAGTGATATAAGGCACAGAATATAACCTGCAAACCACTTTTGCACCTCATTATACTTTCTAATTGACTTTCTCATAGTAGTGAAAATCAGACTGTTGTGCTTGTATTTTTACTTGGACTGTCCACGGAACAGATGTGAAGACAGAAGTGTGGCCCAGCAAACCACATGCATAATCTTACACTAGTGGGCTTGTAGAGCTTGTGCTGACTTTTGTGCTGCCACATCTTTCAGCTGACCAGTAAACATGAATTGGCTTTTAAAATACTTCCTGATCTTCAGATCAAGTTCAATATAGTGATAAAGGGACTATAAGGGCTGCGTCTATACGCACTACCATCTGAGCTTCAGGTACAATATATATTTCTGCTTTTGACACCCAGGATGTAAAAAATATTGTAGATCTAAACACATGATCTAACAAACATCCCTGCAAGTTAAAGCAATGTCAGAGGAAAAGACACAAACCAATTCCTTGACTATTAAATGCCACTAACACCTATTTCTAGTAGTGAGGACAAGATTCCCTGTCAGTAGATGGAGTTTACACTCAGGAGTTAAGAACAGTAACTAAAACCATGCAAGTACGTTCATTATTTTTCAGCTTCTGAGCTTCTGATTAATTGTCAGCTGGGCTGACGTATGCTGCCAGTAGCAGTTAAACTAATACTGCTTCAGTTACCTCTCTGTTTTCTCTTCTCCAAAGAGATGAGGCAACCAAAGGCATGTTAAGCCCAGCTTGCTTGCTCTATTTATTTTCCTTTTTGCTGTTTTGCTTCTTTTCATTTTTAATTATGAAAGTAGGAAACCTTCCAGCCTTGGATCCGCATACACGGGAAGAAAACACAAATATCTGCAGCCACTTCAGCAGGATCTGCAAAAGACGGATAAGGAAAGCAAGCTGGTATGTGTTTTATGGAGCAGTGTTCTTATGTGAAATTTCTAAAAGGATCCATACCTCCTGTGAAACCTTCCAGGGGTTCACAGACTGAAAAAGGACCGCAAATCAGAGCTTTAGAGTAAGGCTTTGTTCATAGTTCTCTCAGTTCCTTTTCCATGTGCTTATTTATTTATACAATCTCTCCTTATCTTTTCTTGTGTGCCTTGCCATTTCCTTAAGCTCACATCCCTGCTTCTTGACCTATTCAACTTCTTTCTTTCGTGACATGAAGGTCTTTTCACATTCTCTTTCATTCTGTCCTAATGTGAAGCCCAAGAGTCCTCCCTCACACTTTCTGCAAATTCCTGTGTAAATTTTTGTGGGTGCCATATTTTGGGTTCAAAAAAATAGCACATCTGTGGCCTGGACAGTTTTGATAGTAGGGCTTCACTTGAGAAAGGACAGTCAAGATTCTTCAGCTCCCTGTCTGTTGCACTCCTTTGGGCTATGTCCTGGATTTTGTGGATCTCCATAGTTTGGCCCTAAAAGCTTCGGTCAGTCCTTGAACAGGATCAGTTTCCTTGGGGGAAGGAGCCACTCCTCCCTGAGTGCTGTCCCAGCCTTTACCAGCTCCAAGGGCAGTGTCTGTGGCAGCTGGAGCCATGGAGCTGTGCAGGCCCTGCCATCAGTGAACCTCAGCACGTTGGGAATGTGAGGTGGCTGCATATGTCCTCACTAGCCCATCTCTTGGTGTGTGGATACAAAACAATCAGCTTTCCTCTTCTTGTGAAAAGCAGCAGGCTTAGGACCACTTGCAGGCCCACCGTGGACCCTGTTGCCGGGCAGCAGAAGCCCTGATCTGGCTCCTCACCTCACAGCCCCAGTGTCTCTTTTGGAGCCACCATGTAGCTTTCCCCAGCTCCCAGCGGGCTGCTGAACAAGGGGTGATGCTGCGGACCTTGAGACACCCCAACTGTGACTGGCGTGTGGCCACACAGGTTAGAGTGTCTCCTGCGTGACCTGGACAGGCTGGTTGGGCCCTGTCAGGCATCAGGGCTGGTGCACAGAGTCCTGTGCAGCAGCATTCAGGGAAGCTAATATAACCTCTAGATACTTCATATATATGTCTGTTGTTGAAATCCAAAATAAATAAATGAATCTTGCTTTTCATTATTTAAATGCATCCTGAAGAGTGGGCAGGATTTTGACTTTTCGCTTCACACTTCATGCTGTATTTATTTCTTGACTATCCTTCCAGATGGCACACAACTCCCCCAAAGTACAGAAGAATGAACCCTTTAGTACTTAATTTGTCTTTTAGCAATTCAGGTCTGCCATGCAAACTGTTTTCTTTGATCACTTGGAAAAAATAAAGATAAAATAAATTAAATGAAAAGTCTTGACTTAAGTTTAAAAACAACTTCCTTCTCATTAGGCTTTCCACAGGAACCATGTATCATATTTATTTAAGTGTTGAAGAAAATATTTAGCCTATCCACAAAGGTTAAGTAATCAGCTGATAAGATTTGTAGCTGAAGTATGTTTAAATGTACTCATTAAACATAGTATGTGTTAGGTAATTTTTCAAAAGGTCTGCCTCTACATGTAAACCATTAGGAAGTGGGAAGGAAAAAGTCAAAAGGAACCAAAGCATTCCTTGTGAACAAATACAGTTGTGCATTGTATAGACTGCAGCTAGTGAGAGTCAAAAAGTCAAAATAACAAGACCCAGAAGAGGGTTATAATGATACAATTTATTCTTCAGCAGCAACTAAGGGAACCAACCCCAGCCTCTTGCTCTAAAAAAAGGACTAAATATTTTATCTCACCTTGTAATTTATGTCTATAATAATCAGAGAGGAAAGCTTGAATGTAACTTATAAAAGGCTTTTAGCCTGTGGGAACAAGCATTTTTTGGTGAACTGAATTCACTTTTCAGCTCTGGCAGAATGTTTTTTTTTAAGTTAGATTGTTTTTATTGGTACATAGAAAATAGATGATTCTTTACTAGGGTTGGGCAAAAGTGAAAACTTGTCTTTGTTTCATAGATGAAAAAAACAGTTTTTAGAGTCAGACTGTTCAAAGATTTTTTTCCTCTTTTTTCCCCTACAATCTCTTTTCCCTCATATAAAAGTTCCACTTAAAGCAGTGGATATCAACCACTTTATATCAAAGAGTTAGACAAGAAAAGATATCTTATTGCTTAAACAAAGCTTTTCCTTTGAAGGCTTCTAGTCTGGTCTTTATGATGACGTGAATGACATCAGTGGGGAAACAAATAAGAGTAGGACAATAAGTCTTTTTTTAATACAAACTTCAAATTTGAGAATGAAGCTTGTGAGAGGGAGCAAAATGGCATCTAAGGGATCTATGCTGAAGATTAGATTCTGCCGCTTTTATTCACAAACTGTCTTGTTCATCAGGTAACACCACTGATTCCATGGGTGAGAATTGTAGATAGTTCAAAGAGATCAATGACATACATATAAAAGAAATAAATTTTTGAAGTGGTGCATGTGTCCCAGTTTGGAAGTTGTTATGGAATTGCATGTTTCTGTGCTGTGGGGCAGATATGAAGGAAAGGAACAGTCAAGGAAGGCTTGTAGCTGCATTTTCTGTATCAACAAATTGCAAATGCCCTTTACTATAACACTGCACTTATAGTCATATGGCAAGAATATGCATGTGCACGAACAGGTCATATGAGTGGGTGCAGTACATTTAGCTCCATGATAGGATGTGGAAGCAAATTGCACCCTCTGAGCTGTGTCAAGTGCTGGGAGATGCCTACGTGCTGGCTGTTTGATGGGTGCGTGTCTCACTGCAGAGCGAGAGGTGGCTCGCAGGGCCTGGAGGAGGATGCTAAGGTGGAATGGGCCATGGGTTTGCTAAAGTGTCAATGTTCAGTCACTGGTTGTGGATCACGTGGAGTTACACTGGAGCAAGGCTCTGCTGATAATATCTAGGAGGACCAAAGCCATCTGTCCTGACAAAATTATGGCTTCACCCAGAGTTGGATGGTGAAATGCAGCTAGTGTTGGGCAACTGCTGTCATGCCTCCACCAGTGAGGAACTGTGCTGCTTATTTCAGAGGAGATAGCTATCGATCACCTTTGCCCATAAACTGGGCAAGAAATCACAACCTAACTAAGTTCAGTGACCTCTTTTATTGCATGTCTCTGTGGATGTGTGTGTGTACTTTTTCTAAGAGCAAAAGCATTTCTTGGGGTCACAGGTTTGTTTGCCTCTGAAAATCATTATCTGCCAGCCTTGGTGACCTTTTTCCCAACTTTGCAGCAATGTTGTGACGCCACTCAGAAAACGATTTGGAAAAGCTGGAGCGGCAAGAGCTGCCTGCACAGCTTCTGTGCCTGCGATTTGACACGTCTGCTCCTCATGCCTTTCACTGCTGCTTGTGGGCACGGTGTGGAGACAAGGAGATAATGGTGAGATTTCCTAACATTATGTACCGCAACAATCAATCACGGCAAACTGGCTGTCACAGGAGCCGCTTTCTCACCCTGTTTTTAATGACTTTCAGGCCCATGCTGGATCACAGATCCTAAATGCTTAAGTACTTTAGCAGCTCCTGGATATCCTGGAGTAATATATAAAATAATATGAATATATATATACATATGTCTATAAATAATTAAAACTTTAAATGCTAAACATGAATGAGATTTGTCAGCTGTGATTAAAAGAACTGAGTTTATGCGAAAGGGACTAAGCTTTTCCAACACAATCAGATGATTGTCATGTGTTCTCTGAGGAAGTATGTTCAACTGAAGAGCTGAATAACTGGGATTTGGCTCCTAAAACAAATTTTGTCTTTTCATCAGAAAATTAGAAGGTTTTTAAACCATAATCTGTACAATTTGGGGTGAAATCAAATTATTAGGTTTTCAGGTTTTTAGATCTTTATCAAAAGCTCAAACATCTCTGTGGAAAGCAGAAACTTTTGGCAAAAAGTTTGAGTTTTGTTGAAACCATTTTTTACAGTAATAAAAAGGCTAGACAAACATCTTCACTCAACCCTAATCCTTATATAGACTATAATATGGTATAAAACATTTATTTGTTAATTCACTAGCACCATTACACTGACTGCTGTGTTTCATGAACGCCTACCACACTTGCAGAGAAAGAAAAAAATTTAGAATTATTTTCTGTCCTGGCTTTGGACAGACCAAATGAAATACTTAAACATATGCTTAACATTTTGGCGTAAGAGCTGCACCGTAGACCTTAGTGGTGCAGCTTATGCGCTTAGGCTTAAATGTGTGCTGGAAAATAGAGATTAGAGTGACTGAGCTCAGCACTGCAGCCTTGAAAAAATATCTGTATTTGTAATCAAAACTTAACTGGGGCACTGGGGCTAAAATAATACTACCAGGAAATGTTTTTTATGTTGTTGTTGTTTTGTTTTTCTTTTCCTCCTTGCTTGTGAGGTGATACTGCTGTCATCACTGACTTACGTGACAGAGGCGATGCCCTGGAACTACAAGTTCCACTATGCATTTCAGGGATAGTGAAGTGTTAAATCAGAAATTACAGTGAAGATCCCCCCTCCCTTTCCCCCACTTTCTCCTCTGTTCCTCTGACATCTGAGAGGAGCGACCACAACTGCATACCATTTATAGATTTGCCTGATTAAAAACAGTTTTTCCCTATAGGTCACATCATGCAGAAGACACAAGGTTTTTGTCAAGAGACCCGCTACTGGCAGAAACTGTTCTGCTGCTATTGCTAGTAAGAAATTAGTAACTAGATACATGTCCTGTTTTATGCCAGCTTTATAATTACACTATTTCAGTGGTAAGCCAGACATTTGGGCCAAGGGTAATTTAGAAATTCTAGATCTCTCTTCAGTTTTGCTTTTTATGTTGATCTTTACTGTAGCTAAGTCTTCTTACAACATATAATCTTCTTGCATTTTCCTCCCTTACTATGATTTCTGTGACCCCACTGCTATAATGTAACAAATGCATTTTATTCAGCAAAACTCTGTGAAAACATAGGAAACGATTACTGCCTTAAAAAAAAAAATCTTGTGCTTTTTGCCTCTGTCCTCAGATAATTATGCAGAGCTCACCCAACGTCATGCAACTGGCTGGGCAGGATTTGTCTGCTCTGTGCAGAGATGCTTTTGCTTTCCTGTCATTTCTGTCATCTCAGGAGGTCTGTGGGGCTGAGCTGATGTTACAGCAAGCAGCTCTTCTGTAGCCAGTGAGACTGTGGTTGGCTGGTTTAGCCTTTTGGTGTGGTAACGGTCTCTGAAGTCTTCATTCGGACTGTGATTACGCAAAGTATATATTTGTCTTTTTGAGCTTATATATGCTGTGAATGTCCTGAGCTAATGATATCTCAGAGATGTGGTTTTTGGAGCCCTAGTGTGTCCTTTATGCAGTGTTCCCTTTCTACAATAAGACTTACAGCCAGAAATAAAACTTGCACATTTCCTTCTACTCAACGTTTTCCCTTTCTGCACTTTATCATATTCTTCCATTTTCTTTGTCTATTCTGCTTTTATATTTTTTGGACCTCTAGAAAATAGCTGTACCCTAAATAGCCTCAGTTTCGGCTGAGGGCCTTCCAAACCTTTTGAATTTCAGATGAACCATTTTTCCTGTTGGCTATAATAAACGGAAGCTCCATTCCCCACTGACTGTATTGCTTTGCTATCTGCTTGAAAGCCCTAGGTTCCCCCAGATCACGACAGCCAAAGAGCAAATTGCCTCCCCAAGCTGTGTATTAAAATTTTGCTCATGGCACTGCAGGATACTTCATATCTTCTCATCTTAGGCCATTTTTCTGTTTCTGTCATGCACGTATGGTTCTCATGAAGTACATACAGTATTGTACAGTCATGCATGTCTTGTAGTCCAAAGCCATAAGGAAGAACTAGATATAAAAAGATACAAAGACAAGTTTGTGCTTAAAAGATGACTCACTCTCCTTGCTCTGTATAAGATAAAATGTCTAAAAGGTGAAATGTCCAGGATGTCAAATGCTTGAAAAACAGGAATGTGTACGTGAGAGCAGACCAATGCCCAGAGTCTCAGCATTACAGCTCTGTTGATTGCTGCTCATCTTCTCATCCTCCAGGTTAAGGTCTAGTTCCAGCTAAAGTGCAACTAACCATTTTTGAAAGTTATTTAATGCCCTGATGGAGTGTTTACGTGTGTGCATGCACACACGTACATGCATGGACATGGCTCCCCTACTGTGAAGCTCGTATCAGGAGTTGCCTGGCACATTGACACAGAATAAATCTTGAAGTAATTTTCACTGCAGAAATTGGTGAATGAATTACTTCCTTTTTTCCTTTTTTCTTTTTTTCCCTGTGACTAAATGTATATGCAAAGTGTGTTTGAAAAAAACAGCCTTGAAATACACTTGCAGTAAACATGGCAGTGTTTCTGACTGCTTCTTCTTTCTCTTGTACAAATGCTCTTAGGATATTGATGGCTCACATAAAGGGGACCCAAAGCACAGAGGCCTTGGAATAAAATTTTCAGTGATTTTCTCAGGTACCCTCTCCAACACAGCCTCTAACTGCTCCAGCTTACTTTTTGCTCTTTTTTCAGGCAATGGAGTTAAGTCAGTCACTTGTCCTTTCAGCGAAGTAATGTATTTTCTGAGACCTGCTAGCTTTTCACTGTCTTTTCTATTACTCAGAGCTACTAGATACTTGTATAGTGATTAATTTCCCCACAAGGTGGGCCCTATGGATATCAGTCACTGTGTATCAGTCACTGTGGCCTCTCCACATTGTGGAAGTGGATGTAATTGAAAAAAAACTGAGAGAGGTTTAGTTTGCAGTGTTTCCTGTGAAGACCAAGCCAGGAAGTCCCATGTTTACCATAAATGTTTGCTCTGGAGAGATTAGCATCCCAGCTCCAGGGAAGCTTTTCAAATAACCTGGGATATTGTCTCCAGACTGAACTTTTGGGGTGTTGCCCATCACTAGGTTATTGCTTCTATTTTTGCATTTCATTCTTTTGGCTCCTAGATAATAAGCAATAAAGTCTACTGTGTGCTATCTGCTGCCTACAGGTTTCCATTCACAGGGATCTTTTTTTTGTGCTAAGTACTCAGTGTCAGCATTTTGTTCCTTTTGGAGAGGTGGGCTGAAGGAGGGGAACAAAACCACTGCTTTTGCAGCTATAGATTTCTCAGTTTACATGCCCTGACTTTATATCAGCCTCAAATTATTTATTCAGGCCTCAGCTTAAATTCCCAATAGTTGATTGCTATTTCCAGAGTAACTCCAGTGGTTTAGATAATAGCTAACTCTGACGCACAGAGAAAAGGTCTCTTTCTTACAGTCGGGATGGTTTGATAGTCAATTTTTTTTTTTTTTTTTTTTTGCTCTTATATGTCTGCAGAGACCTGTTAACAGCAGTGGAGTTCTGGCAGAGGAAAGAACTGTGAGTGAGAGCAGAATCTGTCCCTTTGATTCCAGCATATTTGAGAATAAAGTTGTTTCTTGGATGAAAAGCGGCATATGAATGCACTACACGCATTAATTCAATGGGACATCAGGAAGGAGTAAAGACCTGACTCCTCCATTGCAGTTTGCTGTCTCAAATTCTTCTCTTATGGAGGAATTTCAGTCAGACACATAAGTAAAGAATATCTGAACATGTGTTTATTTTTAGTGCCATTTACATTGCTATCATTTGGACAAGTTTTATCCCCTCCAGGGTCAGAACTCTGTTCTAGCATGAGCAAAAATAATAGATTGTAAAATACAAAAGCTCTGTGATGGCTGTTGGCTGAGAAGATATGAGGATATAGTATATTCTAGTGAAACACTTAACTTTTAAAATCCCTTCCACTTCTAGAGAATTTGATGAGGTTGAGTTGAGAAACTGGATGAAACATTAAATGGTATCTGAACTTGGACTCTGATACTTTAGATATGTAATTTCTCATTCATCTTTTTTTTTGTTGTTGCCTTTTCTTCTGTCATCCTATTTTTAACGGACTTCCCCACCCATCAGAGAGGACAATCAGAGTTACACATCGGATTTGACCTGAACAGCTCTGCTCTGCTTTTTAAAACCATGACCAATCAAACCAAATCTGTGATCTCTGGCACCGGGCCTCAGAGGTTGGCCAGGGTTTGAGCAGCTACAGGAACTACTGTCAAGTGCTGCTCCTGGCCTCTGAGGTTTTACCCCTCCCCTTCTTATTAAGATGTACACCCTGAGATCAAAGACCCTTCAGCGTTTTTATGGGAAGTCAGCTGGAGGCATCCAGGATTACTGGGAATACAGAGAGAGCTCCAGATGCCTTATGGAGAATTGGTCGGCTGCCTCCACAAAAATGTGTCTGTCTGTGCTGATGAATCCTTCTCCCTCTCTTTGACTTTTTTCCAGGATCTCTGCTTAATATAGATCTGCATTTCAACAAAATGATGGTAATGTTTCTCTGGTAGTATCATGAGGCTGCGATACTTAACGAAAGAGCCAAATTAGGAAAAATAGAGGGAAAAAAAAGCCCATCAGTGATACAAAACACAACTACGTTGCTGGGTCCCACAGACCAAGAACCTCTGGACGTCCATGAAAACTGGGCAACAGCAGAACCTGTCCATGGTGGGAAATGTTTAAGCCCTCCCAGCCTCTCGTGTAGGAGGCTGCAGCATCTCCTGGTACTTTAGCCTGGGGACAGCATGCAGAACATACTGGCCTTGTCCAGCCCCATGGCCTGACCCTAGTGACAGCATGCAGAAGGCACTAGTGTTCCCAAACAACATCGTCCACTGCACCACCACCATCTCTACCTCCACATGGGCAGCAAGGTCTGGTGCAAACATCCCTTGCCAAGTAGAGCCAGCACCTTTGAGAGCCCTGGTGGCACCAGGGCAATGAGGCATCTGCACCCAGAAGAGCTAAGGTGGCTGCCCCACAGAAGTCTCAGTTGCAGGGACTGCTTCAGCTTCTGCTTCAGGCTACCTCAAAGCTGCCAGTGCAGCTGTAAATGGGGCAGCTCCAAGTGCAGCCACCGCACACGGTATTTTTGCCATAACCCTTCCTCTTATAGACCCCAGGAAACTCAGTGAAAGATTTTATGAGTATTACGCCCAGTTATTTCACTATACAGGAAAAAAGCAAAACAACCCCCTCTCCACTCCACCCTCAAGACCAGCTTTATCTAAGATGGCTGTTTTTATGGACACTTCTATAACGCTGAGCTGGATTTTGCTTCAGGTTTTTGGTTGGGAAAGAACTCTTTTTTTTCTTTTTTTTCCCCACCCTTATAAAGGTAGCAGGAATGAACTGCAGTGTAAATTGCTTTATTGACTGCTCAAGGGACCAGCAAAAAATTGATTGCTTCACGGAGGTTGTTTTCTTGCCGAGGTAGAGTAGAGCTGTAGCTAGTAAATTTGAGGATACCCTAGGGGTGGTCCTTTAAGACAGGTAGGGACTTAACATGGTGGACTCACACAAGTTTCACTGTATTCTTACAGCTAGATAAAAATGGTAATGAAAATACAGTACCAACCTAACTAAATGGTGAGAAACTTTAGTGTGAACCAAGCCGGTTAGCTGATCTGCTTATGCAAACAGAGGTGCTGCCATGGGCACCTGGTGTCCTCATATTGTGCCTGGACTGTCAGTGCTGAGCCACGTTTGACCAATTTCTGGTGCAATGTGCAGTTGTGGCTCTGCAGGACAAAGTGCAGTTAGGAGAGGCCCAGCTGTTGACAGGTCAGAGCTGGGACACGTTTGCTCCAGCTTTCCTGGGTTTCCTCGTTGCAGAGAGGATGAACAGGTCGGTCTGTCCTGGCAGCCCACGCTAGTGAGCAGTGCACAAGGCCACAGTAGTCACCTATGGCCTTAAACCAGTGCTGCTCCAGTGCATCTTTTGTTTGTACTCGCTCTTCCTTCCTTCGTACTCGTGCTTCCCTTCTGTTCTCTCCTTCCCCAAAGACCTTTAGTTTAGAGCCACTATCATCTGCCATTTTGGAAGGAAAACACAGATTCCAGGGCTTTTGGTACGATAATGCAGTGTGGGCTGCGATTAAGTAATTTCCTCTCTTATTTATTTTTATTTTTATTTTTTTTGGCTGAATTATTTTTAATGCTTGTTACTTTGTAGATTTAATAACCTTGATATGACTTTTGGAGTCCATGCTTTTAATCTTTTCTTCCAACCCCAGATACGTATCTTCATTTTCTGCAATGTGCCTAAATACCTCTTACTTAACCCATATGCCCTCCGCAAAAGGATTCTACAAAGTATTTCCTCTCTGCTGCAAAACGTAGATAGAAAAATAGTTGTCCCTATGCTCTGTGGAAAGCATGTCTCATTACCCAGCACTCAGTGGCAGAAATTAAATCAAATATTTCACCCAAATCATGATGATTATTTATAGAACACAGGGAAAGGGTTATTTTCTGGCACTCCGCAGATAAGGCTGAGGTCAGGAAACAGCTTGCAGTTGTCTCTTCAAATTCATCTAGTCTTTACCATAGTGTTTCATTATTTCCTCCCTTGTTATCTTCAAACGTGCTCTCAAAGCAAAGGCTTTCAAACAGGAAAGGCTTCACGAGCAGGAAGGCTGGCAAGGGCAGTTTTGTGCTTCCTAAACCCTCTTTTCCATATGCACCCCAGCTAATTGAGGATACCGAGTCCATCTGGGGTGCGTGGGGCCCCTGCTTTGATGGCACATGCAGACCGCTCTCCTTCTCTCCCTGTTCAAGCGGGAGGGCTCTGAGAACTTTCTAATCAGCTCACTGTCAGCCTGCTTCCTCTCATCGTTTAAAATGAACCCGTGCTACGTTTACAATTGCCAAAGCTTTTGCTTGAATTCAAAACACTGAAGGGTTTGAGAAGAGGTTTTTAACTGCCACTGAAGATTACCAAGAGGACGGGAGTATGAGGAAGATGGGCCTTTTCGTCTTGGTGAAAATATACTGAGTGGATGAGAAATCAGCACCCTGGCTAACAAGTTTTATTTGCAATTGTCCTCTTAAAAGGCAATTGATTACTTGCTTGCCCTTTGCTGGATGTGGACCCAGGTGTTTCTGTAAATAGGTAAACTTCCCTTGGGAAGTGAGAAGGGTCAGGCTTTTGATTTTCTTTAAGCATTTGTAAGAGGATCTCTAGGTTTCTCCTGCTGATGCTTTTAGAAACATCACTCATGTTTCACTGCTTAATGCATGTATTTCATGTTTCTGCAGTCTCAAACATGAGTACTGGAGGGCTGAATTATGCTGAGATACATCCTACCTACATGGAGGCGCAGGCCCTGCACAGTTCCTATGCTTCTTTCACAGGTGCCCATGATGCCTGTGAGAATCATGAATGCCAGGCAAAAAGTTTTCAAAAAAGGCTCTTGTGAGCAACCAGTTTTGGCTTCGACCTGATTTGTCAGAGCAGCTGTCCTCTTCTACAAAGTAGGCCTGATAGCAACATACTATGCAAAGAAAATAAAAACAGCAGCATCCAAAATCACCAGTTGTGTTTGAAAACCTTAGCATAAGTTATGAACCTTTAATCCAAGCATGTGTTCATTGCATTCAGTAAGTTTGTAAGTCTATGAGAACCGTCTAGCTTAGACATGTTGGCATATTTACATATTTTGGAGTCATTTGGAACTCCCTTCCTTGTTTTGTTTAGAGCTGAAAACCCTCTAAAGCCAACCTTTAATATATGCTTTTAGGGAAAGTGCTGTGGTATTGCAGGCCCCAAACAGAAGCACCAGTGCAGACCCGCATGGAGCACCCAGCGCAGCTTGGCAATCGGGAGAGGAGCCCCTCGTACCACCCTCCTCAACCTGCAGCATTTGTTGGAAAGAGATGTGCTCTCGAGTAACGGGTTCAGTGTTGAGGGTAATGACATTATTCCCAACACATTCCGTTCATACTGCATTCATGTGGAAAAACATTCCTTTCTGCTGGTATGTCATTGACATTTAGCATCAATTATTGAGCGTATTTGATCTTTCATGTCCTGAATTTCATGAAAATCAAAGTGGATGTATTAGTTCTCTTAAAAATGCTGGACAACTTTGAATACAGAAGCTGCTCAGACAAACTGCAAGCTGGAGTTTGCACATGAAAATGTCACAGCTGAAAATACTCCATATCTGACATAAGTGTCTGTTTTTTTATGACACTCTCCTTTTGCCCTACTTTGACTGTCTGAAAAATATAGTATCTATAGTAATATAGTAACCTAAATTTTAAGTGATGATACTAACATTAATATGACAAATTATGATGCAATATTTAGGCTTCTTTAGTTTCTTTAAAGCACTTCTTTCACATTACAAGATTTCATTTAGGAAAACTGGTTCTTTTATTTTTTGATGTGGGTTAATTTCCCTCCACCTATGATTATTGAGTTACCATGTTAAAAAAAAACAACTGTTCTTTCTAACACCGGACTACCTACAGGATCAGCAAATTGGCTTAATTTCTTCTGGTGCTAGAAATATATAAGCTTTAATCATGAATCAGATACACACCCTCTGAAATATGTTAACTCATCAAAGCAGAAGGCTCACTGGGCTTTAAAGAGAAGCCTTTATTATGTATGCCATATAATACCTAGATATTTATACTGTACAGTTTGGTTTTAGTTACATAGTTAGATGTGTATATGCATGTGTTTGATGTGTGTGTATGTATATACATTGGTTTCAACCCAGGTGTAATGCTGACCTACAAAAGGTCAGGCTGGGCCACCTGATATTCACTTCTAGCCTTCTCTACAATTAAAGAGAAGGAGCATGGATGCTCTTCTTGCAAAGAGTTCTTCATGGATTTTATGTTTTCTTATTCTTAGGAATGTCTTGAGTTTATTCAGGATCATTTTTTTGACAGTGACTGTTCCTTAGGGTAAAGCAAATATTTTTTTTTCCTGCACTCTTGTTTTGCTATATTCTTGCCTTAAGAATTTTTTTCTAAGTTTTATCTGCAAAAATTGTTGGAAACTGTTGTCTACCTCGTCCCATTTTGTGTGTACCACAGTACACACTTGTGCAATGGGTATATTTTGGAGGTTTAAAATGGGTTTAAAAATAATCTGGCCCATTGTTTTGCTTCCATACCAGATCATCAGAGTGTTTGAATCCATCTGCTTTTAAGAATCCTTATTGTCCCTATGGGAGCAATAAACAGGATGCTACCAAAAGTCCATGAAACGGGTTTGTAGTTCTTATGTATTTCCCTTCCAAACAGACAAGTAACCGGAATGTTTGTGTGCAGTAGAAGTGTGTCACTTGGGGTTTGCTGGGAGCCACCGGTATCTCTGCAGGCTTGCGCTTGAAGAAGGATATCTTCGCCAGAGCCAGATTTGGCACCAATAAGGCCCATACTGGCCCCATTAGAGGGCCCAGAGGGTGCTCAAAACATCACTCTCGGTGCTGGTCCTCCCTACTCAATTCGGCTTTGCGACCTCCAGACGACTTTCCCATCTTGGATGGCCTCACTTAGGTGGCGCCATGTAAGTGCCATCTAAGTGCATCTAAGTGTCCAGTGCCAAGTGGAGGTGAAATGAAGCAAAGCTTTGTTTCAGCAAGGATGATCTTCTCATTGCAAAGTCAGAAACAAGAGGTGAGAATCCCCAAACACAACTAGAGTCTGAATTAAGGCTTAACATCTCAGATTGCCTAGCACTCCATACCTGCATTTTCTGAGACATGCCCTGGCTACTACATGGATGGCAGGTGGGCTCAGGGGGTACAGCTTTCTCCCTGCCCCCATTAGCCACTGAGTGAATGAAATGATCCTACATAATCCAAGGGATTGAATCCAAGGGATTGACAGATGACGAGATGGAAGAGATGGTTTTGGTTTTTAATAACTGCATGCTATTTAACTTCAAGGACTGATGGATGTATGGGATAGATGGGATTGCCATTGAGTGTCATCCATTCTCATGCCTTCAGTAAAATGTCTGAAGTCATATTTTTTTTTCCAAGAAAGCAAAACGAGAGACAAATATTTCCAAGGTAATGATCCAAACAAGTAAAATGAACTTTATCAACCACATTTTAGCCCTTCTTTATTCATCACAAGAAAACAGAAATAACACTAACACTCTGAAATGGTTTCCAACTATCTGTAGCTACCTGGAGGTCTTTGGTTTGGTTCGACTGTGAATGCCAAGAAATTATGTTTGTAACACTGCCAACCACTAGCATGGGAGCAACTGTGCGGGCACAAATTGAAATGTGACCTAATCGAAGGGCTGTGGGAGAGGCAGGCTGATTAAAAGGAAGGCACATTTGGTCTGATGGAGATCAGGGCTGACAGGAAAGGAAAAGGAGAGCGGTGCTCTCAAAGTTTGCTTAAAGTCAGCACTTTTCAATTATGAATGCGAGCATGAATGTAGTAGTGAGTTTTTACATGCAATGAACAGTTAATTTCAAAATAATGCAACAAATTCCAGCCCCCAATGTAGGAACCCCGATTCTGCACTGTGCCTGAGGCCCTGATCCTGTGGACGATTACATGCATGAAAAAGCCCAGTGAATGCAGGTCTATTCATGCATGCATAAGCACTCACAGGATTGGGGTTTTATTGTGCATTCCCTGCAATCTCCTGGATGGGATAGAGATCAGCCTGAACTGTGGCCCATGTTTTCTCAGGGAGAGCTAGAAAACTAAACAAAACACATAACAAACCTGAGGCACATTTTGCATCTGAGTCATTGAAAGTTTGTACAGTAAACACATGTATACAAAACTGGACAAGTTTATTTTCCACAAGGCAAGCTGGTTTTGTAATTTTTTTTTTAACTTATAAGGAAAGGGAGGAAATTCCTCCCCCTCCCTTCCCTGCCCATACATTTCCCTTGTTCGTGAGTCTTTAGAAGGCTATGAAACTCCACCAGAAGCAAACAAGGACTTTCTTTAATGAATAAATATTTACGACAGCCAACTTGGATACCTAGGACTAAGGCTGATTTCCCTAAAACATGCAGCAAAAATTCTCAGGACTTGATCCTGCCCTGACTGAAGCACGTTTCCTGGAGCAGCAGCTGCTCCTCATAACACATGTTTGAAATCCTGAGCAGGGCTGCAGAGCACTTTGATGGAACCGGGTTGGCCAATTTGCGCTGGATAATTCAAACCTTTCTACACGTGCCATCAGGATGAATCAATTTCACCTTATTTGGTGTTCTCGGTGCAATTCTGTATGTAAAGCCACCTGTTTTTCTGGCCAATGTTTTCCTGGGCATCTGAGAATGGCTTGTGTTTTGTCCTTGCCAGAGCACCCGAACCTCTTCCCACTGGGCTGATCTCTCCAGACCTGCCACCCTCTCCATACGAAGTCATTTAGCTTTGCTGGCATTTGTCCCCAGCAGAAGCAGACATATGCTGTTTGGAGGATGAGACACATCCTGGACTCCTTCCCAGGAGCTCTGCACAAGTCTGGGTGCTTGTGGGAGGCTGAAGCTCCACGGGGAGGCGCAGGGCATCTCACACCATTGCTGGGACTTTGAAGGTGTTCTCTGTGTCCTTGGCAGGATGGCTGGAGCCCCTGTGTCCACAGCTCTGCAGGTCATGGGCTCTCTCCAGACGTGCCATGATGAAATGTCCTAATTTTGGTGGGAGATGGAAAGAAACCGGTGGAAAGAAAATATATATCGTGCCCTAAAGTTTTTATTTTTGTCCCTAATCAATCTTTCCAGAAACAAGGGAAGTCCAATGCTCAATTCTCAAGATAGAGAAGCAAATGTGCTGCAGTGGCAGCTTCTCTTACCCCTCTCCCTTCTCCTCACTGTGAGTCCCCTTGGCAAGCCGTACAGGTGAAACCATCCCAGTTGTGTGATACACAAGTTAGGCACTTGGGGGAAATTGTCGGAGAATGCCAGCATTTTTCCTTATTTCTCTTGCTGGTTCTGATTTCTGGCTGTTAAAAGCATTTTGGTTAAAAGCAAAAGAAAATCTTTTCTTCGAGGAAGAACAAAAATTGCGCAAATCGAAAACTTAAATAAGAGCCTGATATAAGGCTGCTGGTAATAAACAGAATAGAAGATCATTTGGCAAGTCCCAAACTGTAATGTAATATGTTCCCAAATGAGGCATATTTGTAAGCCTACTGGAATGCCATTATCTGAGGAAGTCTTCATTTTATTTATTATCTCGACTCTCCACAGCATATAATTTAAGGTCTCATCGAGTCGTGTAAAGGGCATAGGATCAGCATTCACAAGACATGAGATAACTTTGCAGCTCCTTAAGTGAATGACCTCGTCAGCCTCCCCAAGTCCTTTCTGCTCCCTGCTTGCCCTCTGCTCCTCGAGGAGGAATGCAGTTGCGAGGTGCAACGCAATTTCTGCGTCTGTGTCTGCGTCCGTGTGTCACTCTGAGGGTGGAGATTCACTTCAGCTGCCAGGCCTAGATATGGCTGCAAAGTGGTCAGAAAACTTGCAGGATGTTTTCTGTAGAAGAGTTTCTTGCATCCATGAAACCCTATAACTCTCATGCTTGGAATCAAATCTGGGAAGATAATGTATAACACTACTTACATATGCATGCCAGAGAGGAAAATAATATGTATGTTGGAGGCTGTTCTCTCAGGAGAGACAAATTGCCCTGTTCTGATGTTTCTTGTTCACCACTTTTTTTTTCCTATTTATGTTTTTATTGGTATAAGTGGAGTTGCTTGATACTTTAAACAAACAAACAAACAAACAAACAAAAGATTTATGGAGAAAATAGACTCTCCCAACTCCTTAAAAGGAAAAATATCACCCCAAGTTTATTTCCACCTTTATTTTCCAGCTCCTTTTCTGTACACTCAGATGATTTGGCCATTGTTTTGAAGCCTAGCCCTTCTGCCACATGAAAGCACAGGGAGCCAGGAAGGATCTCATCATGTTGAGAAACTGAACTCACAGCAGAGCTGGAAAAGTAGTCTCTTGGTTTTGACTCAAAACACTTCTACAACTGGGTTTTAGGGCAGATGCTGGAAGCTGCCTGCTGTAGTCATTCTCTACACAGCTACAGCCAAACATCTCCCCTTGGCCATTTCCTCGATGCCCGTTCACGGGTGTCAGTGCCATGATCACAAGCATTTCCATGTCTCTCCTGCTCTTCCTTCCTCTGCCCGTCACTTAGCTCTTGGTTAGTCTGGGTGAATATGTCCCCATCTCCCCTTTCAGTGCCCTTGTATCTGCACTCCCCACCGCTTTGGCAGCTGGTGCCTTCCGTATTGCACCGATTACGCAGGGGGAAAATAATGCTGAGAAGGCCAGTCCCTCTTGAGTTATTGCTATGAGTGTGCTGAGCTCCCTTTCCCTGAAGCGAGTCTTGTTCTCGTCGGTACCCTCCACTCCTGCTCATCACCATCAGAGTTTTACAGATAGAGATAAAATCCTCCGTGGAAGCTTGTCTATTTAACCTGGATGGTTAATACTTTTAAAAATTAATTGCCCCCACCTTGACTGTGAAGATGCAGGTACCAGCTACCAGCTTCACACGCCGTATCCACTGTGCGCAGCTTTGCTGAGCTCTGCACTGAGCTTGATTTCTGCTGTAACTCTCAGTAGGAAAACACTGCCAGCTCACTTATCTCTCCAATAGTTAAAGGAACATGGTAAAGCAGCTTGTTAATCAAAAAATCAGTCCAAACTTTAAAGCACGATAATTTAGTGCAGATGTACCCCTTGGATACTAAGCACTGCTTCCCTCCCACAATGCAAAGTACTTTCTACCACGCTCGTCACTCAAAAGCTTTCTTTAAAAAAAGGGAGAAAACAATTAGGTTAGTTCAAAATGTGTGTTTAGGAATTCTTTAACTCTGAAATTGCTAAGTGGCAGAAATGCTGGAGAAAAGCACTGCACATCCCCTTCTCACTCAGCAGGTTGTTACTATGGAGTGATACAACTGCAGGACACAAGATCAAAATAAGAAAACAGAAAAAGCCAGAAAATAGTAGTGTGAGCCAGATTGTTCTGTGTACTAGTTTGTGTCCTCTTCCTGACATTTCCAAGACGAAAAAAAAAAAATCACAGAGTACAATCAGCTTATTCAAAGTTTCTTATTATTCCGAGTGGATTATTGGCTCCCAGGGCGAGTTTCACCGCGGTGATTCTCCGTGTCCCCAGACGCTGGCCATGCTGGGGAAGGGCGGCTGAACGGCACTTTGTTGTGTACGTGTTACACACATGTTGCATGCTAGGAGAGAGGCTGGAAGTGGAATAAAAGGCCATGTCCCTTGGGAGAGCTGTGGGGTGCTGCACAGTACCATGGGCAGGGCTTGCTGGGTTTGGGGGAGACTCCCACGCCGCGCTCACCCCGGAGGAAACCTCCCGCTGACCCCCGGGGAGATTTGTGCTTCTCCCTCCAAACTCCTGGCCTTCTTTTCTGCTTGCTCACCTATGTAACCCGTATGATAAGCAGAGAGGTAGACAGCATGTGATCAAAAATCATAAGCAAATCCAAAAGCCTCCTGAATGAATGGCTCTTTTACAGTGACGTGACATGTCAGAGTGAAACGTATGGTTAACCTTGCTTTTTCTCAGCCCAGACATATACTTGCCTGTTGTGTGACTGCTGACCATGTCCAGCATACAAAGCAAACCAGCTGTGTTGCCCCTCGGAAAGGTAGCAGTCCAGGTTTGCCTGTGGGCAGATATTTACTGTTACATCTGGCTTTGCTTTGCCGTATTATTAACCTCTCTTTTCCTTTCTACATTTGCTTTGTTTTTATTAAATTTCCCATCTGAATCCTCTAGTCTGTATTTCTAATGTCAACAATTGCTTTTATCACAGATAATAACTTCCTTTTACAAAGCCGTACCATCCTACATGCATTTCAAATTACATTTTATGGACAAACATTGAAGTACAGCATTTGGCAAGGCATGCAATTGCATATATTTATAGTAATCTAATTCTGAAGGATGAGAGCCAAGAAGTAACTTGGTTGCCATTTTCTTTATCATGTATTTAGCTGACAGTGTAGTTACTTTTACTAAAGCTTAATGAAGTTTGTGTTTTGATATTGTGATGTTTATGAGGTAAATTATGTGGTATGCTTAAGCACGCTATAAAAACAGTTATAAAAATATAAACTATTCCTTTTACTATCCACATTAAGTAAACCTTGGAATTATTAGAGAGAAGAGCGTCCCTTGTTCTCTGATATATAGATTGGAGAAAGAGTCTAGAATCTAATCTTAATTTCTGAATAAAGAGAAATGATTTTATTTTTCCTAAGTAGAACCCATCTGGTCTGTTTTATTAATACTGCCACAGACTTTGTTTAATTCATTTACATTTTGGGATTTAATTTCCTATATATACAATATATGATAGAGGAATGCAATTGTGTCTCTAAGAAACTTTGACACCTTCTTTTGAAAGGTACCAGAGAAGACTTTATCTATGTGCTAGTTCTCTTTTGACTGGGAGTTTAAGGTGACATAACCATTCTGACAATTATCCTGTGTGTGTTTCCATATCCCAAATGGTTTGAATCTGCTCCATAATTGTGTTTGCTTCACTGACACATACAATAGTGAAAATGGTAGGATATCCAGGATCCATTGTTTAGTTGTAGCATGGAGATCTCAGGAAAGCAGATATTGCCCGAAATGATCATTTAATTTCTTTCCAGGCTTTTAAGCATACCCATGCCTACTTTGCTGCAGAGAAATGACTTTCCTGTGTCACTTATATGAGTATGACTTAGACTTTCTTTTTTTTTTTTTTTCGTCTGCAATAAGGTTTAATGTCTTCCTTAATTCCACTGGTCAGTGTTAGAATTTCTTAGACATAGCTCTTTTAGATAATTTAATTACTAACTGCCTTCTTTATATTCTTTGAAAAACACTGTTCTGTACTACTTAGCAACCCTTTAAATAAAATCCTACCTGGCACTGAGGATCTTTCTGTGGTTGAGAGCAGAGCTTGGGAATATGCTGCCTTGGCCGCTCATTGCTCATGGATGTGTTCAACAGCATCTCATCCTCAGCAGTTGCAAAAGAAATCATGGTCCAGCAAAACTGTCTGTGAGCTGATCGGACTTTCCCAATCAGAAGGAACTCTGGCATGCAGTTATCAGACACTCCAGGGAGATTGGGTCTGCAGCCAGCAGATCCCCACTTTGTTCATAGTAGCTTGCAAAATTAAAGCTCACAGCTCAAAGAATCATCTTGTTCTATTTTCTTCTTTCAATACTATAACAAGCTGTTCCCTTTTTCATGTGTTTTATTTTTGTTTTGTTTTTTTTTTATACAGACATTTTCCATATACTTCCTCTGGAAGCCTTCTTCACCTTCTTCCCTTGTTTACCTTCTTATCTGCTTTACTCCATATCATCAAGTTTTCCAGCAACGGTATGGCTTGCGAAATAGTTTAAATGAATAATAATCCCATTGGCTTTCAGGGTGAGTCCTTTTGTTTACAGTATCTGGAGTATTAATTCTCTGCTGACTAATGACTCATTCCTTGATGCCAGCATACACTTGGGTGTTCTCATTGCGTGTGCCCTTTGGACTGCAGTCAGTTCATTGCCCAAACACTAGAGCCATTGGCCGTGCACACTGTTTCTTGTGAATCCTGACCTTGAGGAATTTTTATGCTTCAAGTCACTTTTCTGCTACTGATAGCTAACTTTGAATTGCGTTGGTAGAAGTCAGTTCCAGGTCTTTGGGCAGGCTCCTTCTCAAAAGTGGCTGCACTGTGCTGGGTGCATCTGCCTTCACTCTGCACTTCTGTGAGCGCAAGGACTGGGACACTCCAGTGTTGTCTTGAAAGCCCTGGAGAGGAGGTGATGATGATGATTGCCTTCACATGCAGGTGCCCCGTAGCTCTGGAGCACCTTACTTTTCCAAACATGCCACATTTTTTTACCCCATCATCAAGACCACTCTCACCATAAGGATCTTCCTGGTAATTATAACATCCTTGTACTTAACTTACACAAGTCACATTATAGAAATTGCTTGTTTTATAGTGCTTTTTGCATTTGTGTTACTGTGCTCTCAGAGGTCACTGGTCCAGATACTGTAGCATGTGTTCTGTCTTGGCAGCTCTCTATGAGCTGTTAATAAAAGGAACACTGGTGACCTCAGGGAAATATGAGTGAATGACAGGTGCCTGCTGACTGTCAGAGCCCACCAGAGTCCTTGGAGCAGGGGTGCTAGAGGCAAATTGCCTCTCAATGCTTGCGTTTTGTTTAGAATATATGTATAATAGATATTTCAGAAAAAAAACTTTTTTTTTAATTATAGATAAAACTAGAGGTAGGTAGATTGAAAAAGTCAGAGTTCTGAAAAGTGGCAATTTGAGTCTTTGTAAAATTGGGCAAAACAGGTGGGCATGCAGGGCTAGCAGGATAGCTTGTTTGTAAAGGTTTCTTCTAGGGCTCTCAAACCCAGCATAGACGGGAGATGACCCAGCCCATTCAGGATACCAGATAGTCCTTTTCAGCCCTGAGCGTAGTGCTGTGCAGTGCCAGTACTTTGGCCACATGGTTGACCCAGCCCTTCCAGGCACTCACTCGTGGAAACCCAGATCTTGCTTAGATCTTGTCCGGATCTAATTACTTGCTCTTGCAAGGTATGTTTCTCCACATCAGCACTTTATCTCTTTTTAATTTGAAAGCCAAATTGGTATATTTTCCCAGAGACAGCTATATACATTTGAATATACGTTCATTTGACTTGGCTTACATGCTGTGGGGTCTGTTTATTTGTGCCATGTGTGCTGATGCAGCCAATTCCCTCATTCAGCTCCCAGGTCAGCTGAGAGATGCTCCTAAAATTTTCAAGCAGGTAGATGGAGAAAGGTAGCAAGAAAGAAGCAGAATGGCAACTAAATAGGATTAAAGAGTTTTAGTAAAAGTCTAAAATTTACTGTTCTTGGCCACCTATATCTTGTCTTTGACTGTAGTCCCAGAAACTCTTACACAGTTATGAGATATATTGGCCAGATGTAAAGTTTAAACTGAGTTTTGTCTTTTCAGAGTTGCACTAAAAAACCTTGTCTGTAGATCTTTTTTTTTTTTTTTTTTCACATGGTATGTGTAGACCTTTCCTGTCTCATTTAGTTACCTCTGGCTAAAGATCCTTGAAACACTGTCTCCCTGGCACCTCTGGGAGTCTCTTTATTCAAAATATATAATGCTTGGGAAGTTTGGAGTGCATGAGTTTAAAATTATATTTCTGTAATTGTGTGGAGGAGGGAACTCAGAGGAGGACGCAAAGAGCCAAGAGCATGACTGAGGCAGTATCATGTTGAATTCATAGGGAATGAGTGAAGTTCGCTCAATTTTTTAGATTTCAGCCAGACTGACATAACTTGTCTCTTCGGTTTAGTACAAGTCTAAGATTTCTTTTAAAATAAGCTAATTTATTCTAGAGCTTGAAAATGTTTCAACCATATTGCCTTTATTATCATAGTGAATTTTTGACACATCCTAGCTGATAATGGCAAACCAGAGACAAACACTTTGCTTTTTTTTTTGTTTGTTTGTTTTGTTTTGCTTTGCTTTGTTTTAGGAATGTTTGAGAAATTGAATTCTTACCCCTAATGAAGAGATAGCTTTCAAACATATCTCAGAGCACTGTTGCTCAGAAGTTGGGAAAAAATGTGGCGTGTGCAGTATAGAAATCATTTTGCTGCTTTTCTGTGTTGCTTTTCCCAGCAGGAGTTGAATGCTTTTTTGCTAGAGTGCCCTGATGAGCAAGCACAAGGTCAGGCAGCCACGTTCCTGACACAGTAATAGAGTTTGCTCCGCTTTCCCTGTGATTTTTGGAAGTGTTTGAGCTGCAGTGTTGGACATATGAGCCCCTCACCTACACAGGCAGCCCCAGAAGTGCCTCGTGCTGCTGCTGGTGCAGGGCCGATGACCGCAGCTGCTCCTGCATGGGTGCAGAGATGCTGCTAGTGGCTGAGGTGGGCAGAGGGTGAATGGGCCAGGGTTGCCACAGCTCTTCAAGTCTCCAGCCTGGTTCCTGCACCTGGTGTCTTTCCTGGATGGGTAGCCACAAGCAGGGCTCTCTGTGCTGTGGTGCTCTGAAAGCTATCAGTACTGGTCTTGTTTGCATTTTGGTGATTCCTGACTCTTGTAAGCATGTTTTATGGGACAGATGGCTTGCTATTTCAGTGGTTATTGCTAACAGATTTCCCTCTCTTGAATACAAGGAGGGACATTGCTTTTCTCTCTGTAACCTAGGAAGATATTTCCTTTCATTGGATTTCACATTGCCTGAGCCACATCCAGCTTGCAGATTGGAAAATATGGACATTTTAAAATCTCCTTGTTAGAATAAGGGCAGAGGGAGTGCTGAAATGGTTAGAGAGGAAAAATTAGCCTTCAGGCCAAACAACCACACACAATCAGAGGGTGACTTAGGTGGATAAGATACCGAGCCATTTCCTCACGCCCAAGTCCTACTGTTACCCGATGATGCCAATGAACACTGTGAGGTCTAAACTCATCTCTTAGGTGAACCTGAGGAACTTGCTCGTGTCAAAGTCGACTACCTTTCCCTAATCTCCTTCCCTTTAGAAGACTCTGGAGGAGCCCATTGTTATTTTCTCCCTTTTATGCAGAACTATGGCCAGTGTCACAGTACCTGAGTCCAGTCTGCAGTTGCTGTTCCAACATGGTGGTGGTTTTCCCAGGATAAGATAGCCGATAGCTGAGAACCACCCTGCAGAAGCTTAAAGCTGAACTAGATACCCCAAACTGTTTATCACCTGCTGAAGAAGGGGCTTCTAGGTAGATCTCTGCTTTGGGAGGAGGTGGCTCATGCCTGGAGGTGTGTTGTCTATCCACACTAAGCCTCCACTGACTAGGAAAGAGGCTCAGTATTGTTAGTTCAGACACAGACTTCTACACTTAGACTGAGTGTCAGCTAAGTCTGAGCTATTTATCCATATTTTTTTCTGGAGAGAGACTGGCAAATCCAGAGAATGAGGTTCACTGCACTTATATTAGAGGCCCCTTCTTAGCAGAAGGTGCCCATTTGCCTCCTTTGTCACAGAGGTAGTCAGGATGACCAAAGTAGACTAATACTTATCTTTCAGGTGCTGCATGAACTTAGTCCCCTGCTGTATCTCTGTGCATGCCTGGCTGGGCTCTGACTGCCTTCTGAGGGTGGCACTATGGGAGCTCCCCGGTGTCCCCCTGAGGCCCGAGAGTCCTCCAGAGAAGGCAGAGTGAGAGCGATGAGCCCAGTGTTTATGGTTTAGATGACAAGTTGACGTGAGGCAGCAGTGTGCCCTCGTGACCAAGGAGGCCAATGGGATTCTGGGGTGCATTAAGAAGAGCGTCTCCAGCAGGCCGAGGGAGGTGATCCTGCCCCTCTACTCAGCCCTGGTGAGGCCACATCTGGAGTATTGTGTCCAGTTCTGGGCCCCACAGTACAAGAGGGATGTGGAGCTGCTGGAGAGAATCCAGCGCAGGGCTGCAAGGATGATCAGGGGCCTGGAACATCTGCCCTATGAGGAGAGGCTGAGGGAGCTGGGCCTGTTCAGCCTGGAGAAGAGAAGGCTGAGAGGGGACCTGATCAGTGTCTATAAGCACCTCAAGGGAGAGAGTGAGGAGGATGGTGCTGGCCTCTTTTCAGTGGTGGCCACCGACAGAACTAGAGGAAATGGCCACAAACTGAAGCAGCAAAAGTTCCACAGGAATTTAAGGAAAAATTTCTTAACAGTGAGGGTGATAGAGCACTGGAAAAGGCTGCCCAGAGAGGTTGTGGCAGATCTTCAAAACCTGCTTGGATGCAGTCCTGTGCCACATGTTCTAGGTGACCCTGCGTGTACAGGGGCGTTGGACTAGATGATCTCTAAAGGTCCCTTCCAACCTTAAGGATTCTATGATTCTGTGATTCTATGATGCCAGATCTCCATGGAAGTCCTTTTGTAGCTCTGGGCAAACCCTTCTGCCAGGCTTAGCAGTGACATCTCTCATGGGCCTCTCTCATGTGCCTGTGGTAAAACACAGACCCGGGGACTCTAGGGTCCTCCGCAGGGAAGTGCCATTGAAGAGCAGGGTACTGTTATGCTGGAAATGCTGCATGTTTATATTAAATCAGATGTGAAGTTAATTCTAACTTGGAGACACTCTCAGATGTTACTTTTGCAGAGGCAGAATGAGCTCAATTTTTTTCCCATCCTGGGCAGAAGCAGCACCAGGAGATATGTCTGTTTTCAAAGCAGAGGGAATCAGTGCTGCCGACGCCGTAGAAAGTGCTGGATTTTGCCTATGCCTAATACTTTCTGTGTGCAGTGAGGGCAAAGGTTGTGTGTTAAACTTGCCCTCCTTGCTTTAATGAAAAATGCATTAGGGAGGCCAAAACATGAAGGGCTCTGTAAATAAAAGGCAAATAGATAAGATGGAGTTTCCTATGATCTCTCCAGAGCCACGTTGTCTCTTCTTCATCATTTAATTACAGATGCAAAGTTGAGTCAATTGCCAAAGTAAACTGTCCTGAAACAGAACAAATATTCTGGGCACAGAAGCGGTCTTTTGATAAGGTTTTACATTTATCTGTGAAAAGAAATGTGAAGAGATTTGTTGCCAGCATTTGTGTTTTTTTGTAAGTTATGTACACTTCTTTTGGGGTTTGTTTACTGGCTCGGGTCTGTGTCTCAAGAACCCTTAGCGATATTCTTATATTTTGATAGGGCCTTTATAACAGCTATAATGTAGTCGCTGCATTTCCAATCACCTTAAATGTTAACTAAACAATCCAGAATATATTTGCCACAGCTTGCAAATATTTCTGTAAACAGCTGACTTCTTAATTTCTGTTCACTCAAAACCATACTCAACAACTTCACTCATTATTTTTGTCTGAAACTACACTTGAAAGAATTGCTCTGAATTAGACTTGGGGGGAATAGGGTTGAAACTTTTTCCTGCTAGTTCATTAACCCAGTTTAATAGATTCTGTGGGAGATTATTTTCTCTATGGTGGTTATTTAAGCAAGAGTTTCTGTTTTTTCCAAATATTTATAAACCAGTAAGTTCCTCTGATATATTTATTAGTACCTTGGAGCAACTTATTGCACGTATAATGGAGAGGAATGGATAAAGTTACGTCCACTATAAAACTTGGATATTTTTATTTGTACTTTAAATACTTTTGTATGCAACTTCTGAAGCTGGTGTACAAAGGAGAGGGTTGTGCTCTTGTACTTGTTTATCTTTACTTTGTTGTTACTGAATTCTTTCTGGTGTCATGCTTTGTGCGTGGCTGAAAAAAGTCATTAGGATTAGAGTCAAACATTAACCTTGCGACCTTCTTGTTTATATACCTACTGTAAGTCTGTTCTGCTTGTATTTCTGCAGTTAGTAAAAGCAAACTTGTGTGCACAGTCTCTGGATGGCAGTGGGCAAACTGAAATGTTTGTCAAGATCACTGATACCACATCCCTTCAAAACCAAAGCTTCAAAGGAATGTCAGTGGCTGAGATTAACTGAGAAGGTGGCTTTTAAAATGTGTGTGTCTGCCTCCTTTTAAAAATAGTAGGTTGACAAAAATAGCATCTTAGCCTGAGGTGGTGATGCACAGTGCAGTGAATGGAAGACAAAGACACATTTTAAGATCACCCCAGCTTGGTAAATGAACACAGGCTATAAAATTCAAAGAAAAAAAGACATACCATCTGTCCCAGGCACAATCCTCAAGACAATGTACCTGGAGAAAATGAAAAAGGGGTAGAAAGGAAGAAAACACAGATTTTTTTTTTGCAAGGCCTTTTTTCTTGTCAATGCTTCTGCGTCTTGCAGTGTGTCCTCCCCAAGAGTGACAGATGGGAGGGTGACATCACTGACTGCTCTTTGGGTGGGAAAGTCTGTGCGAGGAAGCGCCTTGGCTTCTTTGTCTCCACAGACCACCAGCGTTTCCTGCACAGCAGCAAGTTCTGAGGGGTATGGGGAGCTTCTGGGTTTGCCCATTTTCTCCAGTGAAATAGGACTACCCTCAGCGTGTCCCTCGTAATAGGTGCCCTGTGGAGGAAGACTGATGATGGGAGCAATCAGCAGCAAGTTTTGCTCTGGAACAAGTCGCTGCCGACGCCAGTGTCCTGAGCTGGCTCCTGGTGCTCGCTTGCCCTGAGGCCAGCAGCTCCCAGCACCCGTCTAGCACAGCAGCCAGGCAGAGCTCCTGCGTCTGTCGCGCTCGTGGCTCGCTTCCATCCAGCCAAGCGGATGAGAAAGACACCAGTCAGAGCTCGGACGGGGCGCCGATGCCGTTCCTGCTTGAGCTGTGACAGACAGCACTGGATTCAGCCCCACGGGACTCGTCCCATTCAGCTACTGCCTGCGCGGCTGCAAAGGTGCTCGCAGCTTCCTGCAGCTCCTACAGGGACTGGGCTCATTTGCCCTCCTCAGGCCTCACATATATGCTGCTCTTACTGCACTTATTTGGCTTATTGGGAATGGGAGCTAGGCTCTTCCTCAGCGGGGACCGTCATGTGCTACCAGGACCGTGCTGGTGAGAGGCAGTTGTGATGTGCGCGGGTTGCATAGCCAGCTGGCACCCTCTATGCCTCCCTTCCTCCTGGTTCTCCCTCTTCATGCTTCTGGCTCTGCCACCCGCTTCCCACAGGCCCCCCACCATCACGGTCACAGCTGGCATCTCTGCTGCTCGTCCCATCCCAAGCCAAATGAGTCTTCCTCCCGCTTGTTTCCCCTCCTGTGCATGTTCACATGCTGCTGGGCCAGATTCAGCAAGGAGCCGTTGTCAGCAGCGGGGTCTTTATGAGAGCGGAGTGTTCTGTAATTCCATTATCAAGTACACCATGTATTTTGATCACATAGGAAATTAATTTAGTTCATCAGTGCGTGTTTACTGACAGAACAAATCTCAGCAAGACTTTTTTTTTACCAAAATCCTTAACAAGGCACTTTCTTTATGGATTGCTTCATTTCTAAACTGATAGGCTTTTTTTTTTTTTTTTAAATCACGTAAAAACCTTGGCACTGTTAACTCTCCAAACACTTGACAATCCTTGCAAATACCATTGATGGCACAGCAAATTTTGAACATGCCCTTGGCTGACGTGAGTTATTAGCGCAGACAGGGTTCGAGTAGGGTTCCTTCATGGAAAAGCAGGGTCAAACAGAGGTGACTTGCTGGTAAAATGTACTTTTTGTAAATAATAACTACGCTTTTTCACTGGATTGGGAAAATTGTCTCCAAAGTTGGGCCTGCCTTCAGAGCACGGGTAGACACTACCTCAGCCTGTTCAGAACTGATAAGTGCCCTCAGGAAGCTAAGGGAAATGTAAACTCAAATAAAGTTTTGCCTCAGTGAAAAGCAAGCAGTGATTTCTTACTATTTCTCTTTTCTTATAAGGTCAGCTCTGAGACATTCAGACCTTGTTTAATTTCTGCTCAATACCTAGCAGATGTGAGAGTGACAGATGAATTACAAAAGGAAGAAACATTCAATGACTCTTAGAAGTCTTTAAGAGATGACAGATGGCTCTTAACCGTAGACAAATTTCTCAGAGATGCAAAAAAAAAGGGACAAAAGACAATGAGAAACTGCCCTTGTTTAACAAGGTACTGATGTCAAATGCTCCTACGATGGCAAAGCAATCTGTGCTCAGGAAGCCTGGAAATGTGTGGGGAGATGCAGAGATGGAGACAAGGAACAAGGAAATGTTTTTGCTGGAGACCAGGTGTCTTTGAAACTGCCACTTGCCATCTGTCCCTGTCCTGCTCCTATTCCTGAGTTCTTCTCAAAGCTCACCATCCTCTTGGCAACTGCAGGCTGTCACTGAGAGCTGCCAGGTCCTTCCAGCCGGGAAGGGAAACTGGCTGTATTTCTGATAGCTGATTTCCATGCTATCTTTTCTCCTTACTCTGACTAAAGATATAAACGGTTAACTCCAATTCTGGGACAGATGTTGACAGTCCCAGTTAAAAAAACAAGAGTACTTGCTGCAGAGTGAAAATATTTAAACTGTATAGACAGACCTCCCGTTTGCCTGACAGTGAGAAGAGAGAAGTCAATTAAAGAAGGCTGTTAATGAAGTAACTGAGATAATGGAAATAGCCTAGATGTGCGTATGTGTATGTGTGTATGTGTGCGACCCCAATGCAGCCCTTCACTGGGGTCAGACTCCTTTGTAATCTTATGGAGAGTTTATTGCAATGAGAGAACAAAGGCAAGTACTGTTTTCCAGCAGTACTTTAGCACTATAGTGCTACTACTTCAGTGGGTATTTACTATTTGGAATACTACTACCATGTTTAATGAAACTGTAATCAGTAAATGGATCCGGCTACAGACATTGTTCTTTTTTTTTTTCACTTAAAATGGCTTAATGTCCTAATATACTTCTTTTCATTCACCAATAATACCTATCTTTAAAGCTGCAAAGTGGGTCCATGAGACCCCAAGTGCTCTGCTACACTCAGCAATAAAAGCACTACATGAAGTTAGTGAGAGTATGAAACCTCACTATAGATGTCTAACACTTTCTAAGTAAGTAAGTGATGTGGGTTTTTTAAAAAGCCTCAGAAATGATAAATATCAATAACATTTAGGACATGTGTAAACTGTTTGTTGTGTGTTTCCAAAAACCCCCATAGCAAATAATTGTCCTGAATATTGGTGGCACCTTTGTGAGATAGAAAGGCTGAGAGATGCTCACCTAAAAACATGCTGATGTGGATATCTGTGCTGCTTGGCCTGCGTCTAATGGCCCACTGCATCATTTCTGCATCTACTGAGGACAGCAGATTCCTGCACAAACCAGGACAAATGGCATGAAGAGGGTTTTCTCCAGGTCCTTTCTAACTTGAAATTTCCCAGTAACCACATACAGAAGTAGCTGTGGAGAGACTCAGGTTTCTGGATGCTGGATGAGAATGACCTCTGGGAAACACCTCTTCTGAAATTAATACAAAGAGAATGAATTTCTCTCTCTCTCCCACATGCAGAGTTCTCCATTTTCTGGGGTGGGAGGGACTTTCTTGTCCCTTCAGCCCTGCAAATGTTTTATGCCATGTCTTTTTATCTGTATGGGTTATAGCTGGTTTTGCTCAAGTGCAGGTATTTTCTGGAATTGTCCTAAGTGAATTTGGGAAGGGGTGAGGGACTATTCACACTATCTAACTCCAGATACACAAGTGCTCCCTCGAAGAGCAAATCTCTCTCTGTAGACTGCAGAGAACTCAGGATCTTAAATGCAGGTGCTTTAAATTGCACTTTAGTTAGATGTCTATGGTAGGTGGTTTGAACAGCTCTTTGTGAGAAGTGCCTTAAGCGCCTTTAAACTTACCCCACCTCTGATGAAGCTTTAACTGCACACAAGGAATTCACTACTATGTTATCAACTCATTACTGTTTTTGGGGAAGGAGAACAAACTTTGCCGCCAAGAGTAGTTTTCCTAAGTTTATTTTCCCAGTGTAGCTCCTCACATCCTTGGCTGTGTTTCTGAAAAGGCATTTTTGTTTACATCAAGAAAACAAACCACAGGAGTTTTCTCATCTGTCATGTGTCCCTCTGTTCCTGCAGGAACACACATGTCCGTGGTAGAAGCGCTGTCGAGCACTGGCTGGGGTTCACTGGCGATGTCGTGTGTCTGGGACGAGTGGCCACATACCTCAAAGAGTCAGTGGTGGATGCAAACAGTTAAAGAACCCATAGGTTTGCTACGGCTCATGCACGGCAGGTCCCACACCCAGCTAAATCGGTAGGGGTGTTCCGGCTGACGTGGGGAATGTTGATGCAAACTCTTACATTGCTTGTTATTAGTTCACTGAAAATTAAATGTATTTCCAAAAATGATAATGGGCCTCTATTTCCACTGCCATGCAGAGGCCTTTCAAGTGGGATAATTGAGCCAGCACCATATTTTCCATTTGATTTCTGTGATGACATTTATATCTCAGACCTTTAAGTATACAACAGCAAGACGTCACCTCGCCAGCACAAACAGAGGTGCATGTTCCTTTGAATCATCTGGGAAAGCCTGCAAAAAAGCACTTGGTGATGAGAGGCGGCGCAAGCTGCATGTATCTCAGGAGATGGTTGGGAAAGGGTGAGGGTCTGAGAGGAAGGAAGGGATGCAGGGCGAAGGCACTGCAGGCCACATATGAGTGACACTTGTGTGTTAACCAGCCATTGCTCCAGGTTGCACAGGCATGTGAGGGTGCAATGCACTCAGCACTCCCGAGCAGTTTCAGCTTTGAGGATTTCGGAAAAGGGCACGTGAAGTGCAGAAAGGCCCAGGCTGTCAAGGGTCTGCACAGAGCAGGTGATCGTACGTGGCCAAGGGCTGGTGCCTTTGGTGCACCTCGTGCAACTACAGGATCATGGATCATCCTGGCAAGGACCAAGCTTGCTTTGAAGATAGCCTTGGTGATCATGTCTACTTTGTGATGAGCAGGTCTGTGAAACTGTATGTTTTTCTTGCTCTGCGCAACTCCTGCTATAACCTCAGCGGCAAGACTGGGAAGAAGATGAAAGAAACTTTGCAGAAGGTCTTTTTTAAATTCCTATTTTCACATATTTGCTTAACTAAGTCTAACACAGCTGTTCGTTGTCACCAGTATAATGCCAATGTGCAGCAGTCACCTTGTCCCATTGTTTATAGCATGTGCTAGCATCATACTCCTATGTGGACTGGCAGTCCACGTACTCCTTCTAGCACCAAAGTATGTTGCAGCCTCAGTTTAAACATGTAACCTTGGTTTTGAATTCTCCTTGTTCTGGAAGGAAAATTGTTTGAGATTGAATATAAGTACCTCAAGGGAGGCAGTGAGGAGGATGGTGCTGGCCCCTTTTCACTGGTGGCCACCAACTGAACTAGAGGTAATGGCCACAAACTGAAGCAGCAAAAGTTCCCACAGGAACTTAAGGAATATTTTCTTAACAGTGGGGGTGACAGAGCACTGGGACAGGCTGCCCAGAGAGGTTGTGGAGTCTCCTTCTCTGGAGATCTTCAAACCCTGCTTGGACGCAGTCCTGTGCCATGTGCTCTAGGTGACCTTGCGTGTACAGGGGGGTTGGACTAGATGACCTCTAGAGGTCCCTTCCAACCTTAAACATTCTACGATTCTATGATTCTATGCCAAGTTGAATCCTAAAAGAATGACTTGTATTGAAGCAGATGATGTGGGCAAGAAGAAATCAATATAGAACTCAGAAAATGCACTATTTTTGACTAGAAATGGTGCTGTAAGTTATTTCAAATCAAAGTTTTTTTTTGTCCAGCTTCAAGTTATAGAATATTTTACTCTTGCAAAAATATTTTAAATACATTATTCAAATATGCCATAGAGTTGTTTAAAGTGAATAAATGCATCTCTGTATAATCATCAGAGTTGTTGCAAGAAAATATTTCTGAATGCCAGACAGCTATGTTACTTAATTGAATCTTTCTTTTTTTAAGCTACATTTCTTGCTTTTGCATCTACAAGTACTGCAGGCAGAACTGGCTATGTGCTTTTCCAGACCATGTAGAAATTCAGAATCAAGTGAATAAAATGAAAATAGCAGAAGACGGAAATACTGATAATGAAAAACATGACTATGAGATGCAAGATGCCAGGGAAAAGCAAGGAGTGGAGAGAAACAAAGTAGGGAAAGGGAAAGGGAAGCACCCATCCTCTCCACGTGCACAGGAGAACATTTAACTACTGCCACGTTTAACCACAGCTCCCAAGACTTCTGGTCACAGGGGCTGGTGTCCCTCCTCCATGGCACATCACATTTCCAAACAGCCTCATGTGGGGATAAAAAGGAAGTAGAAAGATGGCAAGGAAGTTCTGGGTGATTTATGTGGGCTTTGCCATGCAGTGAATTGCAGCAATGGGGCTTTTGCTGTCTGTGGAGACACATCCCTGCAGCGAGGCATGCACAGCTGAACCTCTCAGGACTACATTTGCTCTTAGCACTGTCTGAAAAGCTGCAGCTCCAAAACAATAAGCCTTGTCCTCATGGAGAAACGTTACCAACTTTCTCTGCTTTAATTAGGCAGTCTTTCCTCCAGGCCTCCAGTCGTGTGACAATGTCAGAATTCCAGCTTTCTGTCCAAAGAAAGGCCTAGCTGCTGCAGAGAACTAGGGATCTGGGGCCATAACAGGCCATGTCAAAAAGAAAACCCCATATTGATCTTGAATGATGGTGGGAACTTTAAAACACCTGGGATTTTGGGGTGTCTTGGTGTTAACAGGAATGCAATTAAATATAGATACAGAAGGCATAATGATCATTAAGTGCCTGGTCTCCTGTGGGATGCAGCAATGCATGCACACAGCTCTGAAACTACTGATAATTTGAGCCTCAAGAGGCTTGCTCCAGGCAAAAGCTCCAAACAGCCTTTCAGTGGTTTTCATTGCTGTTTTTGCACCGTTTGTTCTGAAGCTAAAGCGTTAGTGAAAGAAAACAAGAATTGTGCCCCAGTGCCTCTTATTTAAGTTAGTGGGACAGATTTCCTGGGTGCAGAACTTACTACGCCAGGAGCACAGGGCCCTTTGGCACCCCAGGAACCCACTTGCTTCTCCAAGGGAGGTTCACTTGCCCCCAGGGGAGGTTTCTCCACCTTATTCTCCAAAAGGGCTGGGTGGCCCACACCACACCCCCCGCTTCTGCTGTGCTGGCGGGTCCATCTCAAAGTCCCAGGCGCTAGCAAGCGGGAGCATTGCCTCACTTCCCCTGTTTCCCGTCTAGCCTCTCTTTCTTCACTTCTTTCTGCCTTTCTCTCCCCTGCTGTTCCTTGGTTTCATCAAATCTCAGAGGAACTTCCAGTGAGCAGCACCAGAGCAGAGCCAGCATTTTGCGGTTTGAACTTCTAGAGCTCTTTGGAAAGACGATGGCATCGGTTTGGCACTGGCATCCCTGCCTTTCGCAGCCATAAACACTTGGAATTAATGGCCAAGGAGCTTCTGCTCAGGGAAGGTGAGTGTGGAGGCAGCGAGGGAGCCCCATACGCTTGCCTCTGGGCTCCCCTACCTCGTTAATGGCAGAGTTCTTTCACTCTACTGTTTATAGTCTCTTTAGCCACAGGAGCTAAGCAGTAGGACATAGTTAACTGCTAGCAGGGACATGTCAACACATGGAAGCATTTATGCCCATTCTTTTTTTAAAAAAAAGTTCAACCCTGAGTTCGCAAAGTAATACCAGATTTTCCTATGACAGTGTTTTTTTCTGGACATTTACAGTTAAAATGCTGCTGGAAGTTGGAAAATCAAATTGAAAATAAGTCTAAATTTATTATGAATGCAAAAATACTTCTTTCAAAAACATAAACATGTTATTCTCTTTTGCTTTTACAGAGTCATACTGAAGGTTCTGTACTTCACATATATTTCTCATTTTCAATGTATTGTGATTGCTTATTTTCCTGAAGTTCACTCTCATCTCGAGGGCTACTTTCCTCTCACTTTTTGAAGTTATTAATTACACAGGTCTACAACAATTAATTCCATCCCCAGCTGTTCTCTTTAGTTTTGTCTTTTGAAACTTGCTCATTTTAAATGATCCAAAAACAAATAAAAAGGCTCTAAACCAGAAATTACCCTCTTTTCTGACACAAGCTAGGAAAATTTTCTTCTGACATGAGTTTAAATTAACATGTCCTCTTATAGTGGCAGAAGTTGTTTTTAATTTGCTGAAGAAAAGTTAGGTGATGAGCTGTTTTACAGTCCTAGCTTCTGCATTTTATATATGTGACCATGTAACAAAGCTGTGTATATTATTCCATTGTAGCATCTCAGAAATGGATTGGGCAGGGCTTAATGCTAAATAACTGCTTCTACATGACAACAGAGCATATGTCAAGCTAATGAGATGAACATTTGGCACTTATTCTACCTCATAATTTAAAAGGGGTATTATATGTATGAAACAAAAACATTTATTTCGCTCTTGTTCTTTTGTGCACATTTATTTTCATAAACACAAATGTTTGGGAAATGGCTTGATCTGAAAACTGCATCCAAGTTTCAATCCAGCAATTGCCCAAACTTTGTTTTGCAATTAGCTTTTCTACTCCCAAGATTTTCCCAAACCAATAGTTATTATCTGGTTTGTAGCTTCTTCTACTAAAGCAGTTATGTCTTTAGATTTTTAATAATAGGACCAACAGTTAAGTCACTAACTTGAAGGTTACTGCTTTCTTAGAGGAGGGATTAGAACTTGCAGAGGGCATCAGAAGAGGCTGGTTCAAGTCGTAACTCTTCTTCAGATCCCCTCTGTGATCCTGGGAGAGCCAGGTTTACTGGAGAGGAGACCTGTGGGAATTCAATATCCTCCCATATCAGGACTGCCTGAAGCAACATCTCACAGAGGCTGAACTCTTGCCTCACACTCACATGAAGCTGCCCTTCTGAGCACCATGGGGCTGCTGGCAAGTTCTTAACTATGTCTCTATTGTATCCGAAGGTAGAACAGGATGAGCCTTAGCTGGTTTTATTGAATATATAGCAATAGCTGCATTGGCAGGGCCAAACACCCAAGTCTTAATGTCACACAGTGCGTCTGGTGCTTTGTTTTCTTTCTAATACAGTGAATGGTTTGATCTAGATGGTCCTTCCCAGACTTTTTTTAGAAGTTTTTTTTTAGGCTTTCTTTCTTGCTTGCTTTCTTGCTTTCTTTCTTGCTTTCTTTAGTGTAAAATCACTTGCTCCCCTAAGAGGGTAAATATAATCCCTAAAAATAAAACTCTTTAGAGGAGGAAAAAGGAAAGGAGAGAGGGAACTCTCAGAATGAGAAAGAATACTGAGAATTTCTCAGTGGTGACAAGCAGCTGTGAACAAGACATCAACAAAGCAGGTTTTTGCTTTGGATGGTCGGATGCTTTGCAATTGGATGGTTGAGTTGTCTCTTCAGGAATCCGTCTTCAGACAGTTTTTCAGTTCTTCAGGCTGAAGATCTGATCAAAAACTATACCCAAACTCAACCATAATCAAAATCCAGAAATACTGTCTCTCAAGAGGAGACAGTGAAGAAAATGAGCTTTAACCTCTGTCCTTGCCCTAAGATACAGTGTAAGGATAATGGCCCCGAAAGGGCACGCTGAAGAATCCAACACAATCAATTTATAAACCTTCATCTGGCCTATTGTAAGTGCCTCTGCAGCTTTCCCAGGTTACAGCAAATAAGACTAACCTGGCTTAGTCTCTCTCTCTCACTGTTGGTGAACTGTGTAATAATTTTGCCTTTGCTAGGGGGTTAAAAGTACATGCACAAGCTATGCTACTATCCAGCCAATTCATGGTTAATTGTTAATTAACTTGTTAAATTCTTCTGGCTGTGTCTGAGCCCAGATTAGTGATTCCAGAACCTCCCCACAATGACTCAGACAATGAAGCTGAACCAAAGTCAGGTTGAAGTGGGATTTGAATATTTGGCACTATATGAAAGGCACTCTAAGTCTTCTATCAGTAATGTTTTAGGGAGGATTTCTATTGTAGAGATAACACATTATCATCCTCTGGCTCACTGCAGCATTGGCATTGTGCATAAGCTTGTGATAGAGCTATAACATAAGCAACTGTGAAATTTTCATAGCTGCAAAGCACCCCATGGATAGAATAAAATCACATTTGTAAACTACCAAGCTTGCAAAGAGACAATTTGCCTCTTGTTTTTATATCAGTCATAAATTAATGCTATGAGGAAGGGAGAGAGAAAAAGGAAACCACCTTTACTGTCCTACAAGACTTGAGACCACAGCAGCTCTGGGGACAAAGCTCTTGACAGCTTTCTCATGTAAAGCCTTGACTAAATTCAATGACCAAACCTTAAAGTGCACCTATGCTAGTTATAGCTACATTCTTCTCAGTCCATTTGTTCCAAGGGCTTCCCTGTTCTCCCAGTGAGGCTTGGCATAACACATGCTGATACAGGGAAACTAAATCCACTTTAATAAAGGGACAGCAATACTGTATGTGTTGGTTCCAAGGTGTTTATAGCTTTGTCAAGGGCAATGATAATCAGGCTCATTGTACCACATTTACACTTGCAGTGAGTTTGCAAAGGAAAAACACTGGCAATTCAAGTGAGTAGTGGTGAATTTACAAGCTACCTTTGAAGTATCTGGTTTTAAAAGTAATAAGCACAGCAAATCACATGCAATCTCTTCTAATATCAACACAGGGTTCAGGCCTCTCTTTTGAAAGCAGGTGTTTTTATATGTTAAATTCATGTCTCCTTATATGTTAAGTTCATGCCTCCTCTAAGCATCATTTAGGAACATGCCCTCAGCTCAGAGCTGCCTGTGCCTGTTGTGTGCAACAAGGCATCCCAGGGAGCTGGGTCTGCAGGGCAGTCCTGCAAGTGCTGATGTGTAGAGGGAGCTCTCTACAGCGTAGGTGAAGAAGTCTTAAAAAGACAAAGTCTGTCCTATAATATCTGCAGTTCTGATTAATAGGGAAGTAAGTGCTTAGGCCAACACAGAATATTGCTTCATTTGGGGCTGTTCTTTTTATGTTTTTAAAGCACATATATAGGCATAAAGTGCAGTAAGTGCTCCAATCAAAAACCTTGATTGGCTCAGAAAAGGAAAGTGAGGCTAGAGGGCTTTTTGCCTAATTAGTCTCACAAAAAAAAAAAAAAATCTCCCTGTGATGGTCCATCTGTCCTGAAGAAATGGCAGTGACTGTTATTAAACAAACTGGCTTTCGTGAAATATTATGGACAGACTCATTGCTACAGTGCCTTTTCTCGGGCTTGTGTGCGTTGGTTTCTGAGTACTCAACCTTTTGTTGACTCCTGGCAGAGGATAAAAGGTCCAAACCCTTCCTCTTGTTTAGATACCTAACACTGACTGAAGTAAGACGTAGCAAGCATCTCGGTGTCTGTTAGCTGCACTTGTGTCGCAGTCAACCCCATCTCACTCAATTCACACTCAGGAAGCACATTCAGCTTTTGTACTTTCTTATCTTGCTTGAATAAGGAAAGAATGACTTCATGTCACAGGCTCCAAGGAGAGTGGCTGGCAGAAAGGTGTTTGGGACTGAGAGCTGTCACAACCTGGCCAATTCCTCCAGAAATCTTTAATTCCTAAGAAATTCTGGAACCTGTTTGCCTGTTTTGCTGTGACTCCTGTCCTATGGACCTAACCTAGATTATTGGCTGCCTCTTCTTGAGGCAGAAAATGGTTTTGAAGCCAGTTGTGGAAGGCTTGGAGGGCAGCTTTAAAATACCATGAGGTCTAAACACAGCTTCTAAAGCAGCTGCTCTGTCGGAAGTGATTTTTTTTCCCGCTAATTTTCTGGGTCCCAGCCCTACAACATGAATTACTAGTACTAGTTACTAAGTGACATGACCCCTTGGTCCCCCACACACAAGCAGATAATTAAAGTTATCTAACCATTAGCTTTAGTCTTATACTATCCTCTCTACTGCTTCTAAATAAAATTGCAGTCTTCTAAAAACAATTCTTTTCCTCTTTAGAGCTCTTTTAATTCCTGGGGTATTCTGTTGGAAATCTCATGAAGTTTTAAATTTCTTATGGGATTTTTTTTTTCTGTGTTTCCTCTGGTCAAGCAATTGAAAGAAATGAACATTCCTCACTGCAAGCTCTAGTGAAGCTGTTTCCAGTCCTGGCAGAACTTAGGCAGAGATGTCTAAAAATGAGAAGAGCAAGTAAAATAAAGCTTAGTTGGATTGCCATTACTGAGGGGTTTTTCTGTTATTACGGTACTTATATTTGAATCTCTTTAATCTTCCCTAGCTCTAAGTTAGCAATCTTTAACTTTGGATTAATTATTTTTCTTGCAACTTTTATTTGACTATTTTCCTAATCATTTCTGAAAGACTATATCAGTATATCTTTATTAATAAGATTGCCCAGTCCTCTTACTGCTGAAATAAATAACATAATTCTCTGCCTTTGACCTGGGAAGTATTTGTGGAGCCAGTTCCCAAGACTTCAAAAAAGAAGACTAAAGATAATAAAAACATATGTCAACATCTTAGGCTTTCCTTCTCTTGCTTCATTGCTACTTCAGTGATCAAAAGGAGAAATGTCATTATTAATGTTTAATCTAACTAATACTCCAGTGGTATTCTAGTTTGACTTGGCTCAGTTTGCTCCATTTGCCTTGCCTGGGGTAGGCCGATACTTGCTGTGAATCTGCAGTCTCAGAAATCCCAGTTATTTATTGGTTGTGATGGATAAAAATAAAGCTGACACCAAAACAGGATGGAGTAAAGAATTTTCATTAAGACAGTCATGTTAGAAATAGAGATGATCTGAGATTAAGCAAGAATGAGCAGCAGTTCTATTACAGTGCTCTTTAATTATTATTAGGATTTCAAAAGCAGCTCTTCTTTCAAAAAGCCATGAGCTGAGTGCAGCACAGTCATTGTTCTGGGAGGTATCTTCTGGCCTGGATTTGGATGCTTGTAACTTATTTTGAAACATTGTTACATTGTTTCTAATAGTGGGGTTATGATTGTTTCAGCTGGGAAATTCTCTTGTGGTTGTGAAATTTTGAACTGAAAAAGCGGAAACCTTTTTCAAATGAAGGTTATGATGAGACGGGTCCACAGTACAAACTCTGTCTCTGATCCCTTGAAACCCGGGAAATGATGGTGTGAGATGTGATGATGACCATCATGTTCTCATGATTTAATATAGGGTGTGCATGGCATCTGCAGGGTTTTCAGGAGATGTTAGAGGAGGTTACCTTGATCTAAATTCAGCTAAGTACAGTCTATACTATTGTTCTGGACTTCCTCAGTGCTCAGGGTGGTGAGACCAGCACCTCTAAATGGCAATTCCACCCAGCTTGAATAGATACCCTTCAGGGCTGATAAATCACTTCCTAGAGGCCTTCTCTGTTTTGCTGAACACAGACGAAGCCTAAATCTCTAGTTTAGCGAGATATACTTACTTAAACTGTAGTTGTCTTACACAGGTATATCTGACTCTCCTTTCTTGAAATGGGTTGGCGAGTGCTAGACTATTCTCATCTTTTGTGTCTGAGATTTTTGAAAATTGGGGCATTTGATAAAATTTTACAGTTAGGTGTTGGTGTTAGCAAATTCTGACCACAGTCAAGACCATGTCCTCACTGTTTAATCTGGAGGATTTTTAGGCTGGTATGGCTCTTGCCAGTCATAACTGCAAGATTCAAACTTTGGAGACAGTTTGACACGGGCTGGCTATCCTGCTAGTTGCAAGAAAGTCCAATAAATGCCACAGCCCTGGGATGCATCCTGTTTACATTATTTGGGCATGCCATAATAGACAACGTTGAGAGTGAACTTGTGTTCTTCTGCATGTCGGAGCAAGCCTCAATTTCAAGCAGAAATGTAGTAGACAGTAACACGCAACGCTTCCTTTCCTCTGTGGAAATGGAAGATACCAAAAATGTATAAACTTCTTTAAGTCTTCAAGACTGTAAGTATTTAGAACTTGTGCAGGGTCTATTCTCACTCTTCTCTTATTTGTCTGCTTTTTCCCTTTGACACCATCTATTATCACCTTCTCCTCCTTCTTTCCCTACCAATGTCTCCTCAAAATGTACCCAAGACCAAGGTTATTAAAAAATGGGAGAAACCCTACTGTATCTGCTCTGCAAGGATGGTAAGACCATAGCACTCCAGGTTGCATGAAGACAGATGAATGCTGAACACTTCTCAGGATTAGGCTCGTAACTACGGAATAGTCCAATAGCCTTAGTTTTTCTTCTGCCAAGTGAGACGACACACCTGATCTTATCTGATAAGCTGCAAAATATATACAACATTTTCATGAAGATGAAATATATGGGGAGTACAGGGAGGGAATATCTGTGCTTTCACATCAGATTAGACTGTACACTGTACATTGTTTAGATATTTAGTGTGCTTGTGGCGTTTGTGCTATTAACTAAAAGCCCATCAAAGCCCCATGACTACATTTTGCACTTTAGCTAAGAAATCAGAAATTTTATCAGAATGTTAATAATCTCTTGATTAAGGATTTTAACAGCAGATTATACTTAACAAAGGAGTTTTGCAGTGACAATCCTGTCATAACTACACCTACAAAACTTATGTGCGGGGAAAAACATTTTATATTAACGTTTTCTGGAAAACTGTTTGGGAGTTTATGAATTTTATTAACAGAAGGTTCTTAAATGTTTTATTTTGAGACTATCATCTGAGATGACCATGAACTTTTAAGTATGTGTAGTGCCCAGAATGCTGAGCAGCCTGCCCTATGATTGAGGTTCTATGTGTGTATGTGAAGGACAATAGTTTGTATCATATATTGATGGTTGTCATCTGAGGAAGTAGAAAGTGGTGAGTACCACCCCAGTTACGAACAGTTAATTACTATAATTAATATATAATAAGTAATTAATAACTACTATCTTGTAGTAGAGCATGTTCAAGTGATGGCAAAGCCTACAGCTGTCTTGCCAGACAGCAATAGCTGGATTCCTACTCATGGGAATGTATGTGGATTGGAGTAAATGAGGCTCTTGGATTGGAGGGGCTCATGTGGTGCCTCGGATTCTCAGCTCAGAGATGCACTGGGAGAAACTGCAAAGGAGAGCACATGCAAATGTGCATTCAGGCATATATATTCTAACCCCATCAAGTTCCACTGAGCATGGATAAAGCCTCAATGTGTGGCTTTGTGTGTGTGTTGTGTGACAGTGTAGGACATCCAGAAAAGAGCAAGGAGAATGATCTAAACAAATGACCTCGACAAAGGATTAAATCAATTAGTGTTGTTCATCCTCAAGAAGAGAAGTGGAAAATGGCAAGAGAAAAATTTTGTTTTCCACACCCATAGTGGATAAGGCAAGATATAACAGACTGGAATTTTAGTGAGGAGGAGGTAGATCAGATGTTAGCAAACTTCTCCAAAACTAGGACAGCAAACTCTTTGGAGATGTCCAGAATGAAGTTAGCTGGCTGTCAGGAACAAGTAGTTACTGCCCTGAAGGAGACAGTGAGGGTGACAGAGCACTGGAACAGGCTGCCCAGAGAGGTTGTGGAGTCTCCTTCTCTGGAGATCTTCAAAACCCGCTTGGATGCCGCCCTGTGCCACGTGCTCTAGGTGACCCTGCGTGTGCAGGGGGGTTGGACTAGATGATCTCTAGAGGTCCCTTCCAACCCTAAGCATTCTATGATTCTATGATTCTATTGGGAAAAGCCCTGTGACACAGGACTGATACCTTTCTAGACCTGTGCATTTGCTCCCAAGCTGCTTTCTTCTTCTATCCTATAAAAGAATAAAAAAAAAAAAAGAGAGAAAAAATACAGAAATATATAAAGAAAAAAGAATGCATTAAAAATAGAACTCACTGGCACTTCATATAGTAACTAATAGGTGACAGATCTAAATGTCTGAGAAATTAGACTTGCTAAGATTTTGCGATCCTTTTCCCAGAATGTGTCAATATCATGTTAAGAACCACTTCATAATAAGAAGAGAACAAACAAATATTTTTTTAAAGGAAAGAGGCTTCAAGATATTTCTTTTATACAACAGAGTTTGCATATATGCCTCAGGATTTTTCCTGGACCCACGCAGAGCTGAAACATATGACCTACTTTTTAGGAGGGTACAGATTTTCTCCATGCTATCTGACCCCAATCCTCAATGACCTTTTGCACTTGTAGTTATGTGTCACATTTGGTATACTCTGTGACATTTTTTTTAAATTTAAACAAGTGTGGGGGGAAGTAATGCTAGCTAATGCCCTTGTTATAATGATCAAGAAACAGACAAACTTCATTAATGGATGGGCCTCAGATTCATTTGCTGTTAGCATGTGTGAGAGAAAAGATTTAATATTTCAAACCTTTAAGCTCTACAAGAGAATGTATCATTACAACATGGTTCACTGATCATGGAGTACTTGGAGCTCTGTAGGAGAACTGTGGGTGTTTTAGACTATAGAGAATTGTCTGATATTATTAGTTTAAGCAGGCCAACACTTACTGTGACTTGAACTGTTAACGCTTCCTTTTCTCTTTGTTTTAGTGTTCTGGTCTCCCTCCAGCATTGTTAGTGACAAAACAGAAGACCAGGAGCTGTAACTTGTTCACTGTCTCTGGGCATTAATCAATTTAGGGTAATAAATTCAGAAATCTATCTGAAAATAAAGGAACCAACAAGACATTAATTTATTACCAATCTGCTGCTTTTGAGCTAACACCCACTTTCACTGCTGTTTGTTAAACAGCAGTGCAAAAAAACATGGGATGATAAAAAAGAAATCTTATTATGTGGACAGGTCTTCAGCAAGTGGTTGAATGATTTAGTTGGAGTGTTGTGCCTTGATGTGGCTAAAAGGAAAATAATGAAGCGAAGCAGGGGGTCAAGAGCAACGCGAAACAGTGATTAAAACTGTTTATGTCTCTTTGTTGGCATGGATACAATCAAATAAGCTCATTAGACATTTTCAATTGCAGAAATGTAGCTCCGAAAGCAGCCTGAAATAATATCTGCTATTGTACTTGTTCATAGATTCCCTCTGTGCTGTGCTAGGTAGTTTCAGGCTTCCAATAGGTAGTGTTTTTTGAAAGAAGTAAGTTAAGTGCATGCAGATACTTCCAAATATTTTTAAGAGCTTCACAGTGCACATGAACCTGATTTTAAATACAAAGAACTTCATATGTAGAGGTACTAGGGAAAAAATCTGAATGTTATTTCTAGGAAAAGTTAGTTGTTTCTAAATGAGTTTTTTTCAAGGTAACCTTAAAAAAATGAGATCTTTGCCATGCACAGTCATGTGTGATGAAATCCTTAAGCACTACTAGCAACCTTGCCCTTGAGCAATGCTAAATCAAACAAAACTCAGCACTGATGTAGCCACAATCCAAAGATGTGTAAGACTTCCCTGAGAAAGCTGAAATATATATGGAGGCAGGGTGCTGTCTGCTCACTACTTTGCCTGAAGTTTGAAAATAGATGACTTTTTTACTATATCCCTTTGCACTGCAAATTTTGTGTACCTCTTAATTATACTTCCTCCCCCAGCCTTTATATTCTCTGTATGTAGGACTGGATCTAATTTGTGACTGTTTTTGGAGAGGTAGTGACATTTTTGCCAGCAGGCCTGTAAATGAATAACTTTAAGGTTAAGCTATTGATTGTAAGGACCATTAAGCTCAAACAGCGCATTCTCTTCATTCATATTAAACATTTTGTGCATCAAAACGCACTAATAATTAGAATGGAGATTGTGCTTGTTTCCTTTAGCAGGAGATGCAAATCAATACGAATGGTCAGAAATAGCTGTAAACCCTGTAGTCCTGTGCCATGCTAAAAGATGATTTCTATTTGAAGAACAGAATGGGCACTTAAAAGAGAGCCTGTGTGTGGCCACTGGACCCAGTGCTCATCCAGCTCCATGGAGTTGTTGCACTGGACTGCGGGTTGGTTCTTCAAGGCAGCCTGACCTGCCGCATGTCCCTGAGAAAGCTGATTATTGAGAGATCTGGGGATCGGGAACAACTTTTCCAGTGTCTGGGATAGAAGTCATGCAGAACTGTGGAAAGAACAGAGCACATCCTCTTTTCCTCCGTCATTTGGCCATGTTGAAGCAAGGTATAAATCTATCTGGGTCTGAGACAACATAATGGCAATGTGAACTAAATGAGCAGGGAGAAAGTCCAGACTTAGGAGGACGAATATACAAGGACAGTGAAATGCCTTGGCTTGGCTTCTTCTGCAGGTGGCCCCACCAGTAATTATCGGGTAATTACTCTGTCTCACTGCAGTAAACGAAGTGCTACTTCCAGTGGGTGGTGAACTGTGCTCCAGACCTAGGGTTGGGTAGGCAAAATAGTGGTTAAACTGCTGAAATGTGCTGTGATCCACTCCTGCAGTCACATACCGTACAGTCACACAGGCAGGAACAGGGGCAGACAACGTGAGCTGAAAAATGTATAGTAGAGATAGAGATGTGGGAGAAAGGTTCTGGAAACCAAATGTAAGCCTGTAGAGTTTCCAATTAATTCAGACTCTTTTTCATCTGATGTGGTAACTTGTTTCCTTGCTATAACTCACTTTGGATTTTCTTAAACTTGACAGTGTGGCTAATGTGGTCACAGATTTTATATACCGCTGTTAGTGCACACATTTACTGCCTCAGCAATGGAATAGGAACCCGCCGACGGTGTGCGTAGCACTAAGCTGTGTCGCCGACGGCATTTGCTATGCGCTGGGCACAGACACTTTGTCTGTGCCATACGCTGCCGTAGTAAAAGCGATGGAGGAGGGAAATCAGGACTGTGGGACATGAGGGCTTAGCAGCATATGGAAACTACTGTACCAAGACATCTTTGCTTCGATGTGTGCTATTTGTATAATTGACACGTTAACTAGCTGACAGAAGAGTGCTGCGGCAAGGGAAATAGAATGACTCTTAATATGTCATTTATATCTCTGGGAGAAAAAGCGAACAACAGGCTGAACTGCTGAGGGAGGCTGGAGACACTGAATACAGCCTAGACAAGCATTCAGCAGAGTGCTTTAAAAAGACTGTATCCAGAAGGGACAGCCCAGGAAGAAGGGGAAGACAACTGACTCATCTCTTAAGCAGAGAGATGCATAGTTTCCCTGCTGGACAACGAGCTCAAGGCGAATGAGATGACCCTCCTCGGACTTGCTCTTGACCCAAGGGCTGAGGACTGGAGGGCTTGGCCACTCCACCTTCCTTCATTAGAGCAGCTTTTCCTGATGCGTGAGAAAATCTGTGAGCTATGGGGCCATGAAGAGGGTCCATGTGCTAAATGTCTCAGCTGTGAGGATGTCTTTGAGAAAAGGATGCTTTTGGTGAGGATCTAGGATCTGCCCTGCTTGCAGATGCTTGTAGGTGCAGACCAGGCTGGGCTGACGTACAAGACAGTGAGGTGGCTGGAGCCTTGTGCTCCCTGTGTACAGCACAGGGCTTGCTCGAGGGCTGTTTGGGAAAGGAGCCAAGAAGATGAGGCTGGTACCTGTGGCTGATCAGTGACAGGCATGCCTGAGCAAGCGGGGGTGATGCTACAACCTGCGTGTGTCTCATGTCTGCTACATCCCACCAGCCAGAGTCCATCCACTCTGTTTTATGAATAGAGCTTGGGAAATCCCTGTGCAGCCAGTTAGAGCTATATGGGGGTGCAAGGAGTCACAGTGCATCAAAGCATGCCACCCCACATGGAAGTCCTTGAAGAGAGGGAAACCTCCTGACAGTGCAAAAGGAATATCACTAGCCTGTGTTGGGACGAGTTGCGAAGATGGACAGCACTGCCAGAGCTGCAGAGTGATCTCCTAGCCCCTCAGCGAGGACAACGACAGCATTCTCTCTTCACAAACAGCATGGACTTTCCAGGCTGGAGTCAGGAGGAAGGGGGATGATCATTTTGCTGCTGGAAATTTTTCAGTCAGGCTTGCTTCCTCATGAGTGACAAGCTTCCTTATAGTGTCTCTTGCTGAATGAGCCTCTGCTCGTCGTGCCTGGGGCTCCTGACTGAGCCCCCAGCGCGGTGCCGAGGTGCTTTGCACATCCTGTCCTTGCAGCTGTTCCCCTCCTCCTGGGCGCAGTCACTTCAGGATGTTTCTGGCCGCTTTGGCCTCACCTGCAGCTGTTAATCAGTATCCCCTGCCTTTCTAACTAATACTTTGCGCCCATAGTTATTATTAGAACTACATCTGATGCTTGCCAAAAATAAAAGTAATTACAAGCTTCAGGCTGGCACCTTTCTGTCTACCTCCTGCAAGTATTTAAATCGGGATTTTGTTACTCAATGCTTTGGGTAATTAGTCATTCAGTAGTATTTTTCCACTGCCCACACATAGCTGTAAAGACCAGATCTACAAACTGAACTCTCAGAGGGGCAGATCTGAGCAGCGCTCTTAATTCTGGTCTCAGTGCTGGGATTCTCTTGCTATTCCTGTTTTACTCCATGTGCTAGGAAGTGCTGGAAGGAGGGATTTTATATATGGAGAGGGGGGATCTTTTTTCCCCTTTTTTTGCTACAGCCTTGACATAGACAACTATCATTTTTTTTTTGGTCTTTTGTTTTCGCTCTCTCACACACACTGCTATATATATATATATATATATATTTTAACTTGTGAGTCAAGTTTCACGCAACTTTTTTATCTGACAGCCTCTGGCTGGAAATTCTTTTGGCCAGAACTTAATGTATAAACAATCAATGACACAATTTTTTTATATACATGTTTTTTACCATAGTTTTTTAAACTATTCTACAGCAGGGGAAAATCTGCTTTGTTTTCTGATCTGTAACAGTTCCTCTCTCTATATACTCTCAGGCCAACAGTGACCCAGTAAAAGGCTAAGTGGCAGCCTGATTCTGGGTGCTCTTCTCTGGTTCTACTCCAGTATTTTCTGAACTCAGGGGTTCCTGAGCATTCCTTTGTGTTTTTAAATAGTGAAGGCTTCAGCCACATAATCATAGATCTACTACTGGTTCTGCATTCATGTGAAATCATCCTTATTCACATGCACTGGTTCTTTATCCTTAGATACGGAGTACAACTGCATTATCTGTTATTCTAGATACCAGACTAGTAGCCACAGCACACACTAGAGCCCTCTAGTATTTCAATACGAGGAATTAATTGTTCATAGAAGCCAGTTAGGCTTTGCTTTTTTTCTGTTGTGCCAAGGCTGCAGAAGACTCAAACTAGGTGCTGTCTCTCTTTAGCATTAGTCATTCATAATCCTGTGCTGCAGAATTGTTTTTCTTTGAGAGTGAAAGGGAGTTGCAGACAGTCACTCTCACGGCTCCCCTGGCTAGTGCAGATGCTGCGTTGGAGATGAGAAGCTCTGGCCTCATGTAGCAAACCTACAGCTTCTGCGAGAAACATCCAACCTTTTTCTACTCTGTGATTCAAAGTCTCAGACACAGCAGCCACTGAGAAGTCACCACCAAATGTGACCCTGCAGAAGTGGCAGGCTTATCCTTGGTGCTTCTCTCAGGTACATGAACATGATGTGATGGAAGTCAAGTTCGCCTCCTAATCATGGTACCTCCTAGGTTTGCTGGCTGTCATGCAGGAAAGCAGAGATTTTACAAGTATTAGCCTTTATATCTCTCACCTCTCCTTCAGAGAGAAGTGCATTAAAAGAAAAAAAATCATCCTACAGATCCCCAAGAGGATGTGAATAACATAACTTGGCAAAAAAGCATTTCAAGAAATGAAAACTTGGAGAAATCTTGCCAACTCTAGAGTTATTTCTAACTTGGTTTCCATCATAGTGTGAAAAAGTTCTTGGCAGGCTGGCTCTTTTCAGAAGCTAAATTCAACAGCTGGGCAATGGCACTGGTTAAATGAGCACTCTCAGAACAGGGCACAAGTATGGGTATGTGGAGCTGAACATGGACTACAAAGAAGGAAATTGGCTCTTGACATGGTGCAAAAATTGACAGAATATCAGGACAAACTTAAGTAGACTTTCAGTCTTCCCATATGCTTATTAGTCCATATTGTGTTTTTGTGCAATTGGTTTTGGTCTCTTCTTCCAGGGAGCCACCAAAGACTGTATATAAAGATTTGAAGGACTATTGGGAAAGAAGGAAGAAGAAAAGCTTTAGAAATCCTTAGAGGACTAGTGGAGCTGTGATGGATGGTATATTTAGTCAAACAGTTTTATATTTGTTTAAGAAAACCCATTTTTCCTCAGAACGAGAGAACTAAAGGAACTATAAATGACAGAACTATGAAGAGGTTGCACAGCTTCCGAGTACTTTCCTAAAGATCACTAATGGACAGCATGCGCTTTCCAGACTTCAGTTATCACCACTAGGATAGGAAATGCAATAAAATTATCATTTTTAAGACTATTATTTCTTTTAAATGGAAGAGCTTTTGGGATTATTTCAGAATTTCAGGGCGCAACTGAAACTCAAAATGATGTACTTCAAAATACAGCAGTTGTGGAAGCTGCTGTACAAATGAATGCACTGTTTATGTCATCTAATAGTGACACTGATTCAAGCTGACCATCTTCACTGAGTCAATTTATTCTTCCTCCTGCTTTGAAAATCATGGTTGTTTTATTTGTCTCCTTGTGCAGTATGCAGGCTGGAGATAACAATTTAGGTATGTTTGAAGTAACATTTAAAACAGTTTTTGTGAAAGGAGCCAAAAAACTGTGTCCACTAGCTGGGTATATTGATCTTACTTACGCTCTGTCTCACATCAAGGCTCTGTTATCTTTGATTAATGCTGTACTCCCTGTGAGTCAGGGTCTGTTTACTCTGCCATGTACGGGCAATGGATGGAGCTTTGCTTTGACCGCATGGTTAACTCTTTGTGCAGTTTAGACTCTTTTGAGTCTTTTCTGAACTGCCTGAATCTCCTCAGAGGTGTAGATGCTCCAAGACCTCCTGCCATGACCCCAACATGTTCCTGATGGACGCTTCTGCCCTTGGTCCCCCTCATAAGGGGTGTCTTGCTCACTTTGGCTTCTCTGATGCTCTTCTCTGTTTTTTCAAGAGGGTTCATAAGTACAGTGAACCTGAAGTGACTACTAAAAACATTCAGCCCCATTCTGTATTTGTAAATGCTGTGCTGGTTCTTGTGCTTTCAGGAAACAAAAATGGACTTGTCCCATTACTAGAATCTGTGGGCACTGGCCCCTGGCATATAAGAAAACGTAGCCTCTGGCAACCCTGACGTGACCCGCGATAGAGCAATTCTTTCTCTGCAGTGGAACAAGTGTCCTATTGGCCCATTGTCCTAAGGCAAAACAAACTGACCAATCTTGAATTTCAAGTATCAGTTGACTGCAGAGAGCTGCGTGTGAGTGATACGGAAGCCAAGAATTACTCATGGAAATAATTCCACAATGAGCTTTGAATAAGCAATAACTATAGGAAAACTGTAAGCTGTTCAAACAACTTGGAAAAAGGGCCTTACGACATGCTATCGTCTCAGCTTCTGCCGAGGGCTTTTTTTCATGCCTCTGTTACTGGAATCTCCTGCTCTGCAGCCTTGATGACTGCAAGTGTGTGCAAAGAAGACTTCATGCCTCTGCTTTCTGAAGGGTTTTGTTGTTGCTTTATTCCATCTGCCACTGTCTTCTCAAGCTCTGCCTTCATTGCAAACCATGCATTGTGTGTCACCATGACATATCCTTGTTCAAATCCATTAGCTCGCCCCATGGGAACAGTGGACAACTCTTGCCAAGCTAACTGTGGGAGCATCTACCTGGGAAGGTAGGTGAATCTGACATTTAATGCTGTGCTCTGTGCCCCTGCAGTTTATTCCACTAGCAGTATGTGAGTTGGCCAGCGTAAGGACAACTTAGCTTACTTCAGCAGAGGCAGATGCTGCTCTGGGCCGTGGTGCAGATGTGAATGCCATACATCCTATGGAAATGGAGCAAAGCAAAATAAACTTCATGTATTTATCTGTAAGGGTATTGCTTTGCCCTGCCATGTCTTTCAGGTCCTGCTTCCTAGCCTGAAATCTACTTCCATTCTTTCCCCAGCAGTTGCCTTGGTTTCTCCTTGTGATCTTTTGCGCATGTTCCTCTATGCTCCCTCCCACCTTGTCATTCTCTCAGAGGGAAACCCTGGCAAGAAGCACAAAGCCATCTCTCTACCTTTTCCAACCCTCTCTCCTCACCTACAACTACAAGGACAACTACATCCTTGAGATAAGCAAGGCTGCATGAACCAGCTTCATATGCTCTTAGTATTCTACTGCAAAGCAGCCTAGCTGCAACGGGAGAAGGCAGCACTACCGAAATAGCTCACATGTTTTCTTGGGAACTCCTGTGAGGAAATACTCCAGTGCTCTGCAGAGATGATGGGATTCTTTTATACTACCATTTATCTTGGTCTATACCTACAGGAGTGTTTAGATTCAGTTAAAATGTGTTTTAATCTGTAAGGGGAAAAACTCTATTTGGCCCAACCTATGGCAAAAACTACTCCTGAAGTTACCTCATACCAGAAGCAAACCAGTTAGGGGCTGACTGAAAACTGAAGTATTCTTGTTAAGTGTCTAAATCCATTTGCCAGACCTGTACACCATCAGACATTGGAGTATCCTGAGATTTAGCTTCAAGTGCCCCACTTCCTCTCTTAAATGTCATATAATCAACACAAGACAAGCGACACTATTATGCGGGTAGTTTGACCTGCTGCTTTAAATACAGATTGTAGCTGCAAAATTTCTGTATGAAGCCTATAACCTCTGGCTGAACTGGAGTGTTCCTTTCAGAAAGGAATCCAGCTTTTTTTCTTAAAACAACGCCCAACCCTCAAAATCGGTATCCATATGTAGGTATGGTGTTGAAACAATGGCCTATGTTGTGTGTGCATATGTGTGTGTGTGCTTAAAACCAAGTTAGCTGAGATACTGTGGGCTGGATTCAAATGGGGGACTTCAGGATCCGAAATTACATACTTTAAAGAGCTGTGTGTGTTCTTCTTCCAGAGCAGTCATCCAGTGCTCCCTAGACTTGTAAATGCTTATGGTTTTGCTAACAGAACAGGCCCACACAAATGAATCCTCACATCATAGGCAATAGGCCAATGAACTGGCCAGATCAATGATGAAAGCCCAGTAGATCTGAGCATCATGTATGATCCTGCCCCTTCTGGACTTGCTTGAAACACACATGACCACACAAAAACAGAGATTCCGCTTCCTCCTTCCTGCAGTAGCCTATTAGTGTATGCAGTAGCATATTAGCCATCTGGAGTGTGGGACACTAAGTTGGTGCTCCTTTCCCATTTCAGCTGGAGGATCAATTGTGATCTCTTGGAGATGCCCTAGTCAGTGAGTTCTCAAGGGTAACTCATGTAACTTTTCCTGGTCGTATAGAACTTAAACATCCATGGGCCATAAAGTATTAGGAATGCCCCTAGAAAGTCTTTTGCAAACAATATTTAACTATTTCATGCACAGTACAACTGTTTAACTGAGGGGGAATGAGCTGATTACTGCAGAATACAATACTTCAGGGAAGTATTTCACTTTCACTTTGCATTTGTACAACTTCAACTTCCATCTAGTGTCCTTCATCATGTTTCTAATGTCCAGATGAAAGAGCTGTTCACTTTTAACCTCATGTATATACCTGGCTTGCAGTTCTGTGATTGCTTTATTCTAACAAATGCAAGTCAGTACCTTCTGTCCTACAGACCTGAGTGTATGTCCTTTCCATCTCAGCACTAGTGTTGTAAGTCTTGCAGTGAACTGATCTATATAGTAATCAACACAGCAAAAAATATTGTTTTTCAGACAGATTGGTTCTTTGCTCGTTCAGAATGTAGCTGTATGAACAGTGGAGGTGGAAGATTCAGAATCCCATGAATTCTCTGCTGGCTGAAATCCAGACAAAACATAAATTAAATGTAGAGAAAAAACTGCAATTCCTAGCTAGAACTAGGCAAGTTTGACAGGGTTAGCCCTAAATTTCATTGATACATGGCAGTGCTGAAGGACATGCTTGCAGTAGAGCTTAGCAGAAATGTTAGCCTCTGCTTTAATTGGATTATTACATACATTGCAATATGCCATGGGGAATGGCCTACACAGGAGTTACACTAGGTCTGACTTAAACCCTTTTTGTTTAAAGGGTAGGAGTAATCCCTTATTTTTATTTTCTGGGTAGCCTGAAATATTCTGAGATGCTACTGAAAGGTATGAGAAATTTCTTTTTAATCTCGTGGTTATAACCAGAAGCAGAACTACTGCAAGCAGATGCATGACTTTTTGTGAAGGACTTCCATTGGCCTTTCCTGTAGCTAATCAATGTCAGTTGGACTGACTTGCTCTTCAGCGTACTGAACTGGCTTAACCTGAGAGTGGCAATAGGATTGTACACTTATTCTTTTATTTCTCTCTTCTCTGTTCTACCAGCCATCTTCTATCAGTACCAAAGATCTGTGAGCAATGGTCCTCACCTTGAAAAAGTGAATAGGTTAGAGAACTAACCTATCAAATTTCTACTGAACTTCAAGGAAAACAGAACAAAGAAGAAGATATAAAGGCAAAAAACTCTAATCTGTTCGTAAGGGGAGTTGGGGATGAAGGGAAAGCAACTTGCTGCAGTAGAACTCAGATTCAGGCCCAGCATGGCCTGGGTTAGAATTTCCAGGAGCTGTTCCCACTTTCTGAAACTTTTTGAGTTAGAGCAGCAATAATCTCTGTGGAAAAGGGAAGGACACTCTACCAGAGTGTAGAGTGTACCTCGGTACCTGGTTCGCTTTCATGAAAGAAAGGAATAAGTCCTACAGAAATTTTTACTCGAGGCTTACTGCTTGCCATCACAGAGATGAGTATTTCTCACTGCTGTTGAGTTATGCTGCTCAAGTGCTATGAAAAGCTCTAGATAATCTTTTAGTGCAGCCATGGCCTATCTCCCTCTCCCCTGCAAGGGAGGCAGGAGGAGTCCATGTCTGCAGCAGGAGTGGTGGAAGAGTTCTCAGCTGTGGTGTCTCTGGGGGTGCCAGATTTGGGAGCAGTAGGTTGTGTAGCTGTGAAAGTCCTTGGATGGACCTTTACTTATAGCAAAATCTGGATTTAAGGTCAACACGGTAGTTCAGAAAGTGTATTTAGACTGTGGGCGGGAAAACCTTGTAGTTGTAACTCTTTACAAGGCTACCTGAGGCCTACAGAAGTATTCTGCAAACAGACTCTGCTTGCTGAGGTGCATAGCATCCTCAGTCCAGTAATTCTGGTAGAAAATGGACACAGAATCTTCCAAGATTAGGCTCAATTATGTGTTTATCTATCTGCTCAGTGTTAATGAAGAGAGATTTTTTGGGGTGCAATTCAACAGTGTGTATTTTAGTGTGGAAAATGCTAGTGTGTTAGAAAGGCTCAAAAGAATGGTGGCATATCAATGAACTTTCATTTCTTCTAGAAAAATCAATTTGGAAATGTCCTTGATTATTGCAAGGAATAGGAAATTGTGGAATAACTTAGTATTGCAGGATATAAAAATATCCCCTTCCCTTTATTTTTCTAAATTTATCCCCAACCATCTTCTGGAAATATCGGTCACACAACTGTGCTCAGGTCACAAAGAGGAAATTCCTGAGGAACATAACCAGATGGGGCTCATGAAGGTGCCCTGAAAACCCAGCTGCCTGACCTGTGAGGTGCTCAGAATCTGTGGACAAGTAACTTCAGTAGGAAATAATTAATTCAGTAGGATAATTTTTGAAATATTCTGGGAAAAGATCGTTCTGATTTATGATCAGCTGGTTGCATTTCTTCTTTAAGGACAATCTTTTTGGTTCTCTGTAAACCACACAGATTCTTAAATTAGTCAATTTATTCCTTGATTTTTTAAAACTCTGTTCCAATGAGGTGAACTTTCATGTTACTTGCCCTCCATTCCCAAATGCTCTTCTTGATGAAATCAGTCAGTCAACTACAACCAACACTAGAAATAGCTGTACTTTATTAGGTCATCTGAAGCAGTCAGTAATAAAGTTAGAGAAGTGGGTTTAGCTGAGATGCCCTGCTGAGTTTCACTCTAGGTCAAGTCTCGTCAGCAGAACTATAAACCCCTGGACATAACATGGAAGTGCTAATGGACCCTCAATTCCACTGCTGCTACCAGGCACCACTCTAATAATATCTGTAGTAGCAATTAATGAAGATACAACCAACCAAGTTCTTCAGGGTTCAGCAGCTGCTCCCAGGGGTTGGAGCAGAGCTCATTTATTTTGTTCTTTTCATTCCACTAGAGCAGCTCCAAGCCGTGACAGCACATGGGGATAATTGAAGTAAAAGTGCTCAGCCCTGACTGCCCAATCTTCTCATAAAACAATCACAGGATTGTTCCGGGGACCGTTGACACAACAAACCTTGCCCTGCAAATTTTGCTCTGTAATTAGCAAGCAGTTGCTGTCATGCCTGTCAAATGGGTTTATGTGATGAAGTGAATAGAACAACAATTGACTGTCTTTCCTTGCAACCAAGGAGAAGAAACTGCTTTGAGTGAAGCTGACAATTATGTAAAAGGAACTAAATGAATTTGGCTCATAGTTCACACTTACCCCTCACAGATGGAACACAGGACCTCTGAGGCCCATTTCTAAGTCCTTGCCTCTTTGTACCTGACTAGTTGCTGGCTAAGTGCCTAATGAGACACAGAGGAAACAAAAGTAGGCAGAACTAGTGCTGAGGGATTTTTTTATCATCTCTCTTGTGTAGGCAATTAAAATATGGTTCTGCACGGCAGCACATTCAAGTTCAAAATCTGATCTTATCACCCAAAATGACACATCTCTATGTTTGCACAGAAGCAGAAAGACAAGTGACACCATGATTTGGACAAACAAAGGTTTTCTTAAAATAGATTTTTTTAAAAAAGAAGACGCTTCAGTAATGTGAGGCACTTACTTCCCTTAGCTATATTTACGCAAGGCAATTACGTTACCATTTTCCCAGCCACGCACCCACTGATGGTAGTGGTGGAAGCAGCAATGCTGAGGAGAGTCCAGGTATCTGCTAGCATTTTACATCAGTCATTTCCAGTCTTGTGTAGGTCAAGTCTCAGAAGGGGTACAGAAACTATTACATCTCTGCAGACAGTAACAGTCCAGCTGCTGGAGTTCATAGCAAGACAGACTTAGAGAATAGGAATGCTTAGAGAATAATATATGCTGATTTCATTGCAATAGGAAGGCCCTTAATACTACAGATTAATAAATGGGATTACTTTGTGCATCCAAGGTGTGAATCCTTTTCTTTTGAAGAGCACAGGGCATTATTCTGGTAATGGTGGTCCAGTACAGTATTATTTTTGGGAGCATGGACTGGGTTAGATTGCAAGCAGAAGAATGTTTGCTTATGCTCAGGGACCAAAGACAAGGTCACCTACACCCAGGCAGCTCCTCTGCTGTTTCCCAGGCTCACTGGGGTCTTTGGGGAATTCTGTGATGCTGGAAACTGAATGAAGTGATTAAACTGGTAAAGGAGGCATTTGTGTTGTTAAATGGAATGAGCTGGCGATGTGGGAATGAAGCACAGAGATGAAATAGCTGCTTCTGTTGTCACCAGAAGCTGCTCTTCCACACAACCCTGGTCATGGAGGGTGCTTGAGCAGGACTCTCAGAATGCGTCACGGCCTGATACAGGAGAGGTTCGCAGCAGTGTAAGTTTAAGTATGCTGCCACTCGTATGGCAAAGGAGCGCATCCACTTCTTTTGACATGCTAATCATAAAGCACTCTGTAAAATTATAGTCATTAGTCAGGAGTCATTCAAGATTGGAGAAAATTCAACCCTCTGTGCATGACATCCCAGCCTCACTGTGCTTTGGGTCTTCTTTCTGTATCACTCCTTGTGATAAACACTTTGTTTTCTTAGTGTCTTCCTTACTTTGAGTTTGCTTGCTGCTCTGTTTGGCTATGACAGTATCCTTTTCTTCTGGGACATTTTGTCCAGTTTATCATTAAAAAGTCACTTGATATATCTCAGACAATGAAATATCCTGACAGTGCTAACTTTATGCTTTTCTCCTTTTGCACTCATGAAGGAGCTAAGTGTAGATCTTCAAATCCTACCTGCGTGTCTAATAGTCTGGAATATTCTGCAGAGTAAGGACTTCACTTATCGGTGGACCTATAATTTTGCCCTTGCATAAACACTCCTTCCTGCATGCTTCCGTGTGATTTATACTCTAAAGCTAACCAGAACCGGTGCATAACCTGCGTCAAAAAAACACAGCACAGTATCTGCCCCAAACACATCAAACCTGTAAAATAAGTCTTTAAAAAGTCTGCTTATAAAAAGCTGGTGAAATTCAGGCAAAAATATTTGGGTTAAATCCAAGTGCTTTCTGTTCAAAAATCTGTTGTCTCCATTCCAGCTATATCTGTCTCTTTTGATGTGACATGACCTTTTTCTAACTGTAAAATTAGCTCATTATAAGTTGCAGTTTTCAAAACTGGCTGTAGATCTTGGAACTGAAACTGTGTCAAATACTGAAGGGTTTGGCTTCTTCAAACTCTAAGTGTTTGAAAGGGAGAGAGAACAGAGGATTGTACTCAAGAAATATTTTCATGTAGCACAAAAAAAGCTGGCAGACATGGGTGGTTCTGTTTTATGACTTTATAGAAGCTTCTACCAGAAACTTTCATAAAAGAAAAACTTAAGAAGACTTGGGGAAGGGGAGCTACAAGTGGTGTTTATCTTTTCTGCTGGTGATAGCTAATCCACACCAGCTACTCTGAGGTAGCAATATAGTGAAGACAAGATGCATTAGTTTTGTCATGCAGGAAACTCACTGAGGGGTTTAAGGATGACCCCATCACATTTATCTCATGATAAAATGAAAGTGCTTTTATTTTCCCTGTTTACTTCAACTTTGTTAAGAGGTGTTGTTTACCCCAAGGCAAAAAAGCAACTTTTAGCACTGAAGTCAAGCTAGAGGGTCTTGCTAAACTGACTGAAGAATAGAATGTGATGCACTGCTTACTTTCTCTTCTAAATGCATTATTTATATGAATGTTGTAGCAATTATGTGATTATACAGAAGTTAATGCGCAACAATAAACCAAAAGGCTGGTCAAAGGCCATCAAAGAAATGCTAATGGCAGAGAATGGTTTTTGTTTAAATTGTGGATTCACATTTCTTTTTCTCCTTTCCTTGAGGGTTCCAAGAACAGCAGATTTGCAAACCTAATAAAAGATTCAACAAATATCAGATCTTTGAGTATAGGAAAATAAATGAAATCCTTGCTCCTGTCTCCCTGTCTCTCTCCCACCTTTGTTCAAACATGAACAGCTTCAGAAAATTCGTTTTTTCACCTTTTTTTTTTTTTTTTGGTCTAATTCGCTACGTGGAGTATATCAGAATTCATTATTTTTCATGTGCCCTTCTCTTTAAGTTGTTAGAGAAGTCTTTTTTCAAAGATAAGTGGCAGGAGACAAATTCTTGAAGCTCTTGAATTTTAAATTGACTCAAGTTAATCCTAACTATTAGTGAACTTGATATTTATCAATATCCAACAGATCAATGTCACAACTATAGAAAGATCTAGCTGTAGTTCATAACCTTACATGCTCTGATTTTGTTCAGCTTTTACCAAATTCTTACTATACGTGTGTGTGTATTTGTATATATGTACACATATATACAATATATAATGCACATACTTTTAATAATAATAATTATTAAAAATTATTTATTCTTATTATAATATACAGTATATACACACACAAAGTTTAAATTAAGCCATAAGGAAAATGCTTGAAATTCTGACTTCTTTCAAAGTTAAAATAGATTGGATTAGGCCAACAAAATGAAGCCTGGCCCAAGATACCTATCCTTCCTAGTACTAGAAAGCATAAGGAATGATTCCATTGTGCTGGCATTGGGCTTAGCTTTGCCCAGGAGCTGATGGATGAATTCTCTTCAATGCCATTGATGAATTCTCTTCAATGAATTCTCTTATGTGCATATGCAATACTGACCCAAATTAATATATATGAAGTAAAACAGAGACTCTTTATAAGCTGCAACAGTAAAAAAAGGAACAACATAATTTGATTTACTAATTTACAAGAAGCTTTTGCAAATGCTATCCAATGGCCGGTATAAACATTGTCTGTTAAACACTCATTTTCAGAAAGTTTTAATTCACTCTAGACTAGGACTTCAGTCAGTATAAACTGGAAATCTAAGAGTTGCTTTTTTAACTCACAAATCTTTATTTGATCTATTGAAAATGATTGAAGATCTGCAAAGTTATCATAGTAAAAGACCTTGAATGAACCTTAAAGCTTCATTCAAAGGGCTTGCAATTCTGATAAAAATAACAAAGAAGCAAAGCTGCTGCTCAGTGGAAGCAATGCAGGGCTAAGGGCCTAAAGGAATAGTAAGTAATGGACCAAATACAGAGAGTCCAGCTATCTACATCAGATCTTAAAAGCAGGTGCAAATACCTTCGCTTTTACTTGTTGAAGGTGGCCAGTAACCTTATGGCCTGCTCCGTTGTCAAATAAGGTTTGTAAATGTCTTGTCTTTGAAATTTTAGACAATGTTTATTTAAAATAAAAAAATTCAAGTTGGACAGACATGCCCTGATACTTTGCCTTTAATCATTCTATCAGTGTATTATTTACAGTTATGCTGTACAACTTTCTGAGCTCAAAACCATGTCAAGGACATTGGGTTGACCTTGGAGCAAATTACCCAGGGTATCTTTCTTTTATTCCTCTTAGCTCCTCTTCCACTTTTGTATTTGACCCCTTTTTTTTTTCTATTGACAAGAAATATGTTAAAGATCTACAGTTCTCAGTACAACATGATCTGCAGCTCCACACTCAGAGCACTGCAAAAAAGTCCTTTGGTTCAGAGGGGCAAAGCAAAATGATTGAGAAGGGAACAAGTCTGTGACAAGAAGGCTTTCTGTACCTACGACTTCTCAAAAGCTTACTAGGAGTGTGAGGAACAATTTGCCTGATCTCAGTTAGCAGGCATAGCCTTGACCTGCTCAGCTTTCCAAAGATTCACAGGAGGCTATGCTAGTATAAAACTTCCCCTGAAGTGCTTTCCAATCCCACTGACTGCAAATGCAGTCATGTAGAATTCGGACCCTTGGGAGCTGCTGGATATTGAGCAAGCACAGTATTATTATGTCTGAGCACCAGCTTTGAGGGTGAAGAAATGGGGCATAGCCATGGCTTTGGCCACACCAACTCATGCAAGTCACATCCCTCACTCACTCACGAGCTTGATGATGCAGCCAAAGGGGTAATATCAGATTAGTGGGCACATCAGTTACAGCAGAAACAAACTGACAGAAGAAAGTGTTTTGCTTTTCCACATAGAAATATTTGCCTTTAAAATATCACAAATTAGAAAGTTTATGGATAAATTCCATACTTGAATCCCTTAGAATAAAAAGCATAATAAAACTTGTAGACTTTATTAGTACCAATCTTGCACGCTTGCTACTTAGATGATGCACTAGGCTGTACACCATCTCAGAAACAAAGCTTTATATCACAAAAATTATTGTTTAGTGTTGGTACTCTAGACCTTCTTGAAGACTTCTTGATTGTTGTACTGTGGTACTGTTGTACTGTGGTACCCAGAGTGCTGTTCTGCAATACTGAACAGGCATCGTGGGAGATAAGGTAAAAGCTTTTGGAAAGTCAGTGGGAGTCTGGCTGCCCTGAAATCAATTAGAAGGTCTTCAGTCTTCAAATGTGTTGATGCGTAGCAGGAGGTGGGAATGAAGGTGATAATTTTAAAGGATTGGTTCTGTTCCAGCTTCTCCATCCCATGAGGTGCAGTGGTTTCCAAGAGACTGAGGTTCCCTCAAAGTACCAACACCTCCAAGTGCGTAACTCATAGAAGATAAGTAACTAAAATGTTATGCATACTGGAATGTGTTGTCTCTGGCACTAAAAAGATTACAAATTTTGCATCTTAAATAGCACCAAAAAATCTAGAGGTAGTGAAGGGTAAAAATCTGCTCCTACCTGAAACTGTACAACCCCAGGGAGTTTGATCTTAGCTGTCTGCCATCATTTTTTGATTAAGAGTTTGCTTTGTTTCTGCTTTCTATCCTACTACTGTTAACTCTTTGGGGCCCATTCTAGTTGCTATTGAAGTTAATTAGGGTTTTGAGATTGAGTTCAGAGGAAGCAGAACTTGACCTTTATTTAATGTCAATTGGTAATTGAAGCCAAGCTTGTGTTCTGGATACCGTTATTCTGTTTGCTGTTAGAGACTATGATTGAGTTATAGGAATACTAAAAAGTTGCAGTGATACACACTAGGAGATTAATTTTTGACTCTGAGAAGAGTTTGGTGGCTATTACTAGAATTCTAGTACTTTTCTTTCTGTTTCTGTCTTCAAATTGGTGTCTTACTTTCTATGGGTGTTATAGTGAGACCTGGAGACCCTAGATAGCTGGGTAAAATGGACTCAGTTCTGTGAACTAGCACTAGACTTCCTGTGACTTGGAAACATGCCAGAGAGAAGAGGTAATGCTGCTACCTACCGAGTGAGGGAAGCATGAAAAGGCTTTGCATATAGCAAACACTCAGCTTGGTAGAATGAACTCTCTAAAGCTGCACATCCATATTTTTGCTTTACTCTTCATCAGTAATGAAAGATGGCAGCTTCAACATCCCCTTTGTGATCTTACCAGATCCCTAAAGCACAAGCTTATGAGGGACAGGAATTCAGAACCTGCTGTCTTGCAGAACATACACAGGTAAAGGGGTGAAAGGCATTCAAGGAAGCTCTGAAAACTATGAAACTAACATAATATTACTGTTTCGGTAACACTGAGAATATATAGATGTAGGCAAAATAATAAATACTGAAGCAAATTAATTTCTTTGTCTTCGCATTCTCAGTGAGCTTGAACACCTTTTTACCCAAAGTAATTCCTGTTTTTTCTTCCTCTTCTCAAGATCAAAGATCTTTTTTTTCAAGTGAACCCAGGCTACATCTTCCTCAATAAATTACAATGTCTGTAATCAAAGATGTATCAGACAGTGAAATAGCCCAGCATATCACTGGTGACGAAAGGTTGGTGGGATTAAACGGAAATAGTATAATGCAGCAGAGGGGGTATTGAGTTATCCTATTCCTCCTCACCATCACCTCTCCATTTCCTCACTGTCCTCTTGGTTCTGGTTGTTCAGCTGTGTCAGCGTTTATCAGTTGTGCCAGACACCTTGGCCCAAATCCCAAAGCAACCAAAAAGGACTTGAACCCCTTTCAGGCATGTTCCAGGAAAACGCTCAGCTACTCAACTTCTCCTGAGTAGCGCTCCCATCTACATATAGACTGAGATTGTATCTGACTTTGAAGAACAACAGTCGGTACTTGCATGGAAGGAAACATGACATCCAACCCTGCTGCAATGTAAGGTGAGCAGCTGTATTCCATATGAAGGGGCACAAGGTAAAAAGGAGAAACTGTGATCCTCAGAAATACATGCCCAGAAAATTTCTACTTAGTCATGCGGAGCACTTTTCTGCTGGAAATACATGTGGTGCTGAGTTAGGGCTTTGAGAGTCTAAATTTTGGACTCTGCTACCTAAAGTAGCACTTAGGCAGCAACCAGGTATTTAGCTTATTCTGTGAATATAGATCAGAATGAGCTAAACTTGGAATTGCAAACTTTGGGGTTGAGGTTATAGGTAGCACTTTTTTTTCTAAAACTGAACTGAAATACGTTCTAACTTTGCCACCAAACATAAAACCCCAAACTTATGTTGGACTTGAAATGCTTAATTTGTAATGAGAAGCCACAGGAGATTTATTTTTTTCTTCTGGAATGTCTGAGGCAAATCATCTGAATCTTTTTTGGATTCAAAATGCATAGAAAAACAAGCACGTTTTTGACCTCTAAAAATACATTCTGAAGAGAGGAATTTTGGTCAGTTCAAGACGAACTCAGTGACCCTGTACAAAGGACAAGAAGATCCTGACAGCAAGTCTAACCAGTAGCATTACACTGGATAAACTCCAGACTGCGCGTACAAGGTGCCATAAAAGAAAACTCTCTTCTAATGTGCTACTGGCCTCCTTTGCAGTAAATAAACTTTCCTGAGCAGGAGAAGGTTCACTTTGAAGGGACTATGCTTTCAGTTTATGGGCACATTCTTATTTTTCTTTTGGCAATTCTCCTGTGATTGCCTCACCACGTTGCTTCACATCTGTCAGTTTTCCTTTGTACCTGTGTGCCCTCCACTGCTCCATGGTCATCTTGACCAGATGTCATCTCTTCTTAAATATGGCAGGCAGCCAGAAAATGTTTCTTTTCAAAACAAACAAACAAAAAAAGCCCAGTGAATTCACAGCCATCGCAATAGCCCTTCGTGGACCTCTGTCATAGATCCTGGAATGGGCTGCCTGTTCTGAAACTTGCATGTTCAGTCTTGCCTGCAGGAGAGTCACCAGAAGTCTTGCGCATGGCCCAGAGAAATGGGCAGAAAGGGCACTCATGTTGGTGAGTCAAGGGAGAAGAATGCTCTGGGAAAGCACAGGAGATGAGGGGACTAGTGTGCAAACCCCAACAAGGCTATGCAGTAAGTGTCCTGTGCTGCTATACAACTGCATGGGGGCATGTGCACTGCAAAGACCACTTATTTTGGAAAGAGCTGAGAGCTTTTCTTTTTCTGCTTGACCAGTCTTTAAAATGTTAATTTTTCTGTGATATCAAATCTCATAATCATCAGTCACCTAAAAAATCCAGTTAATCCTGTTAAGTTTCTTTCCGGAGTTATTTCCTATTCTTTTTCCTCTCACCCTGTTATGATCTCCTTCAAGAAATGGGTACCATAGAAGCCAGAAAGCTGAGTGTGCTTCATGTTGGGCATTTTTATTGTAGCAGAACAACTACCACGGAATCCTATTAGCTTTATAGTATGCTTTTATGCTGACCCATATGGATGTGTAAGATAAGGGTAACACTCTATTTTGGTATGGTCTAGGAAGGGTGAAAATGTTCACCAGGGATTACCCTCACCAATTCGGTAGCAATACCACTTTTCCTCCTACCTGCACTTTGCATTTGGGGTACAACTCATCCTCTGTGTTAGTGACCCATGTCTGGGATCTGCACACTGTCTGTGCAGAAGAAGAGAAGGGATGTGTAGTAAGTGCAATCACTGGCTGGCTGAATGTTGCCATCTAACACCAAAATGATTTGCTCTCATGTCAAGAATTATGCAAGGAAAAAAGTGTTTTCAAAACCTACTTCCATCCTGAAGCAAACCTCAAAATGAGAGGGGGGACTGGCCTCCCAAAATGGAGAGGAAAAATGAGTATTTTACAACTTCCTGTAATGCTACCCATCTTCAAGGCAGCTGGTCTACACCACTCATGTAGTATCTCCATGCAGCCATTGGGGAAAGACTGGTACATCTAGAAAGCACATGATCTTGTCTCTGTTAGCAATTTCTCCTATTATTAGAAGTCCCACTGAGTAAATCCGCTCCTAAATATGATCTGCTTTCGTTTTTCCTCTGGCTTCTTAGATTGCCATGTAATCAGAAACTGCAGGAAGCTGCTGCTCCAAATCTGTTCACCTGCCTGGACAGATGTGCAGGCACCACTGCTCATACGAATGATGACCCTGATGGCAGCCATGGCATTTGTGCTGAGCAGATGAGAACATGGTATGAAGGCTGCAGTTCCACGCATGCTTTCCTTGGTAGCAAAGCCAATTTTGGACGTGATTCTGGCTGTCTTTTCCCATTTCCTAGACTGCTACTGGAGCAGATTAAGTGTGTATTGAAATAGCAGGCACGCATTAAACGCACGTCTTTAATCTTCTTTCTCACTTTACAACATTAGGGCCCACTTCCTGCCTCATGCCTAGGCTTCCAATCTTGAAAGGCCAGGCCTTGGATTCCCATGATCCATGAGGAAAACATGTAACGAGGTCCAGCAACAAAGGGATGAACAACAGCCACCACTTTCCTTAGTTTGGGCTGCAGAACACTGGGCTGAAGTGGTGAAATTCTCACCAATGGGCAAAATTAAGAGGAGATTAGACTCGTATCTGTCATGGAGGGTCTAATTTTACTTGATCCAGGCACTGGACAGGTAGTCAGACTAAACATCCTTTTTTAGTCCCTCAGTCCTCATTTCTCATGAATGTAGCGTGTAAACTGATGCAATGCTATGCAACCTGAAAAAATATGAAGTCTGGCTATGGTTGCTGTGCAACCAAAGTAATAAGATCTTGAGATAGCAATAGATAAGAATATAGATATAGATAGTAAGTATGTTGATATATACATATATATACACATATATAGTATACATATATAGATAAATATATATAAAAAGATATAGAACCATATAACTTGAGTTCTTTGTTTTTTCAGTCAGTTGAGAACTTCCTCACCTTTTCTGGTATGTAATTTAACTTCCTATCTACCTAATACAGACAACTATGTGATGAATCTGGTGTTGAGTCTTATGGCTGTGCAAGGTTTAATCCCTGTTAAATCTTAATTGCTTAATCCCTAAAAGAGACAGGACTAGAAACAGAGCCCGGAGCAGCTGTGGTGGTAGCCAAGCAGCTGCCCTCAGGAGTGCAGTTGTGGGCTGGGCTTCCTCAGCTCCTGAAGGTGACTCTGAAAGTGGTCATGAGACAGGACAACCTGGGGAAGGCCACCCAGGCCCAGCCTTCTGCCCTTCTAGATTTAAACAAAGTCTGTGTATATTTTGGCTATTTCCCAATCTGGACCCAAATTATATTAATGTGTATGCACAAATGTTTGAATAAAATGATGGGTTTCTTGCTTGCGCAAATTTTTTGGAAGAGTTAATCTTCAGTCAGTAAATCATGGTTGGGAGAAGAAACAAAATAGCGACTAGCAAGTAGGCAATGACACAGAGCTCTTCTCGGCTTTGCCAGAGGATGGGCTGAAACGTGCGTGTTCTCCTGTGGCCAGGGAAGATCATTTTCTACCTCCTGCCCTGAGACACAGCTGGTCCTGGTCATGTTCAGACATGGTAACAATTTTCTATATGGTTGGGTAACTGTTGTAACTATAATTACAGATAGCAAATGCATTAGAAAAGATAAAGTCTCCCGATGACTGACTCATAAACAGGAAAAAGGACAACTTGTCAAAGGCATTCCCAACAAAGAGCTAACTCTATTCTTTCCTGTGGTTCAGTGGTCCTGTGATTTGCAGCTCCCTAGCTGCACTTGGCCTCAATAGCATTTCAACTGTAGAAGCTCATCTTAAGGGGATAATGGCAGAATACTGTAACCTGAGAAAAGATCCCTCAAAAAACACTTTAGACTTTGTGGTGCTGGTCTTTGTTTGTCCCTCCTTGTTGGTTTGTTTACATTGGAAAGAAAAGGTAAAATAATATTCAGTTTTGTAAACAGATCATCAGTAAAATAACCTTTGTTAATATTAATAAATAGCTTGCTTAAGAAAAATCCCCAAGTCCCTGTGGTAGGTATTAGCCTTTGGTTTCCAGTTACTCAACCTCTTTACAAGTCTTAGAGATCTCATAAACTTTGAATGTTGTAGTAAAAATATTTATAGGGTAAGTCAAAGAAAAACATAAAATTGCATTCAAGTTTTGACATGAGTAAAACTACTTCTCCTGCTTATTTTTTATTTAAAAAATTGGATGCTGTGACCTCACTAAAAATGATAGCTATATAAGCAGAAGGGTTGGGGAGGATTTTGTGCATGTTAGTATTTCCTTTCTAAAATATTAATATTTACCTTGGGAAACTCTGAAGTACTTAACTGGAAAAGACAGACAAACGATGCTAGTGGTGTCACTGGCTATTTATGGAGTTACTAAAAAACACTGCATGATTCTTCCAGAGAATACTTCAGTCAGATGCTTCTTTGATCCATATTTTCACTGGTCTCAAGTCTAAGATTTGGGCTTGGTGAAGGCTAAATTCATAAAGAACATCTGTAAGTGCTTAAATTCACTAGAAGTGTGTAAATTCATCTTTCAGACCTTAGAAAGCATACTCTCAATGTTGCCCAGTCCTGTAGATGCCTAAAGCCTCTGCGGCATCTCCCCCTCCACCAGCAGCAGGTCTATGGCCACCCCGTTCCGATATTGCTGCAGGCTGCAGGGAGCTCCCGGTAAACCTTACGAGATGGGAGTCAGCCTTATTAGATGGGAGGTCCATCTAATACTGCCTTATCTGGCTTGTGAATTCAGAGCGACCTGGCACATTGAGGGCATGCTTGAAGCTTCAAACTTCACATGGAAAACGGCATGGAGCAAGTTTTCCAAGACTGGATTGCCTGCTTGCATTATATTGATCAGTCTCTGCTGGAAGAAGGACACCTGCTTTTTAATTTTCTTTCTATCTGGTTTCAAGGCCTCTCGGATCCCAGGAAAGCACCTGAAATATTCTGAGATTTGTTTTCTTCCATCTCTTTGCTGATTTTATTCTATGTTGTGTAAACAGATATTTTGAGGGGCTGTAAGTGAGAAAGGGGCATTGATTAACCTCCAGCTTGTAAAGATACTTACATAAAGTATGGAAAACCTGTAATCATATCAGAACCAAGCTGCTATTTGAGAGACAAGACAATCAACACCTTAAATCGTTAATCTGTCTTGGAAATTCAGGTTTGAATCCCATAAAAGAAGAGACGGGAAATCTGTCCTGGGCTGTAAAAGGAAGCAGAAAAAGTTCTGGAAATGCTTGACTTAAAAATGCCCTTGATAATGGTATAGCTCTCCATTCTGCAGGATGCTTAGGGCAAGTTCAAAATCTGTTGACAGGGCCAGGCAGCCTAATTGGGGCTCCTGAAAAGCAAGCATCAGAAGCTAAGCACTAGATTACCAAGTGACTTGAGCTGTATTTTAGGCACTAAAACAAATGGCTGGAGTTTTTTTAAGAGCTGAAGTTGAAATTTTGGCCATCATTTCCAAAAGTACTTGGGTTCATGGCACTTTTGAGTATCCAGCTTTTACGTGGCCTTCTCTCTAGGAAAGTAACTGAACAGATGCCACAGCTGGCAGGGAGCTTTTATTTTGGGAAAAGACTTTTCACAAACATTTTCAATAAGAAATTCTTTTTTTATTGTTTTCCTGGTGAATGTCAATTCCTCCCTCCTCCATCAGTTTTGATGTTGGTTCCTGGTGGCCAGCCTGCAAGACACCTCTTCTGGAAGCTAAAAGATGAGTTCTGGGCAGCCAGCTGGAACAGGGCTGTCCCTGGAAATCCTTGCCTGTGAAAAATTTTGCATTCTTGATTCATCCCAGATTTGGATTAAAAAATATGTTACAAAAAAGTGAAGGATTTCTTTGGAGCAAAACCCAGAAAAAAAAGCTTCCTTTTTAATGAATTCTTGGCAATGTGACTCTGATGCTTTGCAAAGAGAGCTCCAAGTGAAGGCAGCCCTTCCTGGGCTCCCCATAGAGCCCCAGGAATGGGGTGAAGTGACAGGTCATACAGCACAGAACTTTTTATTGCTATTATAAAATGGCAATCTAGTTAACTTACTGTCTCCCTATATTTAGACAGAATACACACCAAAGTTTCAAGATTACGAGACAAAACATAAAAAAGGTGTCACAACAACATGCCACTGTCTCTGTTCTGAGATTTCTTCTTTTCCTGCTTTTCATGAGGAAGTGACCAATATGTGACTGTCTTCTCTACTCTTGTGACCTTGTAGAATATGCATTATGATTTCTCTTAAGGATGTTTTTTATGGAATATAATACAGATATAATTTCGTAAGAACTGTTATTTCTTGCAGCATCAACTACAAGTTACAACATAAAGCCACCAAAGCCTGGAAGATTATGTGAGAGTTGTAGGTTGATGAGCCATTAAATCAGGTAACCATTACTCAAAGTATTTCAGTAAAAAAAAAAAAAAGGTTTTAGTGCTTTCTTTTCATCGTACTGCTTACTTTGCATGATCCTGTTTTTAATCAGTTCCCTTGGTGAGAACCATGGATAAATACCACGTTCACATGTGTACACAAGTTCTGAACTTTGAACAAATGCACTATGTTAATACATATTAATCTGTTTACTTAGCATGTGTCTGGTCACTGCCAATAATTCCATAAATCCAGGCACTGCTGCTTATGTAGAGGGCATGTAAGCACACAGTGCCTCAAAGTACCTAATGGGAAGCTGGACCTTACTTCACCACATGTGAGGATGAATATTTTGGAGAAGTGCCTTGAAAGGCAAGTTGCTCTTCACCAAGCATTGACAGCACATTTGGTTTTGCACCTATTAGACAGCCGGATGCTCCTACCTCAAGGATGTGATTCAGAAATCACTTATGTGCTAAAAGTTACCTGTAAGCTCATGCAAGGTATTGAAATGGGTATTAATGGGGTCTATGTGATATTTTTTGCCCTTGATAGCACCTAAAATCGTCTGGGTGAAGTAATGTAGAGAACCCTTAAGCAGAATTGCCTTTCTGTGATATAGGCACACACCACAGATGTTAACTAGGCACAACAATGTTGTGCAATCCCGCCATGGAGGCAGGCACGGCTGCCTTGTTTTGGGTGTGCTAACCTTGAGCTCGAAGGTATAATGACTGTGTGCCTCATTTGAGGACATAGGGGTAATTGGCCTTAAGGGATATTGCAAGATAAGTTTGAATTGTATGCTAAAATTATCTGACTTCTTGATTGAAAAGAGGGAAAAAAAACCACTTCGCTATATTTTATGTCACTTTTTTGAACAGGATGTAGAGCTGAGATGGAGAACTCGGCCCCAAGATCCTCTTGGCAGAATCCTTCTTTCTCTCCTCCTTTCATTACCTTTCATTTTAGAGGCTCACCACCATGCAGAGCTGTGACAGAATGTTCTGGAATAAAATAGAGTCTTAATTCGACAGGAAAAGTGCTACCAGTGGGGACTCTGGGGGTGTAGGTTCCCTCCTCCAGAGCTCTGCTTTCTATAAATGCCTCTGGAGCTTGCTCCATGTAGTATACCAGGGGGCCAGTAACAGTTTAGTGAAGACAGATGTTAATGCTGAGTGAGCAGAAGCTAACAGACTTGCAAAGCAACCTTGGCAAGTCGCCCCATTTTTCAATTTTCAATGTACCTTCAAAAATCAAAAAAAAAGGCCCTCTCTACATTTTGGCCTAGAGCAAGACTCGGGTGTAAGTAGCTCATCAAGACACACTCTCTTTAGCCTCTTAAACACACAGCTAGATCAAAATAAAGCATGGAGAGCATAAAGTAACTCACAGACACCGTTTATTAACACTGAGGCCTGCTGCAGGAAGAAAGTGACCCAGTAAATATCCTCCCTGAGTAGTAAAATAGCTGCTGTAAGGAGTTATAAGAACTTTTGTGAGCTGTAATTCCCTAAGGAAAAAAACGAGAGGTTTTTACAATCTTTCATCTCTGCTTGAAAGCAGAAATAAAAAGCCTGCCCCTAAACTACTAGGTGCTTGTGAGCAGGCTGCTAATAATGTCATCTTCTGTCTGGTCTTAAAGCACAGGAGAGATATGGAAAGAAAACAAACCCACAAACAACACTGGTCAACTTTATGAGTGCTACGACTTCAAAGACTGTAAGAAATGCTCCCCAGACTGGCTATTTTGAGGATCAAGAGTTCAGCAGCTTTAAAGGGGCCTTATTAGGAAATATTCTACATGAGAAATTAACAGCCTTTGATAAGGCTGCAAATGCATATCTGACATTCTGGCAGTTTTTTTTTAACTAGCAAACCTAACCTGGTTGGCTAGGAAAAGCTAATAGTATTCACCTATTTATTTTTTGGTTTTGTATGTAATATTTTAAGGAAGCAAGGCTGAAGGGCAATGCTCTGTGTAAATATCAGCCCCATTCTACTGGTGTGTAAACCAAGATAGACGCTGAGTCCAGCCAACATTTTCATAAGCAATTCTTGATTTGGTAAATTTCCATTTTCTGTGAGATATATAGACACATCTACCCAGTAGCTGCAGATCAGTGAGTTGGAGTGGGTCTTGCCTTGTCCTAAGCAGAAGTCATATGGAAAGAAGAGGGACGAGTTCTGGGATTTTATGGGGAAACAGATTTTGTAATGAGAGAAATCTCATTAAAATATCCATTCTGTATTCAGCAAGTGAGACATTCTGTGAGAGTCTGGTCGCTTAGCTGTTTGGTATTTTTAGTCTTGCAAAGCCCTAATTCATGAGTTTAAAACACGATTCAAGCACTACTTTTGGAAATGTAAGAAAAATGCAGATATATAACTTCTTCAGGGTCTGGTATCTTTAAGAACATTAAACCCATGCAAAAAAATTGAGACGAACTAAGTTCATTTAAATGTATTCTTGTTTATCCTCTCTACGTACCCATTTTTTCCCCGTGGCAATTGCAGAGCTAAGTTTAGCTGTATGGTGTCTAACAAAGTTTGAAACAAACGTTCAGCAGTCAGAAAAGTGATCATCCTCAAAGGATTTAGGATGGTAAAGTGAATGCATATCAAAGCAGCTACTGGGAAAAGCTAGAATGATTTCTCTGTTTGCCTCACAAATGACTGAAATATGCTAAAAAGAAATGCAGCTGATTGCATGCAGCATGCCAGTACTCTGCTTGCAAATAATGAGTTAAACAGTGAATAGACTGAAATAAATGTGCATTTTTTTTTCTTCTGTGGACAACTGAGTCTCTAACAAGAACCACGTCTGTAATAAAAGTTATGATGTCTCTAGCAGGAACTGGTAGTGCAAATCAAACATACCATTAGCTTGTCAGGTTCAGCCAAGTGAAATAACAAGCAGCTGGGTAGTGCTGTACACTGAAATGGAAAACTGTTGCCCCTTAACAGAAGATTTCCTCAGAGAAAATTAAGCATGAGGGGCAGCAACAGACCTGGTTATTCATGAGCGTGGTGTCACGGGGAGGTCAGTGGAAGGACCTTACTTAAACCATCATTCTGGTTCAGGAAATGCTACCGAACTACTGAAGTTAGCAGAGCAAACGCTACCCGACACCTAGATGAGTAAATCAGTGTAGCAGGGAAGCATCTGGCACTGTGCGCAGTCCTGGCCACTAGGGGAAAAATTCCCATCTGAGTGGCTCTACTTGGCCACAAGACTGACTTTTTTTAGCTTTTGAGTAGATATTGAAAAAGATGCAACGCACTTTGATAAAGGGCAAATGGTGATCTTTTTCTGCCTTAAAGGGTACTTATGAAGAAAAGAACTGGAAAGTGAAGCATATCAATAAAAGAAAGGAGAACTTGGATGCAGACTACCCTGGACTTAGATGAGTTTTCGCTCTTTGGGCTTTCAGCTAAAACCAAGCTGTCTGTGTTGTCATGTGCTCTTTTACAAGCTCTTGGCTGATGGAGGCTGGGTGGCAGAGCGGAAAATCGCTCTGGAGACTCCGCAGCCTCGTGTGTGTTCTGTGGCCCAGGAGCCAGACATTGTTCATTGAGTCCTGCGAGGCATCCTGGTAATCACGGATGATTTGTGAAAGCGTATTTGTTGCCTGTGTGCATCAACTAGATTGCAGTATTTGTGTACAAATCACAGGCTTGATATTGATCCTATAGTTTGCAGCCAGCTAAGAGTATTTTCATAATTGTCTGGAGGGAAGCACTGCAATTAAGCCATACTGCTCCGTTTCTACAAAAGTTTGCTGTCCCTGCAGAAATGCGATTTTCATGCAATTTTCAAATGCACCTTGGTGTTTAGCAGCTTGTAGCCTGCTGTGTCCCAGCTTCACAAAACAGCAGCAACCTAAGCAGGAAAAAACAAGGGTGCATTTCCCAGAATCGTTCTTTAAAGAGAGATTTTTAAAGGAGAAAAAGTTCTTTCCTGGCTCCAGACTCTTTGCTGGTCTGACTAGAAGAGCTGTGGAAAATGGAGGATTTTGCTTCAGTTCCTGCAGTTTAGAGGGATCAAATGAACATTACAGCCTCACCAACCACCCCTCAACTGTTAGTTTGGCGAGAAAAACTCCAAACTATGATTATTCCTCCTCTGATCTTGTCTCTAGGCATCACCCATGTCCATTTCTAGATGCTGGAATATGCCCATATCTGAACAGAAACAGGAGGGAAACACCTAGCTTTTTTGTCCAAAGAGCTTTCTCTTCATGGCAGAATTCTGAAACACGTTCATGTGCAGGTGGTCCGTCTAGACAGCTCCTGCTGCGCCTGGGTAGGATGAGAAGCACCGGTTGGGCTGGCTACTGTGTGTGTCTATCCCAATTCCTCTTCAATAGGAATTGCCAGGCCATTTCTGGGTCAGCAGAGACCCCTTCAGTTACTGTCAAATGGTCAATCCCTTGACTGGGATAATATAGATCTCTCAGGCTCAGGCCTTACTAACATTGCATAGGGCAATTTTAGAGCTCTGTTTTTTTCAAAATAATATCTGGAGTATGAAAGGAATAGCATAGTTTTATCCCAGCTCTAATAAATAGAATTGTTAGAAAAAATACTACAAATTTATCATTAAAAATGCCCCAATACTTGCTTTCCTTTGCAATTCTTTCAACTCTTTGATTTAAAAGAACTTCTTTTTTTTAATTCAGTAATAAAAGAGGACGACTCTTCCCATCATCTTTCCCTGCCCCAGGGAAAAAACAAAAAACAGCAACACCAAAAAAGGACAGAAGAAGAAAAGAGTGGTTGCTGAGATGATAATGGTTTTAAATGCTTTTTCTTGTAAAGTCAAAAAATTTTGGAAAGAACTTTTCCACATTTCTTGTTTTTGAAAGATCCTTTTTTAACAAAAATGCTTTAAACTGAAAATACTGGCTAACTTCATAAACAAAGTTCTTTCCCTGTTTTATTAAGGGAGTAAACAAGGCACAAGTGATCGCTGAAGTAACGATTTCCAAGATGACTGACACATAGGAACTTTTATCTTTTCAACTATAAACTTTGATTGGTTTTCATCCCCGCTGCCTCACTTCCTCCTTTCCTCTTTCTAAAAATTATTGCCTTTCAGTTTGTTTTAATGGTGTTTATGTAATGTCATAAATATTCTTGTTTGGAACTGTAATTATTCCCTATGATTAATTCTGCTCATTCTGGGAGGTTGTGCAAGTTTTTTCACTGGAGGGTATGTCTTTTATGTTTATGTGTTACTCCATGTAAAATGCAATTTGTCCCTTCTAAAGCTGTGTCTGCAAAGGCAGGGTTAAAGTTTTTCCTTTTTCCTGTGGCAATGTTTGGAAGCATTTTTGTAGAGTGTTTAGTATCATTCCTCTTTGGGCTGGGATTAAGGTAATTGACAGGGCTTTGGGCCAGGGGCTCCTTTAGCTATCCAATCTAGGGTTTATGGAGTGGAAGCATGCCATGTCCAAAGTTACTTCCCTTTTCTTTCTTTTATATTCCATTAGCCTGCCTGTGTTTTCGATTTCAGAGGAATTCCTATAAATACATCTGCTCTAGCTGCTAATTGTGGGTAGAACATCTACTACATGAAGCCAGTGGGACTGTTCCCAAAATAAGGACTTCAGGATTTGGCTCTCTGTATTCTCCAAAATGTATTTGCAGTATATGAAGATAATGATCAGTATTTTGCTACAACCATTCTGCTTTATTTTAGGGAAAAACTTGAAATCTGACTTTAAATAACAGGCTCAGTCCCATCCAACATTGCAAAATGACTGACAATGATAATGCATAAGGGCCAAACGCTCATGCATGCTATATAACACATTTACCTTTTGTGTTGTATCTAGTGCACATATGTAGTTAAAAGATGGATAACAGCACTTCAAAGCCCCAGAACGTAAAGTACTGAGGGAAAGTTACACTTTAAAGAATATATAGAATATATGCTAAAAATATGCTTACTGTCAGCTGCAGTGTTATTTCAGACATGTTTTTGACATGATACCATTTTTTCCTAATTTTTAGCAACTTGAAAAACAATTGTTTGGAAATATTTGGCTGTCATCCTCTTAGACGGTTTTGTAAGCAATTACTATAATACCCAGATGAACTGACTGTAATTATTCAGCATTATTCAGTGAAATACTATTAGGGGAAGTTGTAGAATTTATTTTTGCTCTATTTACAGGAACCCTCTGTTAGCAGGTTGAGGACATATGGAGAAGAGTTTCTTGCAATTAATGAGCCCTCTGTTGTTTAACACGTGAAGGAGGAATAGGTTGAAAGCAGAGGGCCCTGATCGCAATATTTGTGGGGACCATGTAGGGTCTGTGAAGGAAACACATGTGATGCAGTTTTGGTCCTGCAGGGACTTAAGGTGTCGATCAGGTGGGTGGAGGGAGAACAGCCTAAGCCTAAAGAAATGTGAGAGTGTTAGACACACTTCTCTTCAAGCCAAACCATGTTTTTTCCAGGTTCATTCAGTTATAACTATATCTAAAAAAAGTGGGGAATAAAAAGAATTGACTAAGAACACAGCTTAAATGAAATATCCTATCAAAACATGTAGGAAACTCTTGGGAGATCCCTATGGAAAAAAACAGAAGAAACAAGCGTCCCTGCCTCATCCCTTTCAAGGCCCCATTAACGGAGAGCGGAGGAGCTCATGAGGTCATGTTTACTGAAGGTGCTTGTTTTCTGTCTTCTAATTCAGCCTGTGACAGGACACGAGGGGACAAAGCATGTTGTAACTGACCACCGATGGAGCCAGCCCTATTCATGGCTTACGGCTGCCATGGAAACTTGATTTACAGAACCAGTCACAGCAAACAAGGAATGAATGGTTAGGTCAATACCCCAGATTAGAGGGGAGGGAAGCGGGGTTAAGCAACTGTTTGCTGAACTCTTGGCAGAATCATTTCAGGAAATTTCCTAGAATATCCAATATCCCTAATATTGGAACGAAACCTTTTCAGTTAGAATTAGAAGGAAGATTTCCATTGTCTGAAAAAGAGGCTACATCCTTTGGATGCATTAAATGTAGGACAGCAGTAGAGCTGAATTTAGTATTGATTTAACTTCAGAATAACCTTAAAAGACCTCAAAGAGGTTTAATCATCAGCCATATGCTGAAAACAAATCCCTGATGACTTATTGTTTAACATAATGATTTACATGACATGTTATCAGCCACTAGATTAAAAGTTCTACTTGTGATACTGGTTTGGATCCCTGTGAGACAAAAGTCACGTCCTAGTTTAGCTGTACAGATCTATAGGCTAGACAGTCTAAATGTGCTAAATGCATGTTTGCCTATTTCACCACCTGGAAAATAAAACTTATCTAAAAATATTGAACAACTAAATATGCAGTTAATCATATTTTTAAAAAACATCTCTTTTTTTTAGTATCTGAAAAAATATATTTTCCTCCTCTATGTCCCATGTCTAGGTGAGTAGCTGGTGCTTTGAGTGACCTAGATTTACTTCCTCCTTATATTCTCCTAGAACAAGTCCCTTCATCCCAGGCGTTCAAAGAAACATTTGTGTGTTATTCTCCGCTTGGCAGTATGTAACCTGGGGGCTCTTGCCTTTTGGTGAAATGCTTAGCTGGATATGGGCATGAAGTAGGTCAGCTCTGAAGATCAGCACAGATGAGTTGAATCAGCCTACACCAGAACTAAATTACTTGATATAGCAATGCTCTGTTAATAGGGCTAAAAGCTCTACATCACCTGTGATAGTGCATGTGCAAAGATGATATGCATACGTTCACCTCTAAAAGGAAAGGTCTTAAACACCGGGAGCGCAATTCATGTTCTGCTGTTTTCTTTATTTATTTTAATTTTGTGCTTAGAGCATTCCTGTTAGATAGATCTGTGAATGCTACACTCATTTGGCATAAAAGAAAAATTGAATTATGAAAACCTAGGAGGAATCCACAGTGGTCTAGTAGGCATATTTTCCTAGTCTGAGACTGATGCCCTGGAGGTTATTGTTTAACTGTGTGTTTTTCAGCTAATTGGACACCCATTTTTGGAAAGGTTCATCTAAACCCCATGTCCTCAGCAAGGAAAATGTTCACAAAATTCTTCATTAAATTCAAAGTTGAACACATGGATCCTTCTCCTGTAGGAAAATGTTCTCTCTCAGTGGCAGATACCATGATTTGACACTCTGCTTTTCATAAATGCAAGTTAACCAGTTATTCCTATTCCCAGTTATTCTCGTTTGCTGAGTTAGTTCCAGTGTCTTGCCAAGGTTAAATATGTTGGTTTGTAGTCCCTCAGATTTCCTATTTCTGTGTAAGATACTAAGTCAACCTTTCTTTAGTGCTCTACTGATTCATAAGCCCTTGTGAGTTTTGAATGCTCAACAGTTGTTCTGGTTGAGCTGATAACTGGATTTTCTCATTCCTTCCTGGTATTTGTCCTATGCAGAGAAGTTTGAGGTTTTAAAGTTCTGCTGGACATAAAAACAGAAATAGGGGAGAAGTGCTGAAGACCAAGTGAAGTCAAAGGCAAAACTTTTGCAGTTTTTATTGGAAGAGGGACTTGCAGCTGTGGGCATGAAGCTGAAGATGGAAACATTCTCCATTATGTAAAACTTAGAGACAAGCAGTAAACATTTGAAAACATCCAACTCTTATACAATGCCCTCTAAATTATCTTTTTGAAGCCGATCATTGCAGAAACATGAGCTAAATGCGTAAATGGAATCCCCTAGTGTTATTTGCAGGAAGAACTGGGGCTCTTTCTGTAAATGTAGATTTGCAGGCTCTTCTCTAGCACACTCGTTTCTGCCACAGGATCATGTTTTGCTCATGCACATACCCCACAGCCACCGTCTTTGCTCAGATTCCCCTGGTAAAGGTGACTTGACATGTATTTTCCTTTGCTGGGGTTCAAAAGGAGGGTTTCTATCAGCCTGTGGCTCAAGAAGTAAAAGTCCACATGTGCATCCAGCAGACTCACTCTGGATGAGACACACCAAATCTGCCTTTCCTATCTGTAGAAATGTTAATAGTTTCTTGGTAAATACACTAAAGCAGTTTCGTAGATCCTCATTTACATATGTTTTGTATTATCCATGTTTTTGCTTTTCATGGTTTATTCTTCCCTCCCACAACTTGCCACTATCCCCTTCATTAACTTGCATAATTGAAAGCTGACATTTTCTGATTTATTGTTCCAAGCCCTCTTAAAGTCACCAGACAGAAGAATAGTTCTTTGGTTTAAAAAGCCCTGTGTGGTTAAAGGAAGATATTTAATAGCAAATTGTATCTTTCCTGTGTTTAAAAATATTTTTTCCTCTGCCCTCAGTAAGAGATGAAAAGATGACCCTGCAAAACAAAAGTCTCCATTAAATCAGTCATTGGAGAGCAGTCAGGCTGGGTTTCATTTGAGTTTATTTTGTTTTGTGCTTAAATATATTTTGTTAACCCATGCTGGAAAGAAAAAAGAGGAGTTTGCTAAAACAAGGGCATTTGCATCCTCTCATTGGATTTCAGTCTACGAAGTGCGCTTTCTTGGGAGCTGGTTTGATTTCCCTTGGATTTTGCTTCTGCAGGCAGGATGTTTTATCTGCCTTTTAGCCTCTGACCCAGAGGTGTGACCTTTTAACTTTTATCTCTTTTGGAAAAAGTCTGGACCCTGTCAAAGCTCCCTTAGAGACTAATGGTAAGTGCGTAGCGAGAAGGGCCGCTTCTGACAGTGAAGATGACAGGCCATGGCAGCGGCTGTCCGGGAGGTGCCTCCGGGCAGGCTCTTTCCTTTAGGAAGACTGCCTGCAGGTCAGGCACCCTCAACAGTGGATTTCTTTGTGCTGGGACCCATAACGCAGGGCAGCAGCAATAGCTCCAGTGTAGACAAGGCAGGGCTAATCCCCACCAAATCCTCCTTTGCCTCTCTCCCTAGAAATCTAGCAGCAATAAATAAAGGCACAATTGGATTCAGAAAAATGTTTGTTTATCTCCTCTTGTTTAAACCTGACAGATTTAGTTCTGGTATAAAACTACTCATGAAAAGAATATTCAGCTATTATTATTATTAGCCTTTATGTTTTTCAACTCTCCTTTCGTTCTGTAGGGAAGTCTTATCTGGGTCCTTGAATGGTAAATGTGTTGAAATTTGAAAAAGCAGGTTCAATTCTTCAGCAAAGTCTGTGCTCTGGGGTGCCTGATAGCAACAGGGGCCAAAATAGCATGAGCCAAGCTCCCCAGGGAGGTCAAAAAAAATCCCTGCAAGAAAACAGCACTGATGATGGATGCAGAGCTGCCTGGTGAGCTCCTCACTGATGTGTTTGCATGTGGAGCCAGCATTTCTTCAGGACACTTCATTCCATGCAATCAACAGCAGGAAAGGGAAAGGTGAAACATGCCATGGGATTCCCTTTTTCTGTTTTGGAAAAGAAAGCGCAAAAGGAAAGTGCAGAGAGACAGGGAAAGGGAGCGAGTTTGTTTTTCTGCATTTGATTCACTGCCTGTAGTCTCTGGTGTGGTTCCTCTTGGTTCAGTTAATGTGAATTTGGATCAGAGCTGATTTTGAAAAAAAAAGCAGGGAGAGGTGTTCAGAAAAATCTCTTCATGAGAGAAGGTCATGCATCATGGGAGAGCTCCTTCATTGTGGGAATGAAGCCTGGCTGGAGGAGCCCACTACAGGGAAGCAGGGGAATGTGAAGTATCCTGCCTTTTTTTTTTTTTTTCCAATGGGAAAATTTTCAAATATTTGCTTTTTATTAAAAAAGCTCCCACATGATTTTTCTGTGAAAAGGAAGCATTTCTCACAAAAATTCCTCCAAAACAAAGAACAAAGCAATTCTCCATATTAAAGGGAGAATAAAAAAGTTCCAGTTCTTAATAGGAACATTTCCATCCAGCTTATGCTAGAGGTGAGAGTTTGACCCTCAGGTGGCCTCAAGAGGAGGACAAGAATCAGACGTGCAATTGTTATAACTGGCTGAATGTAGGTACAAAGTAGGACGTAACACATGCCCTGTATTCTGTAGGAAGAGGGGGATTAAGAAGTTATCACCACCCACAGCTGTCACATCTCCAAAAGCCACTTTGTGCATGTACTTTAATGGAGCTATGATGGACCAGAAACCACCAGAGCAAAACTTACCATTCCAATAACGCAGCCTAACAAAACCAAAATGCTTTGCCTGTGAGGAATGCATTTGCTTTTTAGTATAAAACAAATACTCCAAAGCACAAATGTGGTTCATACATTTAAATAGACGTGGCTGATTTCTTCATCATACTTTCAATTTGTGCAATTTAGTGCACTTCAGTGCTCCTCACCGCAAACCAATCTACTGTATACTGGAGGCTGGTGTTCAGTGCAGGTCCCAGCACGCGCAGGCACACAAATGCCACATCCATGAGCACACGGATCACATTGATGCTTTGTCTTTGCAGCACAAGTTTAAGATTCTTTAACCTGCCTTTTTCAGAAAAAAAAAAAAGAAAGAAAAATGAGGGCAGGAAAAAAAGAGAAGTGTACCCCAAATAAACCATGGCTGTCCCTTTCTCTATTATACAACAAACTCATTCTATATTAATTTCCTAAAACCATTTTATTTCAATAACCATTTTTTTGCCTTAGAGATAAAAAAAATTAATGAAACTCATGGGCAGAGAATTGATTCAGCTGGCACTGTTGCTTTCCTGTAGACTAATGGCTGAGCCTGGATTTAAGCAAAAATACTGTATTGTTCTAAGGAGTTTGTCCTGCATGAAAGGAAAATATTCTTTTAATCCTCAAAATTTGTTGTGGTAACTGGTCATAAATCAGTGTAAAAAATAATACCAGGCAATAAAAATGGTATTTTGTCTCTGTGGTGGATCTCAACATTTTCCGATGTTTGATATCAGTTTTATCAGCTCTTCCCTGAAAGAAAAAAAAAGACTTCTTGATCCTCCTACAGAAGCTGCTCTAGGATTTGAGCCAGCTGTGCTATATAATCTTTCCTTCTAGTTCTAGTATCTGCCTTTCTTGGGACTTTCAGCTGGCACCAGATCACAATAACTTTTGGCATGGTTCTAGTGACACTTCCTTGGGATAGGATTTGAAGCCAGATATCCCTGGTTGTTTTCTAGTTTTCTGCATGTGTCTTTATAAGAGGCCTAGCCTCTAGCATGCAAGCTCACAATCCTCCATCTTTCTTCATAACTTAGTTCATTAAAAGAACCTAAAATACCTAAAAACAAAACCCTGCCATTCATCAAATGTTGCACCTTGTGAAGAAACGGACTCAGTCTGGGGTGCAGAGTGAGACAACTTTATTTCCAAACCGACTTCTTTTTATACTTTCTTAACACAAGTGTTGCAAAGCGCACAACCAATCAGCATCTGGCCACCTGCGCGGTTGTCTGGCTTTGTTTCTTTTCTTCTGGCAAGACACGTCGCACACGAGGCAGGGGGAGGTGTTCCTCAGTCCTCGTCTTTCTCGGCTCTGTCCCCCATCTGCTGCAAAGACTGACACCCTTGTGGTTAACTATCTGCTAACAAGGTACTATTGTCTTTGAACAAGCCTCCACATCTCACCCTTCTTTATTTGTTTTTGGTTGAACAGCCATGACTTAATTAAATGATCAACCTATCCTTAAACACATAACAAGAAACAAAGCAGGCATGCTAACAATAAACAAAATATGCCAAACATCAACAGTCTGTCCTACTAGACAGGTTACGAACGGATTTACTGGACTAGATAATCTTCTGTGGAAATCCCTAAGGAGGGACGGAACCAATTAATAGTTCCCAAAAGTTTTTGAAGATCATTCAAAGTCCTTATGTCTGTCTTTAAGGTCAATGATTGTGGTCGAATTTGATGATCAGAAATTCTCCATCCTAAATATCGCCAAGGCGGACTTTCCTGTACTTTATCTTCTGCAATTTTTAATCCTGCAGCTGATGCTGCTCGCGTAATCTGTTGCAGAGCCTCTTCTGCTGTTTCCTTTTGCTCTGCAGCAATCAATATATCGTCCATATCTTCCCATCGGCACAGTACAGGGTGGTATCGGAGTCCATACCATTATCTTAATTTCTCCTTTGAAATCTGCATTGACAACTCCAGGTAACACACAAACAGCCCTTGTCTCGTGGTTGAAGATCGCCCAATTAACAGTGCTGCCATTCCTCGCCCCAGGGGGCTGTGGACACCAGTTGGAATTAGCACAACTGATGTATCAGTAATTAGCACTTCTATTGTAGTGGCCAGGTCCACCCCGGCGCCGCCCCCTGTGCGGGCGCACAGGCGGCGGCTGCTTCCCGGTGGGAGCCACTCCGAGGGGTGATTTGCCGTCATGGCGCGACCCCTCGCCGCGCTCCGCTTGAAGTTTCCCGAAGGGGCTAGCGGTCGACCTTCCTTATCAAATTTTGATCGACACTGATTAGCATAGTGTTGTCCTTTGTGGCAGCGCGGACATAGTCCAGGCGCTCCTTTGTTTGCTTGTGTTTTCGGACAGTATTTACGAATATGCCCAAATTGGCCACAAGCAAAACATGGCCTTTTCATAGACATTGTTGCAAATGTTTCGGCCATCAGTGAATATTCATACTGTTTGGTACCGACATTAATACATGCTTTTAGCATGTCATCAATAGTAGGATCCTTTAGTGGCCGCAAAACTCTCTGGCAATCAGGGTTAGCATTCTCAACTGCTAGTTGCTTAAAAATGTAGCTTCGTGCTTGTTCATTATCAATTTGTTTCTCCAGAGCCTCATTAAGCCGATCCAAAAACTTCATATATGGCTCATTCGCATCTTGTCTTATGCTAACAAAAGGTTGTCTTTGTTTACCACTCTCCGGAACGGCCTTAAGGGCGCGGAGAGCAAGTGCCTTAACTTGTTGCAAGCCCTCAGGGGGGATTTCTGCTTGTGCTGTTGTAGCACTGTGATCGCCCTCCCCCATTAGCACGTCCACAGTAACAGCCCGTAAAGGACCTTTTTTCGACAGCCGCTGGTTTTCCTCCCCCTGAGCTCGAGCAAGCTCTCTCATTTTCGATTCCCACATCGTGTATTGCATATCAGTCATAATGAGGCGAAACAAAGTTTTAAAATCATGGGGAGTAAAAACCGAAGAATCACAAAGAGATTGTATAAGGTGGGTGGTATATGGTGCGCCAAGGCCATGATCTGTCACCGTACGTCGCACGTCCTTAATAAGATTATACGACAAACCTTCCCAACGCGGATTCTGGTCTGGTGCACAGATAACGGGAAAGGCTTTCAGCATGCCCACATCCCCCGCCTGTTTTGCTCCTCGTTTTACTGAGGCCCATTTATCGTGAGGATCCGGGGGGTATAGGTCTGGCTCCTTTCCAGGGTCAATAGGACCCGGACCAAAAGGATCATCGTCCTGTTCATCAGGTGGCAGTACCGCAAAGGCTTTTGCAGCACGTTTTCTTTTCTGATTCTCATCAGGACACGATTGAGGTAAAGGAGGCGCGGAGGGGATGGCAGGGGTCCCGATCCCGTCATTTATGTTCGACTGCAACCCACTATGAGATTTCAATATTTCGAATACAACTCGCCATTGTGGCAACAGGTTAGCAGCAGCCTTATCACCGCGCGTGGCACTATCCCACAGTCGGACCCCAGTTTGGTCCCATCTTTCCAGATTAAAAACATTCTTACTATTCACCGAAGGATCGTCTTTAGAAGCCCATGCAAGAACCTTTTGCAGCTCTTCTTCACCTAATTTTTTCTTTGCGGTTTCAAGTTTTTAGGAGAAGCTTCTAAATCGTCCTTTTGTTCCTTCATTAGGTATGAACCCATAGTTCCCAGCCGCTTACCTCTTTCCTTTCAAGAGGCTTTTAGTGTGCACACAAAGTAAGCTTCCTTTCAGCTTGATCCTTACGCTTCCTTTCAGCGTGATTCCCGGGAGTTCAGCTGGGCGGTGCAACCGGAGAGACAGCTAGTCTTCGAGCCCCACGTTGGGCGCCATTTGTTGCACCTTGTGAAGAAACGGACTCAGTCTGGGGTGCAGAGTGAGACAACTTTATTTCCAAACCGACTTCTTTTTATACTTTCTTAACACAAGTGTTGCAAAGCGCACAACCAATCAGCATCTGGCCACCTGCGCGGTTGTCTGGCTTTGTTTCTTTTCTTCTGGCAAGACACGTCGCACACGAGGCAGGGGGAGGTGTTCCTCAGTCCTCGTCTTTCTCGGCTCTGTCCCCCATCTGCTGCAAAGACTGACACCCTTGTGGTTAACTATCTGCTAACAAGGTACTATTGTCTTTGAACAAGCCTCCACAATCAAACACCTTTTAACAGAGTAGGGAAGGATGCTCTGGCATTTTGGGTCCTGAGGAGCCTGGATATAATTCTGAGCTTGGTCATGTAATTCCTCTGACAGTAAATGCTTTTCTTTGAGCCTCACATATAAAATCAAGTTATCAGTAGTGGTGATCAGCCAGATCAACTGCAGATGCATTGAGGGAGGAAAGATATGAGCCTCAGAGAGGGCATCTTCTTGAATTTGTTTGTAATTATTGCTCCAGTTAAAACCAATGAGGCTAAGTGCCTTTATCTGGCTTGGTGCACAATAAACAATATTAAAAAACCCTAGTGCTGCCGGTTTCAGTCTCAAAAGAAGGTCTCAAATTTTATCTCAAAGCTTAAAATGTAACTAAACTTTCATTATTTATTTTCCCTCTGAGTTTGAGTCTTTGGGATATACATTTTCAAACTTCTTTTTTACAAAACCGCATATTTAAAAGTGAAAGGGGAAATCTCTCCTAATCATGTAACTTCAGGAAAAAACAGGATATTGCAATGAAATTTCAGAATTGGCAATATATTGGAACAAAGTGGGATGCCTCTGCCCATCTTCAGGCTTTTGCTTGACATATTGTATCTGACAGTGGTGTTAGATTTTGATTTTGGGCACATTTTTATGTAAGGAAAGCCAGAACATAGATTATGTTATCCAAGAATAAAAGTACTTTCCTGGGATGTTTGCCTTGTTTGGCCATATGACTGATACCAGCTGGATGAACAGGTTTTTATTGATGCCTGCTGCCTTTTCACCAAGAGAAGCCCTCATGGGGCTAGCATCCCTCTCAGCTAGATTGCCTTATTTATGCTGCAATTTTGGCTGCAAAATTGCAGCAACCCTCCAGAACTGTCTCCAAAATTGCAGATCTTTGGCATTGCTTTTGTGTGATCCTTCCCCTGATTCCCTGAGTACTCTGGTGTGTCATTTGTTTTTTTCTCTTGGTCTCTCCATCATTAGTAGTTAAGTGTTCAGCTATGTCCAATACCCGTCTGAAAAGAGGTAGGAGTAATTTATTCTTTTTAATCCCTCATTCTGTGTGGAATTGTGTACCCAGTCTCTCTTAGCTAATTTGAGTGCCCCTCTGTACAAAGGACCAACACAAGGCCAGGGCAATACTATTTCTAGAGATGAATTTAGCGAAGATTTAAGTGGTACTTTGGCTCGGAGATCAGTTCTGTTGTTGCTAAAATATCTGTAAATGGCTCAGAAACTTCTCAGAATTTCTGCTGAATATATTTTCCTGACTGACGTGTAACATCTAGGTTACCTGTGGACAGCTTATTGTAAAAGATTTTATCTTAGAGGGAGTGAGGATTGAATTCACATAGAATTTTCTCATTTCACCGAGACTACAGTGAATTTCAGAGCTCATTTCCAACACTCTCTTACTACTGCCTTTTCCATAAACACCACAAAAATAGCATTTACAGAGCATTACTGCAAGGTGCAGATGTAAGGGATGCAGCAGAAATTTTATTTTAGTGAGTGAGTCATAGACAAGAATTATCACCAAAATCCAGTCTGGAGAGCCTTCAAAGATGGTTCTTTGAGAATATAGTCCCAAGAATATTTGATTTTATAGTTGTGTGTGAAAAAGAACCATGAATTTGTTAAAACAGAGTCTTCTCAGCCTCATGCTTATACTTATGTGCTGTCAGAGACAAACTTTCCAACATCATAAGCATTATTGCAATCCCCTTTGTGGTCATCTAATTGCAGAATGATTCAAGACACCTTGTCTGAGCAGCTGAATTTCCCTGAATAGTCAAAGGAGAGAAGTATTTCTAAGGGTGTTTCAAAGCATGGTTATTGGCTGCCCAATGCCACACAGTGCAACTATGTCTCTCCCAGGTAATCCAGCCTTTCACAGAAAGCATGAATCAGGCTGAAAAATTACAGGACTTCTTAAAAATAAGAAGGGTAGTTTTGTTTACTCTTCCAAACACAATCATGTTAAGTTTTCAAGCTCTTCTCCAGGCATGATGACAACAAATATACTGTGTGATCTTGGTCCTTGGGGGCTTTTGATTCCTGACTGAGACTCTGAGCTTCCCACAGCAAAACAAACCAGAGATAAAGACAGAACCACTCAGAAATCAGCTCGTGGAGAAGATAAGCTGCACAGATGAGGTGAGATCCAGGTATCCGATCACTGCAGTGGGAAAGGTAGAACTTAGATTAAGGGTCTCTCAGATATTTTCAGTTGCAGTGAGGACACTGCTTCTCTATTTTTGCTCATGACAGATTTTTGTTCAGTCATGCCAGCCACTACTTTTGTATTTTAGATTGACTTTCTGATTCTATCCTTGGGAACATAGAGTCATTAATTTGGCCATGCTAGTTGGCAGTGCTTTCTATTTTATTCAGTATCTTATTTTCTTTTGACAATGTTCAGTGTTATTAGTGCATGTAGGCTGTATTTTCTGGGATATAAAATGTTCTCAATCCACTCCTTCCTGAGAAGAGGAGAGGAGAGGAGAGGAGAGGAGAGGAGAGGAGAGGAGAGGAGAGGAGAGGAGAGGAGAGGAGAGGAGAGGAGAGGAGAGGAGAGGAGAGGAGAGGAGAGGGAAAAGAAAAGGAAAAAGTGATTCTGGAGATATTCACTCTGTTGCCTGAATATAAAAGGTGGCCAGAGGCACATGAAAAATTTCATTAACAGGTGTGAGAGACAAAAAGGCTTGGGCTATAAGGACCTATTAATATATTTAGGCTAAAAAGAAATCCTTTATATGATCTTTAGGATGTGGTTATCTATTCCCCATGTTACAAGACTTTTTGCCTCTCTTTGAAGTGGCTTCTATAACCCAGCTTCTGTAATTCACATCAAACCTCCTTATAACCTTGCTCTTTCTAATAACACCACCAATAACACTTAAAACAGCAGGTTCCCTAGGATACAGTACAGTAAATGTTTTATATAGCATCCTTGCTATGAAGTGTCACAAGAAAACTTGACATTGAGAAGTGGATAGGAAACATTTTGGGTATCAAAACCTTTGTATGGGCAAATGGAAAAAAGATAGTAGATTATAGAAGGGAAACATACAGACTCAGTGAAGACAAAGAGAGTGAAGCTTGTCAGAAGTGGCAAAGATGCAGCATGAAATGATTCATTTTCAGTTTAAGGGGAAAACTGGATAATAAATTTTTAAATTCAGGTTCAGAAAGATGATTATTAAGAAGCAAAATGAGTAGTGCAAGAGTAGAACAAGAAGCAGAGATAGGGACAGAAGAACTGTAATGAAGCAGGCAGAAACTCCAGTGTCTGGGGCCTAAAAAGATAAGTCAAGACCCGTATTTTAAAAAAAGAGGAGGATTTTGGCATCAGTGGTGGAAAGAAAACCACAGAATAGGAGCAAAATATTCTGCATTCTGGAGACAGTACTTAGGAGGCAGTGTACTGGCCACTTTCCTCTCTTTGAAATATAAGATGATAAGAAAGTGATTGAGCCTGTCTACATCAGCATAATCACTGAGCACGCTGATGTGCCATATTTGGTGAAGTTTATTTTAAATGGGGGAGGCTTAGGAGACTCAGGATGAGAATAATGAGATTGTACTTGTTAAACATGTGTGAGGTATCACTCTCATCCTAAGTTTGGACTTCATTTCATCATAGGACCTTTTAGCAGTTGTCTTGAAGAGCATTGTGCTTTTGTCCTGGAGGAAAACTCAAGGTCCTCTCAAACTCACTTTGCTTTGCTGCACTGGATGCTTGGCTCAGTTAACATAGTTGGCAACATGTTGAAGGTAAAAAAACAGTTTTGAAAGTTGTTTCAAAAAGCCATGGCCTCCAGGGCCCTCCTTCCAAAGTACAGGCAGTTTTAGAAGCCTGATTTTATGGGCAAAATGGCAATCTAAGCATTTTACATGCTGGCAGCCTCTCTGAAGAAAACAGACAAGGCCTCATGAGGATTTAAATATAAGTGATTCTGGTTTTGAGCTTCCTCTAACTCCTTTTGACTCTTTATACTAAATTTCAGTTCCAGTCATATATGTATGACGTGGGCATTGTGGAGCTGCTCTTTCTTTGGAGGCTAAGCCCAGTAGTACTGCGGATGTACCCTGGCCCTGTCCTCTATTAAATGAGGTACAGAAATATCCTGTTGCCTGTTCGGTCAAGGGCTTGTTACTTGTTCCTTAGTTCATGATTGTCTGAGAAAATATTCTAGTGAGCGCTCAAATGCTGAATGACAGTGTCCCCTGGGAGGGATCCTACAACAGTCCTAACGGTGCAGTCACTGTACTGCCCACTTCTCATACCCTGAGCACTTAATGTCAGGAAATCCTGACCAAAAGGGTGAGTCCGCTTCTCAGGAGAAGAGCTAAACTGTAGTGGTGAAGTGCTCTTAATCTCATAGTAAAGTTAACTTGTTAATAGTTGCCTTTTGTCTCATTTACTTTCAGAGAGTATTCTAGTGATTCCCACCTTTAAACATTACAAATTTCCATTTTCATTCTAATACCCCTGTGTCAAAACCCGAATTGAGCTTTCAAGGGAAATCTGAGAAACAGTAGCAAAAGAGATAACAGAGGCTTCTGAAGCAGTGGTGGTGACAGCCCAGAGGCTTCAGTTCATCTGAGCCCTCCCTATTGTGAATTTTTCTCACCTTCACATAAAAGGCCAGTATCTGTTACAGCCGCATATGTCTACCTTCCTGATAGACTTTGTTGATTAGGTGAACTTTCTGTACCTGATCTTGGTGGTGTTCAAATGCCTAGGCATAGACAAGATGTTCGTATTATTCATTTCCCCCTCCTCAGGGCCTGTGTGTTGCTCCTGTAACTCAACCCCTGAAGTTGCAGCGCCAAAGCCCCCATCCCATGTGCACTTACTGCCAGCTATAATGCTGTGTGATATAATGCTGCCTATTGTCACCTTCCCTGAGGTTGCCAAGGGCTTGCTACAGATACATGCTCTGTTTGCTGGTTGGGTCTGCTCTGAAATCAAAATGCAGTAAGTAGGAATGGAGAATGCAATAAGTATTTTGAATTTTAGCTTTCTATAGATAAATGTAGTGAGTGCAGCAGAAAAGAGCCACATGTTCTATGTCCCTTCAGAAGTGTTTTGTTTTTTATGGTTTTGCTGTGGGAAGGGCGAAAGCCTGAGGTTGAGCATGTTCTCTAGCTGAAAATATGGACATTCCTGGTGGAAAATAGTGAAACAGGATGAATTCAGTTGTTAGAACTACTCTGTATTCCTTAGGACAATTAGTTCTAATAAATAGTTTTATCCAGACATTAACTTAACACACACGAACAAGCACACAAAGTGAAAAGAAAATCAGGAATATTTAGAAAAGGAGCAGAGAGAGAACAGGAATTATCAGCATTTAATATTAGAAATACAAGGTGTGCCTGAATTGCGAACATCATGTGCAAACCTGTTCTCCTATCTATCAAAATGGGTAGAATAAAACTGGGAAACGTAGGTGGAAGGAAGACTGAGTTAATTAAAACCTTGAACAAGAAACAGGACTTCATTTAAGATTATTCTTTTTGGAAAAGAGGTAATGGAGGAGGTATAATAGAGTTTGTGAAATCATGATTATCATCAGAAGTAGGAAGGGGAAGTAGGTGGTAGGTTCAAACCAAACAAAGAAAACCATAATTAAGCTGTTGAACTTGTCATGGGATGTTGTAGATACGATGTCTCAAAAAAGTAGTTGAATTGTGAGTGTGTAAGAGAAAAAAGCAGGACTTTTTACTAGACACATTGTTAAGATTTTCCTGCAAGTTTTTCAGGAAAAGAATCTTCATACAAATATATTATGTAAACATGCTTACTCAAATGGACTTAGGCAATGCATATATTGAACTGTTTGTAAGTTTACTAAAGAATGGCTTCACCTTCAGTTATTGTTCACCATATCTTTATTTTAGGAACAGCTTTCTGGAACTAAAAGGTTAAAATTATATTTTATAGAAATCACAGATTTTGCTCTAGAATTCAGGATTTTCTGTGATAATGCAGTGACCAACAGTCTAAAAGTCTTTATGCGTTTGCCTGGTTTTGCTATATTTGTACTGGCCCTGAGAGGAGCAACCCTGGTGCTCGGCTGCAGCCCCGCATGTTCGCGGTGCCCATGTCCTCGATGGGGCAGATGCTCCCCGTGTCCTTCCAGGGGCAGTCCCAAGTCTGTGGCTGCCTGATGCAGTTAACGAGTCCCCCGTGTTGTGTGTGGAGGTGACTAGGTCACACTCGTTTGCACTATGAGCTCAGACATTCTCAGGCCTGCTGCAGGGTGGAGATAACAATCCTACGAAATATAAATACAGCCCAAGCCCTTTTTAGTGCTATCGTATTGCTGTCCTTTATTCATTTGCTCAGGGTTTTCCTTCAGTACACACCAAAAGAAACTGCAAGCCCATGCTTTACATGGCATTTTATATTTTCTGAAGATGTCTGTATCTTTTAAATTAAAAATATTTCATTGTGAGCAAACTTCATCTCCATATTTTGGAATACGCAGATTAGAACCAGCATGAAAACTTAACAAATATCTTTTTTTTTCTCCATGAATCCAGTTCCATTTCCAATTTTTCATTACAAATTTTCAACTGTGAACACCGTGTACAGCTCACATACTGATTGCATTTTCTTGAAAGTACAATGAAAATCCCTGATAATGGCTGTCTATAAAAGAAATGAAGCTGATCTATGAGACTTTCATGAAAACTTTTGGATTCTGCTTTACTTGGTTACTCTTGTATGAGAATATTCCCACTTTCATCTGGGACTAGGTTTAGATAGGTTTATAAAACGAAAATATTTTATTAGTCACACATTCCCATTTTTAAAGTCTGGATTAAATTCAGCCTTCTTTGGTGCTATGCCCAGCATCAAAAACTCCTGATTTAAAGGTAAGTTCTGCTTCTTAACTCAGTGCTGGGAAACCTTCATGAAAGGAAAAAGAATGCCATTACAGCTAGACCTTTTAATTTTATTCTACATCTTAAAAGTTCCTCTTCCAACTTTGAATAAGTTCAGTCTTAGATAGAGCTGATCTTCTCATTATTAGCACTGGAAACTTTTAAGCTGTTTATCCTCAGACAGAGAGTCGAAGGTAGAGAGTTGGTAAAATTTTCCACATCATGGAGGAATATGGGGGGAAAAGAATTTAAAAAGGAGACACAGGGCCTTTCTCACAAACTTGAAATTCTGGCAAGCAACTCCTTGGAGTTCTAATTGAAAATCAATCTGATGTATAATTAAATTCTAGTCATCACATATGCACCAACTGGTCTCTTTAGCTCTTAGCCACGGCAGCAGAGGAATGGAGCTATTGATCAGGCGAGGGCTCCTGCGCAACCATCAGGACTAAGTGGCCGGGCTGAGGGGCTGCGCAGCCGCCCGGGTGTGCGGCTGGCAGGCAGCGCCGCGGCTGGAGGACAAGCAGCTGACTCCAGCCAAGGTGGCCAATATTCCCTAATCATTTAAGTGCATTGCACAGTGAGCCTGGACCAGCCCCACAGTCTCCGTGCTGCCATCAGTCTTTCCAATAAATGAGCTTTGAGCAGGCTCCAGAGAGAAAAGGAAAGAAGGCTGATCAATTCTTTCCAATATTAGGTTTTCATTTTAACTTTTCCCCTTCAATTTCTGCTCAGGTTAGGTGCTCTGTAATTATACTCATCAAGGTCTGTCAACATAAATTGACAGCTCTGGAATAAGATCATATCTCCAGTTTCCTTACCAAGTCAGAGATAGAAACAACATTGATTATTTCTTTAAAGAAGAGGAACTATAAGGATTTTTTTTTCAAGTTCTTTAGTGTTTTTAAAGCCAGCCTCTGCAATCTATATGTGGACCTTGTTGATCTCCCTTTATTCCTGACAATGAGAAAAATTATCTTGTCTGCTGCTCTAGACAGTTTTCATACTAGCATTAATATTAACTGACTCCTGTTCCTCTTCAGTGCTACATTATTAATTTGTCTAGGTATTTACCATGCCCTCATCACTGTATGAATTGAACCCAGCCAAAGTATGCAGGCACACATACTGCCAACACAGAAAACCTTGCTAACTTAGAAGCAAAATAGCATCAGTAAATATGACCATTATACCGAACAGGAACATTATATCTAAATGGAAAACTAATCATGTTTAATGAAACTAATGGAATTCTTCAAAAATGCCATTAAATAACTGGCCAAGGGAGCTGATTGACATAATTTATTTGACTTTCCAAAAGAGCTGTTGATAAAGTCCCTTTAAAAGCCCCTGAGAAGCTATGCATGAGGCGGGGGAAAAGAAAAATCCCAAGTCAAACAATAGCAAACAGCCAGGTTGATAGCAAACCTGGTGGGGCTGGGGCTCTTGCTTGTATGACCAGTGAGGGTTGCAGGCCTGTTTAGACACCTCCTAGTTCAAATTATAGGGCTGTTTTTCATGCTTATAGCTTTATTTCTTTTTGCAGAATTATCCTCTGCTAATGCCTGACTCCAGCTGGCTTGCTATCTATAGAAGAAATTGTCTCTTCAAAACCAATCCAGCTCACTTAGAAAAAAAAAAAAAAAACTAGGAAGAAAAGGATTGCTTTGCTACTTGAAAGAACAAGCAAACCGGCTCCAAACCAGCAATCTTTGGACTGAGAAGCCCGAGTGTCCCTGTTGTGCAGGAGAAAGTGGCCTGGAAGTTGGCTCTATGGCTTGCCGCTGTACCTGCATCCAAGGGGACCTGCCTGTCTGGTGCAGATGTCTGTGTCCCCTCCATTACACGTACTCACATACATGTAGAGTGTCACAAGGGCAGATGGAGGAGGAAGAAGCTCCCAAACTGGGCCAGAGAGGGGCAAGTGCTGCTGTGCTGGGCAGGGGGATGCAACGGTGGCTGTGAGGCCCAGATAGTGTCTGAGATGGGAAGCTACTTGCAGGCAGGAAAGATGAGAAGGAAACTTTGGCAGAAGCGGGAAGAAACAGGATGAAGCAAGGGAATGGGCATGGTTGCAAGTGGATGACCCCATAAGTGTGGCTTGTGGTCCATCAGTGTTCCTGTGTTGAGGCCAGGAGCCTGTTGAATGTGGGAGAATTCAATTTGGGCATCTTCAAAACTGACAAGGTTGGTCTGTTGCCTTGCCAGTGATACCTTGTTGCAGAGGTTTGAGCTTGTGCTCCAACCCAAATTCCTGGGCAACACCACTGTTCACACCTTGCCTCTCACTCAGGAGCAACAATGCCTTCTTACTAGTGTGGAAAATAACCCTAGAGGCAATTCAGCCTTCACTTGGAGTCTGTTGATGCAGGCGATATGTCAGCAACCAGACGACCACCTCCATCTTGCTTGCAAGGGGCAGACCCGTGTGCTCCCGCAGTACCCAGCAGTCGTGGCACTCCTGCTCCCTCCTTCATGCCTGCTCTCCCTGTGCCTTCTCGCCTCCAGCCTCCCTGCTTCCACCATGTGACCACACAGATGGTTTTGGCTGGTGCAGGAGAGCTGGAAGAAATGTGAGCAGCTTTGGTTCAAAGCAATGCGGCTGCTACCAAGTGACTGAGGTTCAGTGGACGTACAAGTCATCCACAAGTTCAGCATGACTCCAAAAACAGGACATATCACTGGTCCGGCTGGGCAGTGGAGTTTAGGGTGAAGAACAGACCCTGTACATGTCCCTGAGACAACAAAAGTATTCAAAAAAGGACAACAACTGCAGAGTAATTATTTTATTTGGGTGTTTTGCTTCAGTCGTGCATATAGCTGCTACACTGTGTCCTTGGACAACAGCCAAACCTGGACTTTTTCAGGACATTGGTCCCATGTGGGTTGCTGTTCTAATCCTCTGCCTTAGTCGGAGAGATGCCCCCCCCTCCTACACTCTTACTGTTGTCCCCATAATCATCTGCCTTCTCCCTGATTTCTTTTACTGAGTTTCATCACTCCCCTCCTTATGCACAGCTCTGTGAGTTTTTTTTTAGGGAAGAGCTAAACCCTGCCTCTAAAGGGACAAGTTAAGGACAAGTAAAAATGGCTAGGTAAAGAGGAGAAAGAGCAGAAAAAAAGAAAAGCCTGGACAGGAGGCTCAGATGGGAGATGTTGGCATTGCAAATCCAGCAGGCTGGAGCTATGATGGGGATCCAGAGAAGCAGGGACTTTGGTCAGAGATGACTGCTGAGGAAAAGGCAAGCTGGAGCAGAAGGGGTCAAGCCTGGACTCAAGTGGGCTACAGCACATTTCCCTTGAGAAACAAAACAAAGACGGCTCCGTCTTGTCATTCTTCTGACATCCTCACGCAAAGCACTGCACTCCCTGGGCCTCTCCTATTCCATATTAGGACTGACATCTTGCTACTGCTGCTTCAGTTTCTCAAGTGGCCGAAATCCAAGCACAGAGTCCAGCTCTCACTGGTGTCTGCACCAGTGGCACTAGGATACTGCCCAAAGTATTTTATTGCTTTTTCCAGAAGGCCCCTGATGAAAAACTCCTCATAAGAAGCAAAGTGTAAGAATGTTATTAAATTCATTTTTATCGTGCATAATTCATTCTTTGCAATGCAGTTTCAGGATGCAGAATTATTTACTAGTCTGTGCTGAATGGTTTCTGCCAAGAAAAAAGGTAAATGGAAAACTTGAGATGTTTCATTTTTCCCTGTTAAATATGAATTTGAAACTAAAAACATATCTAAAGACAAAGTATGCCTATGCTTTCCTAATGAATTGAAAAATGTGAGTATGCACAAACAGTTTTGATTCGGATTGGACAAAATGGCCTCCTGATGGGTGAAACTCCATTTTACAGTTGGGAGACTAAGGCCCAGAGATTCAGGCCAGGAGGCACTTGGTAATTTTGAAGTATCCCCCTGAGACATTAGGACCTTGCTTTTCAGAACATCTGGCACCAGACCGTGCTATGTATGTTCAAAACGCAGTTCACGTTGGCTTTATTCATGGCTGTGCATTGGGGAACTTCAGCAAGTCAGAACCTGGGTCAGGTCAGGCAGGCAGGAAAGGGACACCTCAGTTTCACTTCAATGAGAATGACTGTTGTGAGAGACTTGGCCTTCCTCTGATCGCTGTTTCTGCAATGAGGTATAATTTAAAAAAGAAAAAAAAAAAGTAGCTGTGTGTGCATTTCTGAACAAAACCAAGGAACCTGAGGGCCTGATGCTGTGCAACATGCTGAGCTACGCAGTGCGAATCCTCCAAGGGAAGAACACAGATGAAAAGCCATTCCTTTTCTTCTCATTAAAATAGTGAATTCCACTTGGGTTTGTGTAGGCTGACTGGAAGGAAATGCACAAAAAAATAAGAATTCCTGTTTTGACCCTTCCCAGCTAATTTGAGTCCTTCGTTACAAATTAAAAATGAGCCCAGAGGCTATGGAAATACCAGAGAAAAAGGACTGGTTTTTTTTTTTTTTTCATTTAGAACGAATAGAAAACTGTATGTAAACCCTCTTGAACATCCTGTAAGATTCTTACATGCTTTCTTGAAACATGTCTTTCCCTTTTTATATTCAGAAATAAAATTTTGTGTCATATCTTTTGATTTATTTGGCCCTGCAGTTTGATGTTCCTTGATGGGGCTGTCATCGAACCAGCAGGACTGCTCAGGATACAGTATGATCTCTCAACAGTTTTATTACAATTTGTTGGATTAAGTGATGCTCACAGGTACAGTTACATGGGAAATTCTTTGCTCTAAGGAACCATTTTTTTTTGCCCTGCATTAGTATGCCTCATTTCACCCCATTCCTACATATTGGTGATCATGCCCATAACTCTGAGGTTTTGCTGTGTTATTTATTTATTTATTTATTTTGCAGCCCCTGAATACTCTGCATCTGTAGCTCCTTACTGTGCATTTTATTGTGACCAATTCCTGGCCAGGTATAACTGCTTTTCTTTTCCCGACTTCTGGTATGTTTTTCTTTGCTGGCTCTCTCTTTCTCATGGAGAACATGATTTCTGAATGATAGAAACCAGGCCTTTTGGAAATTAGCCATCAGATCATAGAATTACTAAAAACGGTTAACTGATAAAACCATTGAGCATGACACTTTTCTATTTTTGCTGAATCTGAGCTCTCCCTCTCCCAGATTCCTCTGCCTGGCTCAGGCAATCCATTTCCTGATGAATCTTGAAGACTAGATTTACATGAGATATGTACTGGATTTGCTTCATCTTTACAACATTGCACTGCTTCAGGTTTAAGTTTAGCCTCTTTTCTCCTCACCCAACTCCATTTCTATTTGCTTCAACTTTGCTTGGGTCATTTATCTGACTGTCACTTCCTTTCTCCATTAGAATTGATTTTTGTAACTATTTTGAATACATCTGTTACTCCCAGTAGAGCTGTCTCAGAGACTGTATAGATTTCTGTCAGTTGAAATGGTACTGGAAGAGGCAGCATTCACACCAAGGGAGAAATCCCTCTTTCCATATCCTTCTGTTTCACATTTCTTTTCTGGGCTTCTAAGCAGAAAGTTTTCGTGACGGTTTGAGATAAATAGTCAGTGGAAATGAATATGAAATCCTGGCTCCATGGAAATCAATAGCAAAACGTCTGCTTGACTTCAAAGGGTTGACCTACAAGGCTAATGGCACTAATTTAATGCTGCACATAAGATAATATTCATTCGCAAGGCTTCTACTGTACTCGAGGAGTGGAGGGTTAAAATGTGACATTGTTACTAGCTAGTTTAGTTGAAACAGAACCTCATTTTTCTCATGGCTGAGACAATTGTGGACTTTGTCATCCTTTTCCTATAAGTAAGCTAATCTTTTTATTGATATAGTGCACACTAAGTACTACAGTGATTTATGATGTGGGAATTTTGTTGCAGTTTTCACATTGCCCTGAAAACAGCTTTAATGACAAAAATGGAAAAAACAGTTACACAGACCAAATCATTATTCCAAGTGTTCATCCAAATGATATGAAAGAGATTGAGCTCCACAACACAAATTGATTGTGGAAGATCTGCAGACGGCATGTGAATCACAGTCCTGCTTCTTGATGGTACCCATGGCATCACACACATTGTTTAAGTCAGCAATCTGCTGACCAAGTTCACTTGGATGAAAGGTGATCGGTTCTATGGAGATGCCTGTATGAACCCAATAGGTGTGTGAGACATGTCTTCCAGTCATTTGTGAAAATTTCAGGGTGAGAGATGTTAGGAAGACTCAAAAAGCTGGATGTAAGGTTTAAATTTTAATTCTAACAGGACATGGAATGGTATTACTCTGGATTCAAGTTAACCAGTTCAAAGTGTTGCTATTTTGCACACACATCTGAGGAAACCTGAAATTAAGTAGTTAAATATTAAGTTTCATTATTCTTTTTCAAAAGAGAGCCTAGGAATAGGATCTGGGTGGCCAAAGGTTTCATTGAAACGTTTTTGACATTCAGTCAAATGTCTGAAGTAATCTGACAAACTGTTGGGATTTGGAATTACTTTTAAGTCTTGTTAAGGCATTATTCATCTGTGCACGCGTAGTCCTGTCTGCTCCACTTCTTCCTCCACAACAGGAGGACATCGGAGGAGTGCAAGAAGAACCTATGATAGGACCCAAATGACTTGCCTGCTGCAACATGCTGCACCCCACGCAGAAAGAAGGATGCCTCAGCCAGCTCTTTAGTCAGGTTCAACTAAGAGCTGGTAATGCCCAACTTTAGATATATTTGAGCTGTTTCGCATCCTCAAAAGTGTAAAAAACAACTATTATGTCATTTACTGTCTTACATAGTCAATATAAAGAAAGCTGAAGAGCGGGATCTCTCTTTGGCCATGCTGGAACCTCTGTCTGACAGCTGCCTTGAGTTTATTGTCATTTTGTTATTTGTACAGACTGTACTGGGATATCAGACTAGGCTTTGTAATAACTCTGTCTTTGGACAGAGGTCATGGGATCTGCTGGCAATTATATTCTGTCCTTGGTGAACAGTCACACTATGTGCAGGGAGATTTCAACATAAGCTCCCCCCCTCCAGAGGGATTTTCTTCAAAAGCCGCTTCCTAGCATAAGTCCAGTAACAGAAGCTGGAGGATAGGAAGGGTTCATGCTCATCATCGCTTTTCCTGTCAGCTGTGAGCAGATTGGGTGAAGGCCCCCATCCCGAATGCTCCCAATGTGCTCTGGCCTTCCTTAAGCCTAATAAATAGCACGGATTTCAAGGGAGGGCTCTGAACTCATTTTTTCTGTCACTGCAGCATCTGAAGGTCTGTTCTCAAAGTATCTTATCTGAGATGCGTAGTTGACAGTTACCTTTACTATATAATTTAGTTATTTTCCATGTGTAGCTTCTGTTCCTTAATTTTAAAATCACCCTGTTTTTAATAACTTCTTGCAAGAGACACACCATAACAACAACACATTGGTAAGAATGTCTGATATGGCAATGTGCAGCCTACTTAGTCGTTTATACCCTGACATAATTCAGATAATTTGTACGTTTTTCACACATTGCTAAGTGTGCCACAGAAACAAAAATATGTTATAGGATTGTCATAATAGTTTATTGCATAGTTCAGAGAAACAGTGCAAGTTATAATACAGCGAGGAGAAAAAGATGGGATCAATCTCCTAACAAACCATATTGTTTAAATACTTTCTGAACTTTACGCTTATGAATATTTCCTGTATACTCTAAAATATGTTTTTGATAACTTCATAGCATCAAAGGAACCTGTTAAAAACTTGTTGAAATTGGTCTCAGCTGTGGTTCTTACAATGTAGTAGAGAATGATTTAGGTAAATCCAAATTATTATTTGACAATAATAATTGACAATTTGACAATTGTCAATAATTTCGCAATTATTATTTGACAATTTGTGAATACAGCAGAGCCGTCTCCTTAAGCAGTGATATGTTTAACTTTACCTATCTTCAGAGAGGAAATGTGACTTTTTTTTTACATGCACACATTAGTTTTTATGAAGGAGAGCATGATTTCTTCTGCTCTGTATCTAAAATAACTAACTCACACAATGTCAGTTCCTCCTATTCAGGAAAAGGAGGCTTATCTTCCTCACCCAGCTTTGGACTCTGACTCTGCAGATGAGTTTGTGCTAATATTTTTATGAGGACAAGAAATGTACATTTATTGCTTTAATCCAGTAATTAGTGGAATATGTGCTACCCAAAATCTCATTGCAAGTGGCATTTCCGAGTACCTGTGTGGGAGAAGAGAAGTAGTTACGTCCTCCCTGTGCTGCACAGCTGCTTGCCCCTGCTGTGTTGCTTGCACTGCTCACTGCCTCCACTGGGCAGTTCTGCTGAGTGGAGGTTGCATGGCCACATCTCGCTGTTGTTTGCTTTGTTTTCCTCTCAAATGCTGATGAGGAGTTCTTAAAAACCATTATAGTGTGAGTCTAGCTGAGAGAGAAACTGTAATGCAGCTAGCTGTGCACTCTTGTGCAGTGCTTCCCCACTTACAACTGACCAGAATGTTTGATCTGCGATCACCGTGCATACCTAACGTAACTGCAGCAATGGTAAAGTCATCAGCAGAAAGTATTTAAAGTATTTTAGCTCATTTTAGTGACATTTAGTAACTGGAAACAACAAAAATGTCATGTCATCAGTGTGTACTTTACAGACTGCAGGTTTTTATGCCCCAACCAGCAAAATGTCACTACAGTGCTTGCCTCGTCCCACTCCCTAGGCTCTTGTCTGCTCCCCCACACTGGAGACCAAAAGGGCAAAGATTTTCAGCTATCGGATTTTCTGACTCCGCTAATGCTGTAAGCCTAGGCAGCTTGCAATGCGAAAACATAGAAATTAATGTCATTTTCTTACCTCTCTGAAGCTAATTATAGTTCTTCGGGGTCTTTTCAAATAATAGTTTTACCAATAGCAAATAATAGGGGATGTCTTGTTTCCATTATGGTAAATATCACAATTTTTCCTGATTATTCCAGTACATAACTCAGTGGAAACAATGCATCTTTTGTAATAAAACTTCTACCAGAAACCTTGGATGTTTTACAAGAAGGAAACATTGGCTAAGACTGCAACGTAAAAATGTGGTATATGATTTCCTTATAGATGTGTAGTATTAATATATGGTTCCATGCCAAAGCTTGCTGGTATGCCACATTTAAATTGGGAGGGATAAGGGAAATGGATTTTTCTGCTGCCTATTCTATGCTTTTTTATTTCCAAGTAGGGGATGTAGTGTAATATATTCAAGTAATAATAGGTTTAAAATCACTTGTGTTCAAATGAAGTAAAGAGCTCCAGAGTATTCAGTGCATACAAAACCATGCCTGTATGGTTTTAATTAAAATGAAATTATTTGCTTTATGAAACTTTGCCTGGGTCTTTAATTCTTCCTCATTGTTTGGGTACAACTCAAAAAAAGCTACTGTACTTGAAGCTGCTAATCAGATTTCAGTTGGTAACAGTTATATGTCATGTCATATCATGGCATGAGAATGTCGGTGGTTCAGTCTAGTCTGCAATAAAGAAGTTTTTATATATATTCACCTTTCTCATCTTTTTAATTTATAGTTTAAGTGCCCAAGATTTTATTCATGTTTATTCTTCAGATGACTTTTTTCAGATATTTTCTGATAAAGAGTCAGTTTAATATTTCAAAACATAGCATTGATTACAGTATTCCTAAGCAGAGTACAAGCAATTGATCTTTCCTTGACCAATGAGGAACAAAAATAAAGACATGAGGCAATGGCCAGCTAGTCATTAATTGTGAAATTCCATATACTCCTTAACTGTATGATAAAGTAAGCTTTTTCAAAGCAGAAAACTATGTAAAACCTGAAATGTATAGTGTACATGCAGCATGCTGGGCCCAAATCTCTGATGCATAGCAGCATTTTTGTGCAGCATCAGCAAGGCAAAGCAGACACAGTATCCACAGCTGGTGACTCCAAAGACTCTGCCTACTGTTTGATCACTACGTTTTTCATCTCAATATCTCAGTCTACCATTTCCTCTTTTTCTCTCATTTTTAGCTACATTGGAAAGAACAGTCAAAATCCACAGATCTGCATTAGCCATAGGGGGGAACCTTCTCCAGATTTACTCTGTTAGCAATCTGTAAGATAGCAGTGTCCTTGACCTACAGCAGAAGCACTCAGGTGAAAGAGAGCTCTAGTCCTGTCTGTAGGCTGGCATGACTTACTGCAGCCGTTTCCAGAAGTGCACCTACCACAGTGTACAGAAACCTCTTTCTGCTTTATATGATGCCTGCACCTACTGAAGGTCTGAATGCTGCTGCTGAGGTTTTAATGTACATGTACTTTCTACTATTCCATGTAAAAATGAACTGTTGTTCATTTAGATATGTTGATGTGAAGCTCTGAATAGCATCTATGCAGCTGAGTAAAAGAAAGGATTTTATTTAAAGTGACTAGTGGGAGCATATGTATATCTTGTTAGTTTCTCACTTTACCTTATGATATTTCATTGACTAATTGATACTGCGACAATGAGGGAACTGCTTCCAAAAGAGTCAATTACTTAGTCCAAAATGGCTAATAAAAATGTCTAATGAATTGAAATGAAGTTCAGATTGAAAAGAAATTATATCTCCCTTGGGACTACTAAATGGTTTGGGAAAAATGTGTTCCACTGTTCTCTTCTTTGTTGCAACAGTATATGCTGGAAAATATCTTTTTATTATATCTGCTTGACTTGAAAGACATACGAGTTCAAATAAATTGATGGGAGAATAAGCTAAGAATGGCTTCTTGTGAATGCCACTAGATTAGAATCAATGAACTGTAGACACTCAAGGCAAATCTACTCAACATTTCCTTGTGTATTTTGCTGGCAGATCTTACTGCCATAGGCAAACCAGCAACTTGCTTTTCCTACAAGCTGGCTGTTGTCGCTTTGTGTTGTTGTCACCCCTAATATTTTATTAGCTTTTGTTTTAGTTCTTTTTCATCCACTCTCATGTCTGATCATGTCACACTAAGAAATGTCCCCAAGGGCAGTCAAACTATCAATAATATAATGTCTGCTTTATCTCTATAATCTATCTAGGGTTGGATTTTTCAGCCTGATACTTTATGAGTGTTTTTCCACCTTCATCTGTCAAAGCACTTTATGAAGATGGGTAAACATTAACTCCATTTGCCAGATGGAAACACTGATGCAGAGAGATGAGTGGCTGTCCAGGGCCTCAATGAGTCAGTATTAAGCTACTGAAAGAACCAAGTCTCCTCATCCTTGGCCCACTATGGACCTGCTGGGACATGGCTCCTACATCTGCGGCAGGAGAGTGGCCAGAGACTCATGCAGTATTGACTGGTGTCCTTGGGTCTACTGAGCATTAGAGCAGATGATGGAAAATATTTGTTAAGAACTTATCTGAATTTTTTTTTAAATGTGTTTGTTGCAATGTTTCCTACAAATATTTATCAAATGTTTGGGTCAAGCCCTTGATGTGAGAGAAGAATGGTTCCGGCTGCAGTTCAGTGAAGATTACCCAGCTAAGTTATGATAAAAACAGTTAGGGGCCAGCAGTTGTCTGGCTATATCAACACCTTACCAGGATGCAGGGCACTGAAATACACTCAGCTATTTCCAAGTTATATTGATGTTATTTCTGAAGTCTCTGAGTGGGCCTCACTTCCAGACTCTCAGGATGTTGTAACATTTCTTGCTAAGTAATGTGTATGACAGTTTGGTTGTGTGTAACATGGGAGATACAGACTATTCAAATCCCTAGCCTTAGGGCAAGAATGAGAGAATTTGGGCACCTGCACTACCACCCACATTTTCTTTTTTCTTTCTTTCTTTCTTTTTTTTTTTTACAAATTGTAGGAGAACCCTTAAAAGCCTGACATGCAGGTATTCTTAGAGCTAGAGAAATTCGCACCTTCCTGCTCCTTAGGCTGGAGTAATGATTTCATTGCATGTCTATAGCCATTAAGTAAGGTGACCTGCAGGCCTAAGGAGCTTCTAAATTGCTAATGGTTCCTCTCCAGAGGAAGAATCAGTCTGTACTTACCCTGTTACATCCTTTCTGGAAACATCTGCTCCTTGTTATGGTTAAAGGCATGAAATTGGTGTAAGATGGACTTCTGCTCTGATCTGGTAGAGAAAAAAGTTATATTCAAATTTAAAAAACTTATGTGCTCTTGAGCGTAGGACAGAACCAAATAGTAACTACAGTTTTGTGATGCAACTTTGGTAGAATATGTCCTATATTAATGCTCAAGTTCATTAAAAACAATAAATCCTATTTGAAATTGAAAGCAACATTATGAGGATATAAAACAGCAAATGACTTGGATTTTTCTAATTTGTTTAGGCTATGATGAGAAAATGAAAACGCGGCATTCTTTGATGGGAATTTCATTCCTAGAATTAAACTTTTCAGTAGGTTCTCTGTTGTCACTGCTTTTGATCTCCTGAATTGTTAAAAGCTTCCTCATTCTAGAGTGACACAGCTTAACTGCAATATTTAACTGTCACTGTTGAAAATACTCATATCAAGAAACATCTACTCTGTTGCGGTTGTCCTGTCAAGACTCCCTATGCGCTGACTGCAGCCAGTTAAACAACAAGAGCAGGAATTTTTCTGGGTTTTGAACAGAGCAATATCTGGTTACTGTTCTCATCAGATGTTTCTTTGTAACTTATGAACATGAAAGCTTGCTCTGTCCCTTCTGATGAAACACCAAAGAAGCAAGTTGAGGAGTTTCGAGGGATATTGTTATTGCCTGGGTAGGAAAAGTCGATGGTTCTACGCTTGCTGAAAATACCCAGTTGTGCTTAGACTGTAAGCCTGGATATTCGGCACTACAAGGGATGTGTTTCTACATGATAGGCCTCCACTGCAAATGCTGTGGCAGCGCTACTCTGCAAAAAAGAATAAATAATAAAAATTATGACTCCAGCATAGAGATTTTATATGCCTGGCTTATAGTTCACTCCTGCTTGTCACACAAGTCTGCTTTCTGGCTCTCTCTTCTTGGGCTAATGTCTTTCTTAGGCTTTCAGTGAGCATCCATTTTATAACCAATGATTTGTAAATCTGGGTAAGCCTCCCAGGACATAGAGTAGAAACCTTAGAGTGAAAAAGCTTTTGTTTCTTTGCTCATTTGCACTGAACATCTGTTTGGATGCTTCTTGGTAAGGCAAAAATAAATCAATAAATTTTAAAGTTTGGATGCAGGAACAAAATAGACAATTGTGAAATAACTGATAAAAATGACAAGAAATTATATGTGATTTGAGCTTAATACGTATGATATGTTTTCCACAAGAGTCAGTGTCTTTCAAGTTAATATTTTTATGCAGTATGAAGTCTTTTTCATGAGACTGGCTAATTGGTAAAATCCCATATGGGCACCACTCTGTCTGTTGCTTATTCTCACAAGATTATCATGAGGGCCATTCACACAGACGCTTTTCTCTTTCAGATTGATCCATCATGAATAAGCAGTGGAATCTTACTATCACGTCACTACAGTCCAGCTAGTATCATCTTTCTTTTGCCTTTTCAGCACTAATCTAACTGACAAGATACCAGTTTTAAAGATGGCCTGCGAAAGAAACAGATATGTTGATTTTGTGTTCTGTTTCTTCTTTATCCTGTATTTAAAGAATTTCTGAAAATGTTCTTAATCTTTTCTTACTTTTTATTTTATTAGTATTTTTTTACCTTGTTACATCTGCCTGCCTTGTTTCATTAGGTGATTTTTTCAAGACATATATGATGGTCTTTAGTGACACCCTTATTTTCACTGACACCCATGGTCTTACTGATGCTCTTATTGGTGTTCTCTTTCAGGTCTTTAGGTAGTTACTATATACAATTGAATTAGACTGTGCTTGAGGACCTGAAAAAGTTAAGATCCTCTTGGAGGACTGGAGTTTGAAAACAAAAATATCATAAATACTAAGAGATGAATTATAATCTTTTATATGAAAATCAGGAGTCATGAAAATAAAAACATAAAACCTTAGTATTAGTCCAAGGAAAGGTTTTTCTCCTGAAGAGAGGTAGAAGCTGTTATCTCCCAGTCTTCCAAAAACCAGCTCAGGAGAGGAATGGCAGGATGGGAGGGAGGATGAAGGTTACATCACAGGCAGGGAATGATCCACAGTGCTTAGGGATCTCATGCTGCAGTTACACAGATGGATTCTCTGAGAACAAAGCTGCTTAGGAAATTCTTTCTCCAAGCCATCGCTTCTCCCTGCCTGTGCTGCCATTCACCATCTCCTTCTTTGTGTCATTATAACCATTTTTACGGCTTTGTCAACCAGGACATGGAAATGGTGCATAAGGACAAAAATATCCCCTCCCTCCCCCACAAACCCACAACTTTTTTGTTGGGAGGTTTCTTAGTTCAGATCATTTCCATGATTTGCATTATAGTATAGCCATATAAACAATTGTATTGATGCAAGCAAAAAAAAAAAAAAAAAAAAAAAAAAAGGATGCTGAAATATAGCACAAGGACAGAAACAACAAGCCAAGGGCAAGGGTTTCTTAAACAAGCTTTACTATTAGGGAAAAATGTTTGCCTAACTGCAGCCTCAGGCAGCTCTGTACCAACTGAGCGGTTGTGGGAAATTCTGTTGCAACCAAAGCCTGCTTTATTCTTTAAATGTTGTTGTTCCCAGCCTCTTCTGCACTAACAATGCCAGCAAAAGCTGAAGCATAAACACAGTTTCAAAAATCCATACAAATAGTGATTCAAGCAGATCTGGAAAATAATTGATTTTGTTGGTCCTATGAGGTGCTCCTTCAATCAGCCATGGCTGATAGAAGAGCTGTGACATATAGAAAAGGCCTTGCACAGGAATCTACCTTGCCCTGAAACAATTTTCAATTCACAATAAAATCAGAATGACTCAAAGTGATCTTAATTCCTCTTTTCTTGGGCCATTTCTTCCTTTCTTGGGACACCAGTTCAGTGCCGCAGTGCTGAGAACAGAAGCTTTCACCAAACACACCTTCTGCTCCTGTAAATCAAAAAAAAAAAAAAAAGGAGAAAAAAAAACCAATAATGAATGTCTGTGGGCACTGTCGTAGCTTGGAGGCTTTGTGTTACTGACACACTAAGGCCTGTTCACACAGGGATCTCAGCCCTGCTCCCCTGCATAACACAGATGTAGCCCATGGCCATGTGAACCGTACTGGCTTGGGCTTGGGCACGGGCACAGAATTTGGGTTTGCAGTGAATTTGTCTCCCTTAATGTTAGCCAGTGCATTTATGCTAGTTGTCTGGGTTCTCGGTAGAGCCAGTGGAGACACAGGTGCCTCCAGGATTCACCCAGCCTGAGCTGTGTGTCTGAGATGATGGGAAGTGACTCACCGCAGCAGATGCCCAGCTCTCCCCTGGACCGTCTGCTCAGGGAGCGCTGTCCTGCAAGGGCGGGCGCTCACATTGCACACAGCTAAAGCAGGTGAGGCCAATCCCCCGGGGTCTGTCCCTGGCCAACATACAGGCCAGTCAGCGAGGCAGGCACTGCGCTGCAAAACACTCCTCAGAGCTCAAGAAAGACTGCATGAAACACCCCTTCCCTTTTCCTCAGCCAGTCCTTTTGCTGGTAGTATAACTGGCTGTTTTCTAGCAGTCAGCTCCAGGATAAAAGAAGACCCCATTTAAAAATGTGTTCTCATGACTGCTTTCCAGGTAAGGCAGCCTCCCTGGAAATCAGTCCTGAGTGCTGGTTGCATCAGTAGCTTCAGAGTCCCTGCTGTAAAGCGCTGTGAGGACATTCGGGTCATGCCCTCAGCTGGTATGGGCTATGCTGACATGGCTCCAGCCAGACAAAACCACCCTGAGGACCTGGCCCCTAAACTTTATCATCAGCCTACATCCGCCAATTGTCAGGAAAGCTTATAAATCCCATCTGCAAGGGTACTTAAAATTTAGAGCAGCAGCAATGTGCGTCTGCTTGCTAGCCCACATGCCACAGGGACCCCTGCACATGCAAGCTCCTCAGGGACGCCCAGTGGGTGAACAACATGCAGAGCTGAACAGCATGCAAAATGTGGTTGCTGTCCCCATCCATGCACATCCCAGAGATGTGTCACTCTCCTTCCAACAGATAGTTAAGTAATTTCTTGAGGGATGAAATTAAATAGCTTTTTTTTTCTCAAATTTGCCTATGAAAAATGATTACTTTGGGGAGGACTGCTGCTCTCTCCCACCGCCAACGGCTGCCTAGATGGGGTGTCATGAGGTGCTCCAGGCTGCCCAGGATGAATGAGGTGTCCGGGAGGAGCAGAGCAGTGAGAAGGCAGCTGAGCTGGGAAGTGTGCCCGAGGGATGGGCACTGAGAGCTGGCTTGGGGAAAGATGTGCTTTCACCCACTCTGCTCCCCGTCCTTTCCTGCACATCGTACAGGCTGGGACCAGGTGGCTGGTGATGCCATTGGGGCTGTGTGGAGCTGGGGTGGCGATGCTGCTGCACAGATTGTGCCTGTGGGAGCAGTCCCTACAGATACAGCCTTTCTGCACTGTGAGGGCCCCAGGGCCTGGCAATCCTGCATGATGCACTTGCTGCCTCCCTGCCCTGCACCATTCCTTGGGAGCGGGAGCTTCCCGTATCCTCAAAAATTAATATTTCCTTAAGCTGTAAAATCTCAGGCACAGGGACCTTGTCTGCTTTTGCACGATGTATGGGACATTGATGCTGTTCAGAGTCTCTGGCACAAGCAAAACCAACACAGCAATTATAAAGAAACTCCAAGACTTGTTAGCCCTGGGGCCATTTCCCTTTGATGATATCCAGCCCTACTGCATGGTTATCGTCCTGCTTGTATCAGTGATTCTAGCAGGTACTCCTTTGGGAATGCGTTGTGTAGCTCAGGAAAAGGAATTTAGGTATTGAGTCTAGGTATTGAGTCTAACCTGGGGCTCACCTGGATGGGTATGTCCCTGGCAAGGACAGGGTGCGGGTGCTCAACAGATCAGGAGTTGCTGGTGCTTGTGCCGACGAGCAGCTGGATGCTCCTGCATGGCAGGGCAGCCCCGGGGCTGTCCCGCGATGCTGTGTCAGCTCTAGGCAGCCAAGGACCCCGGAGGAGCGAGCCCCTCACTTTCCTCCCTGGCGTTACTTTGAACTGGTCACATAAAACTAAATTGGAAGGCCCCTGCTTCCTTCCTGGCATCAGCCCAGCCTCTTCAGGAAAGCTGTCAGTTCTGATCTGGACATACTACAGCTCTGAGCCATGCCTCAGTACAAGCTGCAAAATGTTCTTCGTCCACTTGACAATGAAGTACTTCCCCTCCCGCCCACTAATATCTCTCAGCAACTTCCTGAGAATAAGATTATAAAGTATATATATGGAGCAATCCCACATGCTTGTTATTCCAGGATAGCCCTAGTCCTTCCTAAAGACACTTGAAGCGTTTTTATTCCTCATTTTTCTCCTTTTAGATGCGCATCCTGACAAGCCAGCAGCATTTGTATTTATTCTAGAGTGATATAATTAATAAAAAAAATCAGATGTCTCAAAAATGTAAAGACTCCAAACAAAGCAAAGAGCTAGTCATAACTGTTTAGTCCTCACATGGTATGACTCTGAAGAGAGTTGTTTAGGTGCCTCAGTGTGCCTTTCCATCTCCTTTTTTCCCTTTTTTAAAAGTGTTTAAGTAATGTTTTACCTGGAACCTGTGAGACATTCTCAGACTTCACTCCAGGTTAATACAATTTTTAACAGTGAGTCAGAATGCTTTTCAAACTACCGAAATTGAATACAGGAAGGTCTCTGAACTTTGATATCCTCTTGTTCAGACATATGGAAATCACATGTGGAAAAAGTGCAGTATCAGAGTTAGGATCTGCTGTGCATTTGGAGAGCTATCCTGCCATACCTGGTAGCATTGCATTACATATATTGTAGCATATCTTAAAAAAAAAAAAGGGAGATGGGGGTTAAAACTAGTAGCTGTGATTCAGTGTTAGTGTTAATGCTAACACAGGAAAAAATAGGTTCCAATTCTAGCTTTTTAGGATGGTTGAAGCAGTCTAAGAAACTAAATCAAAGAGAATTTGAGGCACTGTGAGAGCAATGGATGAAAACAACAGCAAGTCTCTTCTTTCCTCATCTCCCTCTTTATCCTCTTTGAGCCTATTTTAAGTTGCCCCTAGCAATTATTTTTTAAAAGGATAGTCATGTTTAGTAGGACAGTCTTCTTCTAAACTAATGCCAATGTGCTGGTAATAGCAACTAGGAAACAGGCAAAATACTGAGAAATCTGTTCCTTGTTTGCTGGAGGAAGAGATTAAGATCTGATGGTAGGGATATTTCTTAAGCAGCAGCAAATAAATATATTTGTTTAGGATTACTCCAAAGCCATGCATATTCCAGCACTATGTATAGTAGTATTCTGTGATAAAGATTAAATCATATGCATTGAAATCAATGAGACTCAGATTATATTCTTTGGGGATTGCGTGCTGCATGATTTGAAACAGAAGAAGAGCCACTAATTCATTATAAGAAGGAGACCAAAATTTTAATTGCTGAATGACTACTAAGTATGGCTCAGTCTTGCAAAACTCAGAGCCATCTCAGGCCAGCAAATCACTTGAATGTACTCTGAATTTAAAGCATGTGATTGTCACCATTGACCCCAAGGGACTACAGGGTCTGCCCACCTGTACATGCTGATGTAAAAGACCGTGGTTACCCACCAACTCGAAGCACACAAAGATCAGCTTTGGCTAGCAGGAGAACTGATGAACTCATGACCAAGCACATGCTGGGTTTTCCAGGAGACAGAGCTGACTATGCTTTAATGCTGCTACCACTTTCCGAAGAAGTAAATATGGTCTCTGCTTTCAGGAGTTTAGGCCAGATTATTTGAGCAGTTACCCTCCTCCTCCAAAGGAAGTGGGCACCTTTAAAAATTTCTTCCAAGAGAAAACAGGGAACGAGAAGGAAATTAAGATTTCCTTCAGAAGTATGGGAGAAATCAGGAGTCTGGGGTCCTCCTGCGCCCAGGTTAACAAGTCCAGTTCTACATAAAAGTATTAATGTAATATGATGGAGAAGAATATTCACGGCTAGTTTGCGATATTTGAGACCCACTGTTGTAATATTCTCCTATAGTGAGAATATCAAGGTTTAGTTCTTTATCAAGGTGTGTAGCAGTAGGTGTATTGTATCACTGAATACTAACCTGTTCACACTTGTTTCTGTCTTAAGGATTAAGGCTAGCAAATACTCTAGTCACCAGCCATTGACCCTATGAGAATTTAAAAATAAGTTTATTTGGAAATGAGATGAAAGGTAGCTTTATGAAAGCAAGTTAGAGTCATCAGTTGTGAAAGGAAGCTACAGTCTGGATGAAAAGGAACTCTCAGTCTAAAGTAAATGATGTACTGTGCTTGGTCACATCAGTGACGTGATGGAGGATTGCTTCCTAGCCACAAATGATGAGATTGTCCTCAGATAATTGCTCACTTTCCAGATAAATTGCTGAATTTCTTATTAAGAAACGGGTGTATTCTTCCTGGGGACACAGTGGTGCCAGTCTGAGATGTGTGGGCGGGGGGGCCAACGAAGCCAAGTTGCTCCAAGAGGACGCCAGTCTCCGAGCTTCACAACAGTTTCCTTTTGTCTGCATTGATGGTGATTTTACATAGTGCTGCAAATATCCGCTAACCTCCGGGCTCCTTGTTTGTTTGTACTGTGACACTGCAAGCTGTGGGTTTGGGCACTGCCTTTTTTTTTTCCCCCTGTCTCCAGAAGTGAGAATACTGCGGCCTTGTTTGTAGCTGCTCAAATTCATTTGGACAAAGGACATTTATATTTCACATTGTTCATTCATGTGTGCACACAAGTCAAAAAGGAAGTTTAGAAGCTTATGAAGTCCTGCAGCCGTGCCTGAAAAGTGCAAATGTACATTTCAAAGGACTCTAGAAAACTCTGCTATAACATGCCATAGCACAGTGATCCTTACAGATGGGCACACACATGTGAGTCATTCACCTTACACATGGCAGTTCCGTGTGATCATGTAGAGCCTGCGTCACAAGGACTTCAGAAAATGTCCCAAGAGGAGGAGAACTGAGTTTTGTGACCATTTTTAATATCTGATTGCAAACAAAACACTTCCACAGCCAGAGGTAAGGCTATAAGTGTATTTCTGTTGTCTCTGGCTCATGTCCAAAATGAAATTGCAGATCAGAGACAAAAACTCCATACATTAAAACTTCCCCACAACTGGAAACTGGAATAGCTGAAATGAATGGTTGAGGGACATGGCCTATAATGCTTTAAGGGAGGCAAACTTCTGGGTACATTAAATCATTTCTGACTGTCATTTCACCCCAGTACCCAAGTAGCATTCCATTAAAAAGATGCCAAAATATATACAAGGGTCAAAATTGTCAAAATTGCCAGACATTTTATGGGAAAGTGATTTCATGAAGATTTAGTAAATTCAGTCTGGTCTTTCCACGCATGTTTGTGTCTCCGGCATCTATGGGTTCAGATAGTCTCTTTTATCACTCTAGAATGGATTGGTGCTTTCATTTAAGAGCCCTTTTTGCAAGTAAGAGTGAATAGTATTAATGAAAGAATATATTTCAGGATTTTGCGATGTTTTCAGATAAACTGAAAGCACAGTGATTTTCAGTGTGCTTCAGTGTGATCATCACTGATTTTCCTTAAAAATAAATAAGGATTAACTGCTGTTTTTCATTTTGTTAAGGTACATCCAGACAAGGTCAGGGAAATGATGTGGAAGGTTGTCTCTTCCTATAGAAAGAGTTCAACGCATCTCGTAGCTTCTTCCCAATGCCAAGTACAAAGTAAAAGTGAGCCTTGCTGCACATAGCTTACCAGGTTAGTTCATCTGGTGGGAGGCTTTGCATCTGTTGTTAGAACTTCTTACTCCAAGCACTGAAGGAACATCTAAAGAAAATTATTACGTGGTGAAACTCACATGCAGTAACTTGATCACAGAGAAAATATAATGGGAAACTCATTTGTATTAGTCCAACACAGCTGATTAAAACTGAATTAGTTGTGATTTACACCAGTCTGAACTGAGAAAGTAATGCTCACACCCATTCAAGGAAATTTTGTGAAAGCTGCCTGCTCTCATCAGCACGACTACCTGGGGGAAGGTCATTTCTCTCTTCTGACTTCAAACTTCTTCTGTCATGAAAGCTATGGTAATTCCTCTTTGTGCTGTAAATAAATTGTCAGCTTCTCTAGCCCCTTCAGTAACTTCCAACACTGATTAAAGCAGAGGTCAGCTGCTGGTTTTGACATTTAGCACACAGTGTTGGTATGAGAAGTGCCATAAACTCTGGATGTAATGCCCTTAAAAATGCAGAAGCAGTTAGTCATTCCTGTCTTGCTTTTTGAACAAAGTCTTCACCCTGTCAGTAGCTTCAGAGATGACTGTAGCTGGAACATGTTCTCTGATTTTGAATGTTCAATATACAGAGGGTTTCTCTTTTTTTTTTTTTTAAAAAAAAAGGTCTTTGGCAAATATAGTAAGTCCTTAGATATCTACTTTGTCCCCTTAAGGGACAGCTTACTGCAACTGCCTGAGTCCTTAAGGAGAAGACAGGATATTGTCCACAGAAATTTAATAAAACTTCACAACTCCTAAATCAAAAGAAGAATTTAACTCTTCAGATTTTTCAGAAAAGCAGCTAAAACCTTTTTGGGCATAATTTATGCTGTTGACAGCTGTTGCATATATAACACCAGGAAGTCTGGTTTTAATTCATGTAATATTCCTGAGGAGGTGGGTGGTTTAGTTAATAAACTTGATCTTTCACCTTTGGAATCAGATTGGGTTCCCATGTTGAAACATGCCTGTCTTTCATTTGGATACTTTTTTACTTAGGAAGGTTAGCTGCTGACCTGCAAGAATCAGAAAACGATGTGTAACATCTATCATCGGTGTCCGAAGGCAGAAGCAGAGAGAAGCGAGCACCGAAAACCCCACCAGGCACGCAGGGTTGCGGAGGCTTCATGAGCTGGACTAAGAGAGATGGGGTGGGGGGAAAGGAAACTGCAGCTTCACCAAATTTTAACTATAACAAGACATTTCCTTGCTGTTGGAGTGGCTCATGTCTTTGTGAAGGCTGGAGGCACATACCCTGCCACAGGGCTAGCTCCACAGATGCAGGAGGTCTCCACGGCCAGGCTGCTCTGGTGCTTGTCAGCGCCTGCCTCCAGGAGCTACAGCCCTCTTACTCCAGCCAGCTCACACAAGCACTCACAAGCTTGCTGCAACTGAAATGCAAAGGCTTAATGGAGAGCTACTGTTTCGTCTGCCTACGATAAACCCACCCAGTTTGTCTGAAACAGCTTGCAGTGCTCTCCTCCATGCAGCAGGTCTGAGCAGGCTGACATTGCAGCAGCAGATGGCCACAGTCTGCAGAGACAACCTCAGTGTCTGCTAAGCATTAGTGGTGCTGAGACCCTGCAGTGCCAGGGCAGGAGGGACCGGCGAGCAGGGCAAGAGAGGGGTGACCGGGCGCTCACAGCCCACACGGGCCCTGGAGCTGAGCACCGTGCTGCTGGTGCTTCCCCTGGGCAGGCTGCTCAGTGCCTTCCAGGGCCCCGTTAAAGATACCAGCAGATGAAAGAATTCAGCATTTAAGGAGCATGCTGCTTGTGAGAAATGGAGCATGGACCACAGGTATTTTTAATAGAAACCAATTCCCAAATGCTAACCTGATCCCCAGCCTCAGCCCTACTATAACCAAGAAAATGCTTTCGATAACAAAGAATATTCAACCTTGATGCCTACAAACACCATATCTCTTCCCAGGTCTCTTGTCCCTGAGGCATTCAGCAATTAAAAAGGTTCCTGCATGCCTTAGATTCCTTGGCTCTAACTCTGATCCCTCTTGAAATACACAGAAACAGGTCCTTAAAACAGAGGACAGCGTAAAATTTGACGCCTATTAACTGAAGGCATGTCCAACACTCACTCCCCGACCCACAGAAAGAGCGATCAGCCTCTGTCCTCAGCTGCAGAGTTCAGTTAGCCCTAGGGTGCCTCAAGCCTCCAGCTCCTCTAGCAGCAGTCTTTTCTGTATAAGCCCTGAAAAATGTTACAATAATTATAAATTGAAATATAATAGGTTCTGGATCCCAGAGCTAAGAGCGCCTATCCCTTATCTTAAATCACTGAACAATGCCCTGAAGCCTGCTAACAAGTGTCTGCTAACAAGTTTTCTGTGCTCTGCCAGGTACAACAAGAATAGCCTGTCTGCCTGCTTGAGGTCTTGAAACCCTAAACCGAACCCTGGCCTCAATCTGAAATGCACCTGAGTAGTAGCTTGTACAGTAAGAAACCTTCTGTTCTATCTATCCTTATAGCCTTCTCTTATATCCCATCACTGTACTTGAGCACTGTGAGATGCTGCAGTAATGACCTGAAATGCTTTAGGCTCTGGATTCAAAAAAAAAAAAAAAAACGCTAACCATCTAACCATCACCTCCAACATCCTCCAGGGACCAGTGGCTTCCTGACATCACAGACGTAAGCGTGAGTGCCCTCCTAAAGCCATTCTTCTCTCTACCCTTCTGGGCTCTGCAGGTTGTAACAAGAATAACCTGTCTGGCTGCTTTAGCTTCTCTGACTTCACTGGTTTCACGTACGAGATGGCCCTATAGCAACATATTGCTTTTAGGTGTAAATTCCATGCTGCAGGAGTTAATGTATTTAAAGACATTTTTATTAAGACATTCTGCAAAGCGCAGGCAATAAACTATGGAGAGTGAAGGCTGCTGTAGCCTACTATGTAATCTTGTTTCACAATATATTTCATGTTATGGTTAGAGAAACTAAGCCAAAAAAGCTAAACTTACTACATCTTGAACAGACCATAAGGATAGGATCCACAGTAAAGAGAATCAGGGCTTTTTGTGTAGCTGATGGTCACTTAGGAAGTGTTGATGATAGGCAAGTATTCAGACAGTGTTTATGCAGGACACAGAGTGTAAGAGAGACATCTGCTTATATGTTTAAGATCTCGAGCTGTCGTGAGTAATGATTAGACAGTTCCTACTGTCTGGTATGGTTAGAATTAAGGTTAAAAACCTAGAGGAGCCAGAGTGGCTGGAGTGCCTTTGGTGTTTTTGTGACCAGAGCCTGGTCCCCTATCTACATATCTCCTTTGATTAAAGGTTATGGACTTAATGCATTTAGGGGCATTTTTCTCAAGTTTTTCAGTAGGAACTAGACCAGCAGAAAGAAGAGATAATGCCCTGGCTACAGGGACATCAGGCTTTCTGTTATATCCCTGTGTTCAAGAGTTTTTAAACATCCCAGCCTGAGACTCATGGAGCTTAAAGCAGCTACAGGTGTATTTTTCTTGGTGTGCATGCAGAGCTTGGAAGGACTGGATGAAGACTGGTGTTCACTGGCCCAAACCCTTCTGCGTTGGCTGCAGGGAAGCTCTGGCTCCCCATCCACCTGCCAGATGGACCTTTGGGAACCAGTCTTAATGCTTTGACAGATAGGAATATTGTGCCATCTTGCATGACACAGGCAACGAGAGTGGAAGCAGCTGATAAAGGGATTCAGAAGCTTAGTTCAAGTCTGAAATAAGTGCCCTAAGTGCATTTCAGACACTTGAATGGGGATCTGGGCTAGGGTAGGGAGAAGGGCGCTTAGAGAAACAGAAGCAGTCAGAAAGATTATTCTTCAGCACTGAAAAGCCCAGAAAGCTCTGATGAGAACAAAAGCTCTGGTCCCTGTGCTCTTTTTTTTTTTTTTTAACCATGGATGGACAGCAATCTAATCTCTGTCCCTATCTTTCCAGAACAAAGAAGACATAGCAGGAACAGCCTTTCAGCTGCTGTAGTTTTTCAAAATGCAACCACAAACAAAAGCCTTAGCTTAAGACATTTGGTTCTGAAAATCATAATATACCCTGAAAGTGAGATGTAGCCAGGAGGCCAAACCTGAAGCTGTAAACAAAAGTCAGGACTTTAAGTACATGACCCTCCATAATGCTCCTCAAAATGCAGAATGCAACAAGAATAACTTGCCTGGCAGTTTTTGCCTCAGTATCACTAACCCTAACCTTAAACACACCCATATAGGAGTTCAGAAACTAAAACTCATTCCAAGCCCTTCATCTCTCTCTGTGCCTCTCTCCTTCATGATGACACATACTAATAGCTTTAACTGTATTACGTGCTGGACCACATAAGGCCTTCACCTCACGTAATTTCAATATTCTCATATAGTGTAGGCAGAGTACAAAAGTAAAGGTAGTAAATGTACCTTAAATGCACTTTATTCTAGTACCTGAAACCCACCTCCAAAGTGATAAATTACCAGATGATAATTTCTTCCTCTCACTCACTAAACAACACTCAGAAACCCACTAATATCCATCATCTTCCTATCTTTCTGGACTCTTCAGAATTCTACTTTTTTTTTTTAAAGATGGAGAGATTATTTCATTTATTCATATTGCTTCCTCCCCCTACATTTGCTTTTAAGACTATTACACCTATTCAAAACCAAATATTTCTGTTTTGATCTCCTGTAGTAGAAATACATTGAATAGTGCAGAAGGAATACATGAAACTGAAAAAAAATACCCAGGAGAAAATTTGCTATTTGTACCATGAAGTTGTTGCTCATCCACCATGACAGTCCTTTTGTGTGCATTAGGATTGTAAAAAAAGCACAATATATTGAGTTATTTTATATATATATATAAAATTATATATGAGCCTTCAATGAAAAAAGACCTACACTTGTGTATGGACAAATTAATATAAAATCAGCCCCATGGAAAGATGGACCTTTGAGTGGAACTTGCTCTCACATAAGACTCTGTTCCAAAAGCCAAGAAGGTCTTCCAGGGCTGTGAGGATGGTACATCTGAGACAAGTCTGCCAGAGATTTCTGGCAGTGGGGTTTCCTGGCCTGGGCACGCCACTGCAATTCCCCCTGTGAAGCACCACAGAGCACACGCATTTGGAGCAACTAAGCAGAAGAGGAAATGTCTTGCCAGATTGCGAAGAGATATACGAGCAGAAGGATGCAGTTCTCGACCCTTTCTTAAACAGAGGCTCTCTTCCATCAGAAAGCAGGACTAGCATGTTAGGGGCTGGAATAAAGTGGGTAAAGAGGTGAAGGCAGCAAGGAAAGAATGTCAATGTAAAATGCGTGCTAGGGGTGGGTAAGCACGACAGCAGTCTGAGCATTTGCATGCATTTCCTGCTCTTGGTGGTTGAATCAAATCAATGAAATAATTAACCATGCCTGCCAATTTGAATTATGTCAGTGTGAAGAGAGCTAGGATTAAAAATAGACCTATTCACCAGGAAATAAGCATCCTTGATAAGCAAAAGGGCTGAACACTATAAAACACATTGGCAAGAGCATCCTGATCTCTCCACTTGGGACGGAAAGAGATTTTCTGAGTTCAGTCCCCAGCTCTGGCAGGTGACCATCTATTTAGTCCTGTTCATAAAATTATCAAACTTAATTTTGAAACCTGGTAGATCTTGTGCCCCCGCTACTCCTATTGAGAGTTGCAGAGGACTACAGTCCTCTGATGCTTAGAAGCATGTTTCTAATTTCCAAGTCAAATTTAAATCTGATTATTTTTAGTTACATAGAGCAGAGAAAGTCCTGGTTTGTAGATTTCTCTTAGGAGTTATGTTGCTTGTGAATGGAAGAGACAAGGGCTTGGTATGCAGCAAATAAAACTCCTGTGTTATCTGAGGAAGATGCAGGGCTTCAGATTCAGATAGACACTGAGGAAGCTAGCAGGGGCAATACACACAATCATCTGGCAACTGGAAGCTGTATTTGACATCCCTTATTTATTCAAGGTGACTCATTCACTAGGGCACTAAAAGTCGTTGTCAGGGAGTCTCAAGCACTTACCACACAGAAATATAACTTGACTCTCAGCTCAGATAGGACTGTGATAAAACTTAATTTGGCTCAGCTCAGCGTAGAAGCGGTTATGACTATGAGGACAGACCTATATCTGAGGTACAACTAAGCAAGTTTCTGGTGTTAACACAGTGCTTGGCTGCGTGTTGCTTCTTCCCCACTTCCCTCTCTTTCCAGCTGGACTTGGGGATGTGGCTGCAGATAACTGTGCTTCGGTGCAAATCTCTACTCAAGCACTAGTCTGCCTTAGGTTCTGATTTTTAAACACAAGCTAATATTCATTTTAGAGCTTTCAGATAAAACCAGAATGTAATCTGGGAGGGGAAAGCTTGGAATAAATCCGAGCTTCTAAGTGATTGTGACACAGCTTTATCTGCTTCTTCATTTCCATACTTCCCAGGCAATCAGTCCTCGTGCAGCTGTATTCAGGACAAATGGGGAAACGGATTGAGTTCCTTCAGTGTGAGGACATGGAGCTGCCCCACCATGCAGGCTGGTTCAGCCTGTGGGCTCATCCCACCGATGCTCTGCAGTGAATAGGATCAACACCTGAGTCTAGCCACAGATTCTTCCAGGGTGAAGGAAGTTTTGGCCCATGCCACTAGCCTTGGCTAGTGCAGTACATACTGCTGGAATTAAAGTAAGTTTCTTATGGGTCTCCCAAATCGGAGCAAGGCTGTTTCCATTCGTAATGGTATCTGTATAAATATGAATTTGCATGGGTCTCCGTGAAGAGCATGGGAAAACCCTATGCCATGGTCCTGCTGCACAGGTGTAAACCAACATCTAATTTATCTTGGCTTTTATCTGTGCTAACATTGTATACCATATCAGCAAACAGACATTTATATTTCACATGTATGTATCTCTCACAGAGCACAACCCACATACACACATTCGTGTTTGTACTTTACGCACAGTTCTCATTTTTAGAGAACAATGCTCTAACTCAAAAAAAAAAAAAAAAAAGGGAGCAGACAGGCTGAGGAGTGTTTGATGAAGAAATGTTTGTTAGCTTCAGCAAAAAGTGCAATCACCATTACCGTGAGTGCCACTACAACTGAATAATAATGGTTTTAGCATTTCTTTGTACAGAAAAAGGCTGGGTTGACTGAGTTTAAAATACAGTATTGTGTACAGGCTTTATCTGCATAGTCAAGTTTCTTTTATTGGACTAACTGAAAAAGGAGTCAGACACAGGCATGCTTTCAAGGGGCTCTGAAATGTTTGTTAGGGCTTAATTTGATCACAGGCTCTATCAGTGTATTGCAGGATCAGTTGTGTAATTTCTTTAGGAATCTTTTAGTTTGCTGTCTTCAGATTTAGAGATTAATATTACTTCCTGGCTAAAGTGAATGGAGAGAATTCTGTAACAGGAGGTAAAAGCTTTTATTTGGGGACACAATAGATAGCGCAAGGCAGACTTGGCATCTAGGAAATAGCTGAGACCCTTTTTTAGCTGAAAAAAAGAGCTGAGACCATTTGGTATGTGGAAGGTGGGGAGTTCCTCAGTGTCAATGTGTGTTCCTCAGGGTGGTGACCCTGGAGTTCACGAGAAGCTACAAGGTTTGCTAGAAGGGGTTAGTGTCAGAGACGACCCAGCTCCCTGATCTTCACAAAGATGGGGAAACTTCAAAGGAGGCATTGAGTGGAATCTGCATGTTGTAAAGTCTAACTTTTCATTTCATGAAAGCATATTCCATTTTTCCTCTGAATTCTGATTTCAACATTTTATTTTTTTTCTCATTTCATTCACTCAAACTCATATTCAGAGAAAAGACTCCCCATTTTATCATATGAAATTCTCAATAACTTTCTAAAGATCCAACTGTACCTCATAGTTCTCTATATTAATCCTTAGTTTGTGTCACAAGAAAAAGGTTTAAGTATGAATTCCTTTCTAAAAATCTGTACTCACAGCAATTCTATGGGATGCGCCAATATGTACTCTTAGAGGATTCCTAAATATAATTTCTAATATAGAAATGAAGTCCTAAAATATAAATCTTCTTGGATATTATTACTTGATTTCATTTGGTACTTACTGTGAAATAGAAAAGTCTTTAGAGTTTTATTTAACTTTCCATATTTTAACTCTAAGAGGATTGAAAATCTTTCTAGATAGTTTTTTTTACTGCAATTGCCAATGCAATATCTCGATCATAAAAAGCGCAGGCTTTGGTTGTATTAATATTTTGGACGTGTACAGTCCAAGTCCATAAATTCTTCGATTCTGGACTGACACAGTGAGAAGCACTACTAGGTGATTTTTCTGATGTTAGGCTGTTCAGGAATAATATTTCAGCATCCCAGGACCTGGTCTCCTTTCTTGCCTTGCGCCCATATGGACCAACTCTGAGTCTTTTGAGACTGGAGGTCATCTCTGTGATCAGCAGGGCTGATCACAAAGATGTCCTGCTTTATGAGGACTCCTTTACTTCAAAATTTCTCTAATGAGGTTTTGTTCTTTAATTCTCTCATTAAAAGCAGCTACCCATGAGAGGCGAAAGAAAGAAGAGTCACTGAGACTCTTTGAGAGGACCATATATGCTGCAGACCTTGTACTTTCTTCTTAGAATTCACCTTTTTTCCCAAAGCGACCGGTTTGAGATTTCTATTTTCTTGCAGCAATCCCAAGAGGTGAGTGCTGGGTGGCCTGCTCAGGTGTTACTGCAGGCTTGCCCTCTGTGAGTGGGGATTGGGCTGCTGTCGTGTTTCCATGTGATGCCCGAGTGTCCTTGTATGAATCCAAAGCCAGCCAGCCAGACTCTCTTTCTTAGCCTGCGTGATTTGTGCTACCGTGGAGGTGCAAAACATGAGGAAATGCAGCAGGTAGGATCAGTGGAGTGTTTCCATGCTGGGAAGGGAAGGGATCATGACCAAAACTGAGGCAAGCTGCAGTGAGCTCCGGCTCCCAGACCTGCCCCACAGGCCTGTGTTGTGAGGGGTGTCTCAAAAGGGTTAAAACCACCTTTGTTTCCACTCTCTGAACATGTTTGAGCTGTTGCTGGGGATCTAGCTACAAAAGATAAAAAGCTCACAAGCTCACATTGTTCTTAACTAGCAGCATTTCTCTGTAATTCTCTAATTCAAAGCAGGCTTTGCTCACTTTTGTGCTCACTTTACAAGCCATGATGATGATAGGATTTCCGAAATCAAAGCTGAGTGCTAAACTGAATTAAGAGAGAAAAAGCCACACTGTCTGGTTCGGAGAGCAGAAGATAATTGCTGAGAATCCTTTCAGCCTGTATAAAGTTTGGCAGTGATGTTGGAGGAATGGTTTTCTTCTATCAGACTTGTTTTGTTTTTATTGTAAAATAAACATTTTCTGGGCATAGGATGGCAATTACTCACTCTGCCCCTCCAGGGATAAGGTCGCACCAACCGCACATCACAGAGGAAGGCAAAACTTTCCCATTTAGATTAAAAACGTACATCAAACAGAGCAAACATCAATGAAGCAGCTTGATGTTTGTCCCTCTCAAGACTGGCTCACATAGTTTCTCTAAACACAAAGTCTGTATTAACACACTGGGCTTTGAACTTTGATTTGACGGATAAACTGCTCTTCAACTTTTTGCCTGGTATGACAATTAGACTTAATACACACTCCTTCACCTTCTTATTTGCAGAAAAAGATGTTAGCAGGGACTGGATAAGCTATTCAGTAGCTTCAAATATAGTACTACAAAAAGTTAATTAAATAGGGTAGTACATTTATATATATATATATAAAAGATTGTTAGTTAAGGTCACTTAACCTGGGAGAACATAGCATAAAAAGTAATTAAATAAGCTATTTGAAAATAATATGAGACTGAGACTAGAGTAACAGTTACTTTTTGGACTAATCTCAGTTTAAGCTTCATATCTTTGCACACAGGCAGGGTATCATAAAATTAGTCAGACATGATTTCTCAACTTCTTATGCTTATCCTCAGCCACTTCCAGCTAACACTGAAAAACAATCATGAGATACCAAAAGGAACCTAAAAATTAAGCTTTCTGTGAGGTTTCTGCTGCTCTGTTAACAGCTGTTTTGTGCTTCACAGGGAGAAAGTAAAGCAGTCTAAAAATGCCACTTCGGGGAGACAGTTTTGCTAATTTTGCCTAAATAACAGCTGCTGTTTCACTTCTACTGTGCTCTTGTTAATTAAATCCCACAACTAAAGAAAAAAGAAACTCAATAAGAGGAAATAAGGAATTCTTAAATTATTAAATGTTATACATTTGCAAATTCTGTCTGAGAAATATGATTTTAATACTTGACTTAGTTCTTAGTGGTTCTTTGTGAAGCTTTGGGAATTGAAAGGAATCTTCTGTGACGCAAGTAGCAGGGATAAACCTATCATAAATGTTGTTAAAGATAGAAAAGGAAGAAGAAATGCTGACTACATTTGTTAGAACTCAAATAATGTTGGCAAAATCATGACATAGTCTTCTGGCCTCAGATTTGTGTCTTTCAACACTGCAGCCAGCTAGCCCAGCAGCCACAGAGCAGCAGCCCATCTTGCTCTCTCGTCCCTTGATTTTCCTTCCACAACAGCTATGTGGTGGTGCTAGAAAGAGCCAGGTGCTGGAGATCTTTCTCCCACCAGGTGTTGCTTGTGCAGAACAGCCACAAGCAGTTCAGCTGGTAGGTCAGGGGCCAAAAGGAAGCCCAGCCTGACCCGTGTCCCATGGAGGGTCAGTCAATATGGGCACGCCACACAGTCTCCATGGCCCTACCTGGCTCATGTGTGCATATGAGGTTAGAAAGTGATGACAACATCTTTAGCCATTTATGCAGAGCTGCTACTTGAATTTGGTTACAGCTTCATTGTAGTTTTTCTGGCCGACAACATGTATTTACAACATCTAAAGCAAAAGAGTGAAAAATCTATTAAACATGCAAACAGAAAATCATAGCTACCTAAACTATCTAATTAAAAATATTGTTCTTGTTGTTGTTTTGACTTTGATGTTCAGACAGGAGTATGTGACTATTTATGATTCAAGCTGCTGAATTTGTAGCTCTTGAGTTTCACAGGAGAGACCATATGACAGCAGGATGTCATTTGAGTACGCAACTGTGACCACAACATAAGTTGAACTGTTTATCTCTAATGCTGTTTTACTTTATTTTCCTAAGGTATTTACACAGGGTAACTGTTTTATTCCAGAAAAATTTGTTCATTGGCCCAGTGGAATTGGCTTTTTGTACAAATACGAAAAAATACTATTAAAAATCACTCCTGGATAGGACATATTAAACAGTACTGATTAGAATTGTTTCAGTGAGTTTTTCCAGACTTCTCCATGGTGAACAGCATACATTTACACTTGCATGCTTCAAAATCCAATGTTTACTTCCTTTGTATACTAGTGAATTCTTTAACTAAAAATATTTCTGGTTTTGGCTGTAAGGTTAAGTGCTATTTATGCTCTGTGTGTATGATCTGGATGCTTTTCTCTGCAAAGAGGTTGAAATCTGTGTCAACTTACCTTTCTTGCACTCCATCTGCTATTAACGGTTAGAGATGACCCACAAAGTACAAGACTAACAGGATTATTTTTGCTTATCTGTGGTGTATAAATATGCTCTGTTTGCATTGGAAATCTAGGCTTAATGCATCCTTGAAAAACACGTATGTTGCATTAGGAATGAAAAAGGTAAACACAGCAGCCCCCGAAAAAAAATGAAATGATTTTTATCCTCCTGTTGTTTGCAAATGCAAGGCTTGGTGTGTAGGATAGCTGTTCTTTAAAATCCAAAATACATGTTTGCATCATGTATTGTTCTCTATTTGATGTATTGTTTTTGCTTCAGCTATGTTCATATGCCATTTTGTTCTATTTTGCAACAGCAACAGCATGTGATCTGTGAAAATGGGTGTAGTATTTCCATGGCTAGTCCAAGTTTTGCTATAAGGTTTTAGCACCTATTTTAGTACCATCATCTCCATTTGATGTAGCCATAAAAGAAAGGTTGTAAAAGCACAGTTCTGAGCACACAAAGTTGAATTGTACTAATAATGTGCTATATTTAAATACAACATTGAAAAAGATTTTGACATATCCATACATGACTTCTAAAGTTAACTAATTGCACACATTTCCTAGTTTGCTAAACATGTGCTTAAATAATATAATCTTTATTAGATTAGAATATTTAAACACATAAATTAAAAAATATCACAATTAAAAATTTATGTAATACCTTGATGGTATATACTTTATGCTGAGTTACAGTTTTGTCAGTTCTTTTATAAAATATTTCAGATGACATTAATGTGTGTATTTATATACACAGCTCAGCCTGTGGGGGCGTTTGTGATAAAATCCATCAGGACACAGAAAACAATACACCAATTCAAGGAAAGGATGTCCTAGAGTAACCACTCAAGGCTGGTTGTTTTACTCATATGCAGGCTCGTGGCTTGTTACTCCTAACAGCTGACTTTGTGCGTGTTTCTAACACACACCCCCTAACGCAAATCTCATTTCAAAGGCCTCAGATGCTGGTGAGATTACTACCCTGCTAGTAAATCAGGCCATGTTTTTGTTACCCTTCCTCTTTCTCAATCACTGATTCTTAAGTCGAAGACAGAGTGAGGAAACCCTCACCTTTGGCTTGCATGAGTGGTCCATGCATGCTTTGCACCGTGGTCCAGTCCCCTTGCAGCTTTTTCATCACCAAACAAATACAATGAGGTCCTGAGAGCTGTGCTGGCCTCTCCCAATCCCTCATATCTGCATTCTTCCTGGAAGGAGACCTCAGATCTCAGAGGGGTATTATACTAGTAGCCTTACTCATGCTTTTCACAGATTTCTTCCTAATTTCTGCTTGGAAATCACCTCCTTGTGAATTTTACTAGACCTCTTGTCCACAGCATTACATTGATTAAAATGCTAACATAGCAGAGAATATAAAAGATGGGTCCCTGAGCCAGATTTTTAGTCTTGGGTGTGCCTGTATGTATTTCTGTATAAATATTTGAATTAAAATTTAGCATGGTACGAAACAAAACACTTTGGAGAAATTCAGATAAACTGTATCAAGCAAACTGGTTTCCTTTATCAACAAGAAATGTCATCTTTTCCAAAACAGAAATGGTCTGTTAAACAAGATCCACACTCCATGAAACTGTATACACTTGTGCTAAATCTATATTTCTCTCATAACCTTTTATATAGAGAAAGAATTCCATTATTTTCCTTGGGTAGAAAAGTAGGGTAATAGTATTATGTTCCTGGGTAGATCCTTTCCTCTTTTTTCAGCCTTGGAAAAGTAAGAATGTATCAGAGCCAAGAAAATGCCAATGAGTCTACTGTCAAAATATTAATTTCAGCAACTCCTCAGCCCTTAGAACCCAATGGGGTTGGTCAGTCCTTTTGGTATGAGAACATTTAATTTTGCTAGATTCTGACTAGAGTCCTCCTTTATGAAAGATGATCAGCTTTCTGGTCCATGTATATATACCCTATGAGGTGAATCGATTCTTCTGCTCTGTTACAAAGATAAGAATGCCAATGATTATTCACTGACCCTTTCCTTAGTTTGAGATACTTTCTTTATACACCATGTTATGATGTATTTTATTGATTTCATTCATTTCTTTAGCTTTTGTCAGTTTTAGCAGTTGGCTCTACTTTCAATTTGTAACTTACATGTTGTTATTAACTTTCTTTTTATATTCAAATTTAAATGTTTCCCTTCTATTGTTATGTTCAGATCTTCCTCTAACCAGGATGTTTTTGTGGCCAGAATAACTGTTTTTCCCCTCTCTGGATTGTCAGTCTGGGTGCATCCAGTAGTATGTCCTTGAGCAATTTCCAGCTTTGCTAATATTTCCCACTTCAAATGATGTACATTGCAATGGCAATGAATAAGAAACTGACAGACTGAATTAAAACCAGTGTTCAGCCCTCCTCAAATTTGTAGAAGAAGTAATGGAATAAACAATGTCAGAATAATTTAATATGGAGAGAAGTAATTGAATTAAAGCCCTTTTGTGTACATAATGTCAAAATGCATAAAAGAAAGTAAGAAACCCATATGTGGAAAGGAAATACACATTTTCAACAAAATCAGTTTCAGAACATGCAATTTTCCTACAATTTTGCCTGTTTTGTAAATGCAGACAATTACTCACTTTCTTGCATAAGACCTAGCTGATGGCTAAATGCTCACCCTATGATTTAGTTCAAAACATAAGATTCAAAGTGTGTTACTTTGTCCAGGTTTTTAGTGTCAAAAGTATTGGAAGAACTGCCTATTAGGATGGAATGAGTTACCCCTTGAACTAGTTTCCCCTGTGATTGCCCTGTTATATTTTCTACCATTTTATTTTAGATTCCATAGCTAGTGCAGCTTAGATGTCCTCAGCTAGCTGACAGGAGTGCTGTCCATTGCTGGGGAATGATAGCAGGGAAAAGGGACTTGGCACAGGGCCATGGGATTCCAGAATCAGCTGAACCAAGAGCCCAGGGTACCCTCTCCAGTAGGCCATGATCTCCGGACTGTGTTTGGGGACTGCATCAGTTTTGTGGACCTTTAGGTTATCAGAGGTTGCTCTTACATCTAGAGAAGCTCAGATGCCTTGAGATCCACAAAGCACCAAGGGAGGTTTTGTCAGCCCCTGAGCTGGGACTTTTGGTTCTTATTGGTACCTAAATATTGGACGAGGGACTTGAGGAGAAATGAAGTATCCACACCATCGCAACTTTGGTACTTCGTGTAGCATCACAGCACCATGCTCAGTCAGACTGGCTGCATGAGCACCTCTGTGCAAAACCAAAGCACGTATTCATAAATATTCGAATTTGGTAACATAATTCAATTTCCTGAATCCAAATTCCAGCCAAAGAGAGGGACTCAATTGGTCTCTCTGGTTCCTCACAGATATTCGCCTATATCATCAGCACATCATTGGTCTCAACAACATTGGTTGAGTGTGTACTACAGCCATTCATAGCTAGCTGTAAATGGTGTAGCCCTGGTGGACTACCCTCCCAGAGGCTGGTATTGGCATTATAGTCTGAGCTGTGGGAGTTTCTCACCCGCAGCAGTACCCAATATGCATCTCCTTTTCTCCTGCCCTACAAAATTGTCTGGTTTTCCTCCTCTGTGCTCCATTTGGTTAGAATGGAGGATTAATTTAGTACAGGCAAAGAGCACCTATGGCTTGAAAGAGACCATGTGGAAGGAACAGAGATGAATATGAGTGGAAATGAAGCTCTAGATGGGTTATTATAGAATAGTGGTCATTCCTGGGCTAGAGTAGGCCTAAATTTTGGGAATGAGCTTGGGTAGAAGAGACACTAGCCAGTGGTCATAAACACAGGGCAGAAATTATGGATCAGACTCAATAACACCATATCCACAAGGGAAGAGAAATATTATATAGATTCTTGGAAGGCAACTGCACCATTACTGTAAGTAATATTGTATAAGATATGTAAGAAGTATTATAGGAAGTAACTGGAATAACTTTCACAAAGCCTTTAGAAGTTCAAAGGTTTGTGAGGAGTGGTCAGAGAGGTTTAAGAACAACTTTTTTTTTCTTTTTTTTTTTCTCTAGAGATTTATGATTTGGCTAGTATCTCTGACCCTTTTTTTATGCTGATGCATTTTAGTGCTACTACTGAAATTATCCTGGCCTCCTTTCTTTTTGCATAGGCTGTTATCTCTCTGAAGCTTTTAACAGCAGTCCTATAAATATTTACCTTTGAAAGACAGCTTTTCAGGGTAAGGTTTTCCTTTATATAATACTATGGAAGATGTCAAAAAATTGATAAGAATAATAATTAAAAAAGAGCAGGTTTAATGAGTTTATCATCTTCCTTTTCTAACTTCCTGTGTTTAAGCAAAAAGCTAGGGTGAATTTAACTCTATAATTGAATTATTTTTCTCTGTACAAAAGATATGCCAGAATCATTAGTGTAATGCACATGGTTCATACATTATTCTCTGGTAAAATGTGAAACATAAAAAAAAACATATAAAAGTGGAGCATTTAATCACTATAGCAAGCTTATGGGCACATTGTTTGAAAAATGAGAACACCTGCTTTCAGAAAATTCACTGAAAACTTTCCTAGTTTCTATATTTTGAGGAGAATTTACAGGAAAAAAACCCCGCAACTCCCTGCTGTTAAGAAAATTTTAGAAATATCAAATCAGAAATGCATGCTTTGGAATGTCAGAAGACAGTACCAATTTTACTAATGGCAGGCACTTTGTTTTCAGCTTTTCCTAATACTTTAAGCACCAGAGACTACATTAAATACTATGTGCAGCTTGTGGCTACAAGCCAAAAGGAAGCCCACATGATGTTTAGTGCCCTTCTCTGCAAGTTGATAAGAGTCTGGATTCTCTAAACTCTTTAAGAGCTCAATGTCAAGCTGGAATTCAGTAACTCCAGCCTGAACAACTTATGCTATTTAAAAATGCATACTTAGTTCTAAGAGCACTCTAATTCTGGGGTATTTGAACGGAGTAATACAAAAAGCTTTTTATTTTGCAACCTTATGTTCTTCAGCTTGTTCAAATATTATTTACTTTAGAATTCATCTGATACACTCATAAAGTTAAACATGCTACTCCATAAAATGGAACAGGGCTATGACAAGCCTCAGGAAACTTAAAAATGTTTGAAGTATTTAGACTTTACTATATCACAAAGTAAATTTTGAACAGTTTGAATGTGCGTGCACTCACATCACATAAAAATGCTAGACAGAATTATTCATACCCAGTCATTTGACCTGCGCAGACCTGGAGGTTTGTAATGTTGTGCTAATGAGTCTATGTTTGCTCATGCCTAGATTTGCCAGAATTGTGATAGCTCTGCATAAAATATTTTTGGAATCTCTCTGCAGAATAACCCAGAATATCACTGTTGCAGGCTCTTATTCCACCCCAACAGAAACTAAATTTCCTGTTCTTTGTCCTACCTATAGAATAGCAAGTTCAGTCCCTAACTCTTTGCAGGCACTACTACATTTTGCTTGGATTTCAAATGAGTTACACTGTGTCCCTAGTTCCTTTAGTTAATGATCATTTAAGCGAAACATGCTGTGCCCGTGGGGTGGACTGAGCATCTTCCTCCTAAACAGTTTATTAATGGAAAAATGAACTCCAAGAAAACAAACAATTTTTGTGTTTGAGTTCTGTAAGAAAAAAAAAGAGAGAGAGAGAATTTAGAGCTAAATAAAAAATAAAGCACTCTCTGAGACTGAAAATGGCTTATTCAGGAATAGCACCAGGGAGCTGTAACTAATGAGCTTGGTACCTCTGTTTTTATCTGCAGCGGGTTTTCTGTCAGCAAATTTAAGCCAACTCCTTCCTCTCTCCCACATCAATGAAGTTCAAGGCCTAAGCTGAATTCCTTAGGCTTATTTTTAAAAGTCATATGCAAAATGAAGAGGTTTTTAAATTACTTTGCCTCAACTTTAGAAGCATCTAGCATGTCTGAAGAACAAAGCCTACCTAGCTGACCATGCAAAGTGATGCTACAGAGGGAACAGGAAAGGGTCCATCCCTTGAAGGAAGAAGCCTTCCACCTCCTTGAGGTGCAAGTCTTGACAGATGTGGCCAATAGTTAGTGAGATGAATCTGTCTTCTGTCTCCATCTCTGTATTTATAGATATATGTATCTAGGGGGAGGTGAATGTTAGGCATCTACAGGGAATTGTACTCTGGTATTAACACCTGAAATTTATCTATTCAATATGACATAGATATATATCATACTAGGAAGTTTCAGTTTCAGAACAGAGCTCTCCCACAGCAGAGAGCCAAGTCTACCAGGACCATCCTGAACTGCCTCCTGGACAGTAATATAAACCTGAGCTCTCTCACTCACCATATTCCTTTTTCTAGCTTAGCACTGACTAATTCCGGACAGTATAAAGCCTTTTATTTGCAAGAGTTTTACAAGTGTACTTGCAAAGTTTTGTAGTTCCAGTCCTCTGAGGAGGATTTTCATTTGGAAAGCCTCTTGGGTCTGGAGAGCACAGTTGGCTCAGCCTGGCTCCATGAGCATGAGCCAAAGCTCTCTTCTCACCATCCATGCTCTGCAGGGCTGGAAGCCGCTGGTCACCTCCATGCTAGCAGCCGTGGTTTTATTATACTCAGCATTGGCAAACAAAGGTCTTCACTTCTACTTTACCTATGTGGAGCTTCAGCAAGGCTGACTTTACCCAGCTGAGGAATATTACGAGTGAAAATGCTGTAGGGAAGAGTGCAGACAGAAAAATGTGAATGAAATCCAGGAATTCTTTAAAGGAGCTGCTAAGACGGGCAAGCCAAACATGACTGTACAGTCAAGAGAGAAAAATAAAATAGAAAAAAGCCCATTCTGAATCACTGGTGAAGTGAAAACAAATAAATAGCAAATAACCCCTCACCTGAAAATAAACATCAATGAGAAGAAATTGCAGGCTCTGAAGCAGAAAATACTGAAGAGAGAAGCTGAAAACATTGTTAAGGTGGCACCAACACAACTAGTAAAACAAAGGATATTAAAAAGTGATTTATGACCATTACTTGAAAGCGATAATGGTATAGGACAAAGCATTCAATAAATACTACTATTTTCTGTTTAGGAAAGAACAAGATAGACTGATCATTTTACAAAATGTAAAATATTAGAGGGCTACTCTGTCAACACAGAGATGCATGACATGTTCCACTGAAAGAAGAAATATACCCAAATTTGTAACTATGAGCATGACTGTATTGCAGAACAAACTTCCAGTACAAACTGGGAACAACCATTTCACGCTTAACTAGATATAGTGATTTAGGGAAAAGGTTGTTTGTTCCTTTGGAGCAGGGAGTGGGCCATTGCAGAAGAGGAAACAACATCGTTATCTCCAGGGAGAATGGGAGATCACGAAACAAAGGCAGATCAAAAAGAGGAATCATATTGAACTAAATAATAACCAACAAAACCCATGTCTATTAATATCCAGTAGACTTTCACTAGTTTAGCTTTTCCTTGACAGTCACGATAGAAAGGTTAGAGCAATTCTTTTATGAGACTAGCTCTCCTGTTGGAAGATCTTTTCCTTGTGTGGGCTCATCCCAATGCGATGTTGTTGTTTCCAGGAGGTCAAGCATGGAGTGAAGTGTATTACCTTCAGAGAGGTATGTAGGATCCAGAGTGTTGATGGTGTTGCCTTGGAGGACTTTTTGTAGGAGTTATTTTTATGCTTTTTTGCTTACGCAGTCCAACCATTTAACACATCCATTAGAAGCTTTGAAATTTGCAGCCTCTGTTTCTGCCTTCATGAAGAGCTTGCATGCCCCACACTTGTCTGGCTTTTCCTAACTACACCAATTGTTCTAATGAAAGATGCTATTTTCTATTTAGGAAAGGGAAAGATACTGCTTCTCCATATAAATATTGCATGATTAGTTTCCAGATCTTTGACACATGCATTGTGTAAGGATGTGTATCTCATAGAGTAACCAGAAATTTGACTAAACCTGACAGGTCTGTCCTCTTTTTATTTTTTTTTCATAAAGCCCTGAATTAACTCATTTTTTGAAGAATTTTGCTCAAAAACTGTACAGACCTGGAATATACATCTGGACTGAGTTTAGTTCTTGGAATGAAACTGCAAACCACAATAATTTCTTGCGGTTTCAAGTAGCACTGGTATTAATATCACCTTGAAGACATCTAGTATACCTCAGAGCTCTTGTGAAGGAGGACTCTACAGTGATATGTAAGACTCTGATCTGACCACCAACTGTTCAGTAACTACTGCTCTAAATATAATGTGAAAATGTATGTCTCAGTGGAAACCACTTCTAATTCAGCTCTAGAGAGCAGGATAAATGCTTGTTTAGCAATACTTAATGAAGTATACTAAATAGATATTTTTAGAGGCAAGATAGAAGATCCAGAACAGCATAGACCTTCCAGAATCCTTACCTAACTGCTCTAAAAAAATATTTTGACCATAATATTGTTTTGTTTGGTGCTGTAACCTCAGAAAAACTGCTTCCCATACAGCTTGTTTTCCTGCTCCTACGCTTAGAACTTGGGCCATATATGGAAAGCATTTCTATTTCTGCCTGCGCTAGAATAGCATGTTTAAACTACAGGTTTAATCCAATGACATTACATTACATTTCTCCATTACTGGATGGAAAATAAAGCATAAGTTTTTTGTTAAATAAAACAAAACAAAAAAATGCAATTAACAACAAACAGAATGCATAAATAAATAAAACAACTAAGAGTGAGAGAAAGTAATTGTGTACTGTGTCATGTCCATGTGGTATGACAGGCATAGGTTATCCCCAGAAAAAAATTAAAATGTTTTTGTTAAATACATTAAAGGTCTCAATGAAAGTCAATAGAGTATTCTTCAAACTGGAATTTTTCAGATGTAAGCCAGAAGTTGTGGACATTGTTCCCTATGTGCTACCAACACATGTTGAGCTATATAATGTCACAAATAAATTCTGTTAGCTCACTGAGCCATCGCTATTCACTGGGTCAAATACATGAACAGAGGAACTCATCCAATACCAACACTTCAGACATATAACTATTAGGCTGCAAAAGCCTTAAACATTTTAAGACTTAATGGTGAATGGCGGTTACACAAACTAAAAAGCTTTAGTCTAGACCACTGATGAAGCCATTCAGTAGATAAAGTCCAGTACCACGCTGGACTTCTGTCTGAAAATTAGTCCTTCAGTCAGACTTGGGAAAAAAGTCCCAAGATCCTATTAGAAACAGAGTGGAGAAAAATGTCTAGCCAGATATATGTATTACTAATCATTCATAGATCCAAAAAATATAGAGTTCTCTGCTTTTCCTGCCATGGGTACAGCTCAGGATCTCACTGGCTTCATTAACTCTTTGCTCTCTGAGGGCAGACTAAAGCATACTACATGCAGTTAACCGATCCTGTGAATTTATGTGTCAGAACTAAGTCTACTGTACAGCAAAGGCTTAGTGGTGCTGATAGATTTTAAAGATTCAAAACCCAGACTTTTTTGGGGAAAGAGGTGAAATACACCATATAGTCTTGACAAAACTGGCTCATTTAGCTAGGATCCCTACACAGACCTTGATTTTAGGGTAGGGTAAATCACCCTGTGGTGGAACATACCTTTGCTGTAGCAGGAGGTGAGTGACTGAACCCTGTATTATAGAGGGCTACATTTACTTGTGATAGGTAATATTACGCGCATTTACAACCCTAGACCAAATGTGTTCTATCTCTACTTTTCAATTTCTGCCTTTCTAAAGCAGTAGTAAATGAACCTGGGATTTTTGACATATAAGCTAATGAAGTGACTAGGCCTTTTTAGTAGTATAAATAAACCATAAGACTATTTTTGCTATAACAGAAAATCCTCTAGGAAAAATTCAAAAGTGGTTGCCAAACTGAAAATTTTGCTATAACTTCCTTTTTTTTTATATACTGAGTTGAAAACTCACCTTAATGTGTAACAGATTCAGTCTGCAGTGAATATTTATCAACATCCATCAATCACATCAATAAAAATTATTCTCACTGTAAGTTTAGAAAACAAAATAAAATATCTTTGCTTGCAAAACTATTCTGGCCTAATAACCGCATATCAGATTACCACAGGAAAAAGCAGAAAAAAAGCAAAAAGAACTCTGGGTTGAAAATACATACTTTCAGGGAAGCCTTAACTCAATCACTTTTTAATGCCACTTTTTTTTTTTATAATTGCATGCACAATGTATAATCTACCCCTTTCTTTCTATTACTACAAGGACATTTTAGATTAGAATCCGAGGAGTTATGTTGTTCATGAGTAGGCCAAAAAGAAATCCCTTTTCATCTGGCAGGAAAAAGGTGTGAAGAGTTCTGCTGTGCCCCTGAATGTGAAGGAAGCATGCAACGGTATAATGGCAATGATGTAGCGACTAAAATTCATAATTTAAAAGGGCTGCTATAGATTATTTTTAAAATGCAGACATTTCAAAGCAGACAAAGAGGTGTAATAACTGAGTTTCTGATGGAGATTTCCTACTCTTAGAATTATAACAGTATTGGGTAAAGACTTGCCTAAGAACAAAAGCATTCCTTATTTTATTCCATCTTTTGTAGCTTATTTGAAAAATAAATTGTTCTCATTTTTTTTCCTCCTTGCAAAAGGGCTGATTTTTAGTATTGAGGAAGAAAGGCATAAAAGTATTCTGAGTCTACAAATATCCCCTATTTTTCTGGAAATGAAAGTGCTCAAAGGAAAATTTCTCTTAATTTCCCCAAATGGGTCAGATGCTTTCCACTGTTAGTTTCTAAGATGTTCCCTGATTTGCCAGCAGAGCTTCACAAATTAATTGAGAAAAATTCCATGTGTATTTTCCCTGTAAAATATTTTTAACATTTTCCATTCTCCTTTCCAGAGATTCTGGCCTTTATTATTATTATTATTACTAATACTATTGCTGATATTGTTATTATTAAATCTAGGATTCTATTGCAAAACTGGCATCTTGAAGCATTAGTTGTAAAGGGGAGATGCAAAATAGGAAAACATCTTGAAAAGTAGTTAAGTATGTTCATAAATGAGCTATGATGTTTACGAGGGTCCTGTACTCCCTGAATTCATCCTCCTCGCGCATCAGAGCTGACCAGCATAGTGAGTGCCACAGGTGCATTTTTACTGCCTCCGTTATTGGCATGAGGACAGTTCTGCTGTCGTTTAATACCAGAGCTTCTCATGTAACAACTTCTCCATCAGGAAGAACAGCAGAGCCTGGTCTCAGTACGCAATGGGAGTTAGAGCAGCTGCTGCCATTTGTAGCCTTGATCCAGGAATCAGGCCTAGGGAAGTGGTCATCCCACTGTACTCAGTACTGCTGGCACACCTCAAATACTGTGTTTATTTTTGGGTGCCTCACTACAAGAAAGACATTGAGATGCTGGAGTGTGTCCAAAGAAGGGCAACAAAGCTGTAAAATGGGCTGGAGCACAGACCTTATGAGGAGCAGCTAGTCTAGAGAAAAGGAGACTCAGAGGAGACCTTATTGCTCCCCACAACTACCTGAAAGGAGGTTCAAGTGAGGCAGGGATCGATCTCCTCTCCAAAATAATTAACGACAGGACATGACAAAATGGTCTCAAGTTGCGCCGGGGTGGGGGGTTCAGGCTAGATATTAGGAAAAATGAAATGGAAAGACTAGTCAAGCATTAGAACAGGCTGCCCAGCGAAGTAGTGGAATCACCTATCCCTAGCAGTGTTCAACAAACTTGTAGCTGAGGCACTTAGGGGCATGGTTTTAGCAGGCATGGTGTTGAAGGGCTTATATCTGGACTCGATGATCTTGAAGGTCTTTTCCAAATATAATGATTCTATGATTCTATGATCTCCTCAGATCCAGAGCAAAGAATGGAATTTTTCCTTTATTATTCCTTCACCCACAAAACAGTGATAAGGCTACAGAGACACAAGGACTTAATAATGTCTGTAGCTGAGAGTGAAAAATGCCACATAAGTGTACTTATCTTTTAGAAGTATCTCCTCCTCATCCATAGACAAATGAAATTCAAGACCGCTTGAATGTACTTTTTCCATGCAGCAACTGAGAGAGAGATTCTTGCCCATGCTGGGCATGGGCCTTTGGCTAACACCTGGGCAGGTGTTAGCATCCTGCCACGAGCTACTCTCAGTGTGCAGCAGAAGACTCAGGAGACCGTTGTCGTCACCAGAGCCCTGTCAAGCAGTAAGATAGGTTGGCATGCAAGGCAAATGACACAGGGGAGGATGAGGACCACTGAGATTTTTTGGCTGGTTTTATGACTGGACAACTTGCAGTGGAACTTGTACTTTCTACAGCTGCTGTAAAGTCAGAAGCACTTGGGAGTGCTTCCAAGTATATAGTAGTTGGAAACAAGGAGTAAAACCTTTACAGAAGCCAGAACACATTGATTTCAGTCAAAGCATTTCATCCTAAAATGTACAGCCTGTTAGAAAAGATTTCCAGTAGTCATTCAAGGTGCCTTACATGCTATTAGAAATGAAGTGTGAATTAAGACTAAAATGTGGATACTGCGTCAGATGAGATAAAACACAGATTCCCTGTGGCTGAAATTATGATAAGCCTGTCTCCTAGGAAAGTAATTCTGTGTTTATCTTGCAGGTGCTTGCTTTAACAAAATAAAAGCTCACTGAGATTTGCTCTGTGTTCTGAAGATACTTAAAAGCAATAAAATCTAGGGGATGTAAAATGCCTAATGAAAATCTCTAGCTCATGCTCAGCAAAGTCTTTGAAGTAAGAATAGCAGCATTTTAGGATTCTGGAGGTGTATAAATTGATATAAATAGGTGCCTTGTAGAAGCACACGAACAGGCTGGAAATATACATTTGGAAAGTATATTTAATAGAATATAATAATATGTTACACTATACAAATAAATCCTCCTTTTACTATGTGCTATAAAAATTCTTCTTTGATGTCTTCTGACGAAAGAGACATTCATTTAGCTCACTACCTTTCTTGCCTTTCTGAGCTTAGAAACTTTTAACTACCTCACAGAGGAAAAAATCACACAATTTATTTAAACAATCAGGATTCATGGTCATTGCCAGACCAGGAAGAGGCCAGTAGTTTTGATGACTAGTTTTAATTGTTTACATATTAAATAATTTGGGTTAAAGATTGTTGTGTGCCATGCGTTACTATTTTAGCTTGAATTTTCTCTTTTGCAAGAGGAACGTTAGTTCCTGTGAAGGTAGGATATCACCAACCATTGCCTCCAGGAAACTCCAAGAGCAGTTCTGAGTTTTTTTTTTTTTCTATTTTATTTAGTCTATTTTATTTTCTGGTGAGAATAAAAGGGCACCTTGTGCCCCACACTATAGCTCCCGCATGGATGAAGGCAGGAAGTGCTGCATCTGCAGCCCGTGAGCACTGAGTTGCACTCCTCATCCTTATCTCGGTGATCAGATGGCAGAAGGAGATGGAGGAAGCCACGTCCCTTTGGCCGAAGCGGCTAAGTGCTCGCAGCACGGCACTCAGAGAAATGAGGAATGTGAAACCCCGCAGGTTTCCTCACTTTGCGAAGCTGCTGTACTCCCTCCTGCTCCCGCCGCCCCTCCGTGTGGAGCCTCACGCACTCACCGCACCATGGTTCGCAACACGTTCAAAGCAAGGATTTATCTCCGCTTTCTATCAAGCCTGTTTGAAAGGGGACGCTGTTTGACTACTGGTCTCACAGGAAACTTTCTTTGTGGCAGCTGCTGGTTTTAATGAATCAAGTCAGTACATTGCTTTGATGGCATCTGCTTCTTTTTTGCTCCCCATACAAAAGCTTGTAGGCTCGCTCTTGAGTAGCAGACATAGTTCGCATATAGGCAAGCATAAATTAAGGTCTCTGCCTAATCACAGAGTATGAACCTCAGCATTCCTCTGGTATTTGCCTCAGTAGTGACAGCACAGCTGTCGTGTGCTGTTTGTGAGACAGCCCAACTCAAAAAAACATTTTTCTCCGGATTTCTTGCCATTCCACCATCTGTGCCTTTAGGGAGGAGGTTTGGGCTACTCCTGGGGCATTGAGGCAAAGTCAGATCTCAAGGAGAGCGCAGTGGCTGAACCTATCACAATTCTTTAGCTGGTATTTGCACCATCTTTGAGAATTCAGATGCCCTTGGAGCCCATGGGGCTGTGTTTGTGCATGTGCAAGCAAGGGGAGCCAGCTAGGGCAGGGATCTGCAGCACTGGGAAGGCCTGGTTCTGCTATTTGTCATTGAAGCTTTCATACAAGACAAGTTTGACATGCAGGCAGACCTGTGAGCTAATATATAGCTAAGTATTAGCATCTATGCCTATGAGATATGGCAGATGTGTCCATAACATATCACTGCGATCACTGTATGTCTCATTTTTGCTTCCATTCTCATGATTACTGCAAACATTGTAGCTCATCTCACAATTTCCTGGTGCCTGTTGATTTCTTTTCTGTTTGTTTCTTTTGCATGTTTCTAGCTGGCTCTATCTTCTCTGCAGTCCTTGTTTTTTGGGCTTGACCTTTTTCTGAGCCTTCCGGTCCTATACACTCCCTATTTCTCTCTCTCCCTTTTCTCTCTCTCCCACTTTATCTCCTGCAGCTAATCTCACCAGGGTGTTTATTAAGGCATCAACATAAAAGTTAATTGTCTCAAAAGCTCTGCCATCATAGAGCTCTTTGCCTCCTTCATTGTGTTCGACCCTTACTGTGAAACAGGCGGCCTGCAAGTGTCTCTATTCTCTGCACTGCAGAACTAGCAATTGTCCCTTGTAATCCTTCTCAGATGTGAAATGCACTCTCACTGCTTGCTCCATGCAGCTTTATTTCCAACCAGTCAGCCTCTCCTTGCTTCCTAGCTAAGCCAGTCTGAGTCCCTTTTGCTGACTTTCAGAGCAGGCCTTCAGTTTCTCTGGGAATGTATATGCCTTTCTGTCTCTCATAATTACTGGATGCATCCAGTCTTTGTTCCATTCCCTCACATATGGCTTCATGAGCAGCAATTATCTCATACCATTGTTTTAAAATCCCTGGTTGGTTTGTGAGGTACAGCTCCAGACATGCCATGTCTTAAACATTAGCTTTGCCACAACTATGTAAGACAGATGCAGTAACCCAGCTGCTCTGTGTCAGCTCTGTATAGTCATTCCCTCGTGGAGTCACCATGGACTCATTGCCACCTTGTCACTAGTTTTTGTAGACCTTCCTGGAGCCCCTTAGGTGTTAATCCTGCTGGTGGTCTTTTTTCTCCCCATGAAGTCCTAAGGACTGATGAGATAAGGGGTTCAGGGGCAGGCAGCCCAGTCTGTGGGACAGGATAAGAATAAGACGGAAGCACCGCGTTATCTTCCCCATTCAGTCACAGTATGACTTTGAGATGGCTCTTTGTCTCACTGTCTCCCCTGTAAAAGAGTCAGAGTAATAGCTTATTTTTGAAGTGTTTTTAGATTTAGGGATACCAAAGGTTAAATTACATGAGGAATAGGCATCTCAGCAGAAGTGTTAAACTCTTACTGGGGGAGAACAAGCATTAGCTTGGCAGAATCCAGTGTTAGGGTTGGCCATGCTAGGCCACACTGTGTCCAAGGTCACATTGTGTCCATCTAGACCAGTATTTTGTCTCAACAGCCGCCCTAACAGAGGGCTAGGAACAGATAAGAGTGAAGCAAGAATATATGACATTTCATACAATACTCTCTTAGCCTGACTACTGTCAGAAGATTTTCCAAACCTCCTGTGTATCAAGTAATTTGCACTGAATTTCTTTTCAAAGTCTTATCCACTCTCCCCTTGAAGCTGTGAAAACTCCTTTTCTCCTTTACAATTTTTGGCAAGGAGTTCCAGAAATCTGCAATCTGATGACTTTTGCTTTTTTTAAAAAAAAAAAAAATCTGACTACCAGCTTCATTTAGTTGTCTTTTGTTTTCATTTGAGATGACAGAGTGAAGAGTTAATCCTTTTCCATGCCACTCATGATTTTCTAGACCTCTCTTACAACCCTCTAACCCTATTTTGCAGGCTGAAGACTTCTGCCTCATTCAGTTGATTCTCAAATGGAAGCTGGCCTAAACCTTTTCTTACCTGAATGCCGTTATCATGTATTCTCATGTAGTTCTCATGTATTGCTTTTAAAATGAATGGACCAGGGCTGTGCACAATACCTGAGGCATACATGAAATGTTACAAGGGCATGGTGTTTTTTTCTGCCTTCTTCCAATTCCCTTCCAATAATTCCTTTTCTTTTTATATTTTATTATTTTATTTTTATTAGTATTTTAATTTTTATAATAATTCTTTTGCTTGTTTTTTTTGCTTGCTTGCTCATTTTTGAGTATAACTGAGCACTGCAACTGTAACTTAATGGAATTATCTATCCTAACCCACATCTTGCTCCTGAATAGGAAATGAACTCAAGGACTAACATTTTACATGTGAAGCAAGGTCTGTTTTTCACCATGTGTTACTGCTTTACCTTTAGATATGTTATATTTTTTCTGATACTGCAGTCAGTCTCATAAGATCCTTTTGCAGTTTATCACAATCTGCCCTCACTATTTTAAGTGATTTTGCATCACTGTGAACTTTGTCATTCATTGTTCATGACCTTTTCTGTGTTACTTTTACGCATTTTGAACAGTGCAGAACTCAGTGCCAGGTCCCTGATATTTCCTTCACTATCTTTCCTACTCTAAATTAATTGACCATTTATTCTGTTCCTTCTCCTACTTTTTAGCCAACTGTCCATGCCAGGACAGTTCCATGCCCTTCCATCTTAGTTTTCCTCAGTCATGATACTTTAGCAAAATCCCAAGATACTTTAGCAAAAACAAATAAACAAAGAACAAACAAACAAAAAAACTTTTCTTTTTCCACCACAGGATTGTAATAGCTTTAAAGAGTTTCAAGGGACCGCAAAGGCATGATTTCCAGAAGCTGACTCCTCCTAAGTAGATTGTATCTATTCAGATCATATGTTTTCTGATGTTCACTAATGTGATTTTTCAGTATGGCTTTTTTTTTTTTTTTTGGTTGGATGGCACAGACCTCAGACTTAAGACCCTAGATCCTCCCAAGACATATTTAATTATTGGTAATACGTTTGTTTCCAAACATACCAAGAACATCTTAAGCAAGTTACACACTACCTTAGTGTTTCAGTCTTGCCATCCTTAGTTCAACTTCTCTCTCTTCCCATTTGCTCCTGGCCGTCTAGTAGAACCCATTTTCTCTATTTGTGCCATAGTTTTTTTCCATACATGCCTCCAGTCTGTTTCAGAGACAGGTTGGCTGAGTCCTCTCTCAAGTAGGGTTTCTGTGGGAGAATTTCCAATTTCCACTAGAAGCGAATGCAGGGAGACATAACTGACTTTTAGCTTCTCTGCAGTGGTGTTGTCCTCTCCAAGCATTGCTTTTAGACCCGCAGGCTTCTAGTAGGTTTTTTGATCTGGATGTATTGGAAGAAGTGTTTAGAAATGGCTTTGACTCCATTTGGCAGTTACTGCTTAGGCCCTTTTATTAGTTACTAATTGTAATTTTACATTTAGTCTATGAGGGTGTGTGATCCCATTTGGACAAAGCTTCAGCTTTCTGAATTATGCTTTCTTAAACAAATTCTTTCACCTGGTAATTTAGACCAGTAAACCTTAACCTTTTCTTAAGTCTCAGATCCTACTTTTGTCATTTTTCACAACATCGTGTCTGCCATCCACTGGTCTCCACAGTGCCTATGAGATTTAATTCTCTTAGTTTCTCATTTCAGTTCCCTCATTTCAGCAGAATTGTGAGAGTTGGCCTCTGCTGCCTTTGTAGAGAAGCTGTGTCTAAGCATGTGATGGTCATTGATACAGAGTGGTATTTCCATTGTGAGATTTTGGAATAAACCCTGCACGTTGCTCTCTAGTGAGGCCAAGGCTGAGTTTCCCCTGAGGAGTCTTTAATCTGCCACTCCATAATCCAAACAGAGGTTGCATCCCTGCTTAATGTCCTGATGTGGCATTTACGCAGTGTACACGAGGGTGATGGAATTTGCCCAGTGTGGTCACCTTTTTGCTCTTTCTATCTCTCTGATTTCTCACTGCATATTACAGTTAAAGTTGCCATCATTGTAAGACAACAGTAATACAGACCTAATATTGTATCCTTCCCTTTTAAGCCTGGAAAAAGGTATGTTTAATTACATATACTTAAATATACATTTGAGCAGACATCAGAAAAAATTCTGAGGACAACATGATTGTTGCAGTGGTCCCAAATATTAAACTCTTTTTAGTCCAATTGAATTTACAGTCTAGTTCTTGCTCTAGTTTCTATAAATATTCTTTCTGGAAAAACAAGAAAGATACACATTTATAATAATTCTTTGACACAGTTTTTCTTAGATCAATAGGGTTCATCACAAAAATATTTCAGTTCTGTTTCCTGGTCAGACACGCCTTGAAAATTACATACTTTCAACATAAATGTCCATATACCCATAATTGCATATGTGAAGCTAATGCTCACTTTGCTTTATAACATGCTTTTCAAGGCCTGTGGTCTCTTGCCATCTTTGCCCTCTCCCCTACTACCTCACAACTGTTTCAAGAAAGAAATAACCTCAGAAGGCTGGAGTGCAATATTTAACTGCCTCTGCAGTTTATACACAGTCCCTGCCCATTTCAGCTGTATTTTTCATCTGTCACTTCAGCACTGAATGACAGTATTTGCATGGATGCCTTGGGCAGACAAGCATCCTGGCTGCTCCGTCTGCCCTTTAGCGTGCAGACTTAGTCTGACAATTAATCCTACCATGCTGTGTGATGTTGGTGGGAGAACCATTCCACCTCTTGTAAAGGAAAAACAAAAGGAATATTAAGAAGAAACTGAAGGAGTGAGCATCAAACAAGCACCTCCTCTTCCATCATCTCCTTCTGTTGTCACTATAATCCCTAGTACAAGCTGACTGGAAATTCAGTGAGCCTTTCACAAGATTATCAGTATCAGTGCAGGCTTTGAAGTACAGGCTGCTGGCATCTCATTACTGACAGAGATCAAAACCATGAGATTAACATGGTCCTGGGCCTGCTGGACTTCATTCACACATCACAGAAGTGCTAGCTATCAAAGTTCAGGAGAGTGCTTGTGTGTTGCCTTCTCAGTCATAAATCCAGCAGCATGCAAACACTGTCATTTATTTTTTTAAACAAGTCTTTTGAGACCTATTGGGTGCCTCCTTTTTTTTTTTCCATAGGATCGAATAAAGTTTGAGAAATTAATCTAAACTGAAAGATAAATTTTAATATCCTTGTAACTTTGTGATAGATGCCAACTGCATTTTTGAGATGGTAAAGTCCCAAATCCCAGTGTGTGAAGGGTCATCATGGTGCTAGGCCTTTTTATGCCTCTCTTCTAGCACTTAGGGTTGTGCAGGAAGTGTGTCAGGCACAGAGGCAAAGTCCTCTGCTCCTGTTTTGAGTTAAGCCTAGGTCTTAGTGTGTCCCCTTCATCCCATCCTGCCTCAAGCCATTAGGTCCCTCAAGAAACACATGTTGGAGTGCAGATGGTTTTGCTTCTGCCTGCAGAGCTCTGCTTAGAAGAGCTCAAAAGACAGATGATCTGAGCCCCTTAAGAAGTCTTCCTAGTCCCTTAGATGCTTTCAGGATACACTTACAGCTCAAATGCTCAGGTTTAACGGAACTTTGCACCATCTCTCTCCCTGGTACTACAACAGAAGCTGGGAGTTCAGTGTAGGCAGAAACCCAAGCAATTACCTTGTTTCCTGGAGGGTATTGCAGATCATGCTTAGCTTTCTGTTGCCATTGTCAGATAGCAAGCTTAAAATGAAACAGAACATCAGTGTTTGTTTTGTTAATGAAATGAATGCTAATAATTAATGAAATAAATATGCTAATAATTAGCATCACCGGGGACTGGGAGAGGCCTGAAAGTTTCCCTGGATTAAAGTTTCCCAGCTAGTTCAAAAGGTGTTCTTTGTTGAAGGGGTTGGTGACAGAATCTGGGTGGATTATTTTGGGAAGGTTGCTTGAACTTTTGGGCATGGTAACTCACATTCTTTAAAAGTCATGTGCAAGACTTTCCCACTCAGAATACATCTTGGTCTATCAGACCACGGTATCAGCCCTCTTCAGAGTATTTCCTCCCCTAACCTCCCTGGAAGGGACGAAGTTTTATTTCCAAGTGTGAGACTGGGGCACAACAAGGGCTTAAGTCTTATCTTCATGGACAAGTGCACTACCTAACTATGGAACTGTAGCTTTCCATGTGAGCCCTTACATTTCAGTGCAAGAGAACACATACGAGCACACATGAACACATGTATTAGCAACATAGCCACACCATTAGGCAATGCCCTTACACAAAGAGTCTACAGTGCAGCAGGGTCTTGAATCAGGATTTTGAACATAATGGACAACATAATTGTCCGTCCACTGGTGACCATTTCTGTATGAAACCCAAATCTGTTCATTACTATCTAGAGACACCTGAGCTGATTTTCAATTCTAAGCCTCATTTTCAGTGTCACACTGTCCCCACAGTCTCAGCCTTGAGAAAGGCTCTCCAAGAGGGAGGTCACAATATTTCTGTTGTACCTATCATATGAAGGAAGGTGTATTTGGACAGCACATCACCCAAGCTTGCAACAAATATGTCTGCTTGGGTAGGAATCATGAAGTTTTAAAGCAGAGATGACACTTTAAAGTAGAAAAAGGAAAGATGAAAACCCTCTAGTCATCAAAACCCAATGCCACCAAAGTCTAGGGCAGAAGGTGAAGCAAAGGGCGGCAGATTTTTTTAGGTTCCCAGCTCTCCCACCCTCAGTGTTACTCCTGGCAATGACAACTATCTTCTTAAAAGCCCTACTGAGGGAAAGTCAAGTCATCCAAATGTACTTTCAATACACAATTAACATAAATATACTTGGTGTTACACTGCCCAGAGTTAGAAACAAAGAGCTTGTGAAGGTCCTAATTGTTCCAGAGGGAATACATGTCATGGAGAGAAAGACAAAGGGGAGCCATGTCCAAGAAGACATGAGAGAGCGGCCAAACCAGCAATTGCCTGAGTCCAAAACAACCCCAGAGGCTGTCTCTGAAGACCTGCCAGTGGAGTCAGCAGTGGAATGTGCCAGGGACATAGCCTGAATCCAGCCACAAACCTTGCTGCTTGCTGCAAACAATACAGCAACATTTGGCATTGTGAACCTGCCACACTTACTGTGTGCGTGGCCACAATTACTGATTTTATTGCTGCAGGCCAGTAGATGAAAGAAGGAGCATCAAGCACATCACCAGAAACACTGCATTTAAGATTCATCTTTGCGATTGCAAGAGCTCTCAGCAACAAAAGTGTTTGCTTAGAGCAGTTTTCTTCTGAATCACAGTCAACATAGAGAAGGCACTATGTTCTACAGTAATGGCGCAGCAGAGACCTTCAAAGAGAATAGATGAAGAACGACCATTAACTTTAGTGCTACTCATTTTGGAGAAATATGAAGGCCAGCATTTACAAAGACCCTCTCTCAGTAGCTGCCAAATGAGATTCAAATATAATCTCATCTGTCTATAAACCCAACCTTCCTTCAAATGGAGGTTGATTAATCTCGTGCCCACCTCACAGTAATCATGCCTCTCAGAAGGACTTCTTGAACCATATTAGCCACAGTCAGAAAGCTCTTGTGGGCCAGCACATGGTCTGAGCAGGTAGTGGTGTGCCAGGCCAGCAGCAGGTGGGTAAAGCTCCCTGCTGCCTTTGATCATTTCTTCTCTTTTCTGTTGTGATTTGATGCTGCATTTACTGAGCTCTCTGGCTCCACGATGCTGGGTCAGGTCTATTGTGTTCAGACTCTCAACATGCCCCAAGCGCTCACAGCCAGTATCCTGACAGCTCTCTGTGCCAGGGCCTTTTATATGATGCTGCAGATGAATCCTTTGTCCCCAGCGCAGACTTTCAGACTCCTCTGAAGCTAAAGTTTCAAAAGTCTCTCAGACCAGTTCACTGCACTTACTCCCTCTCGAAATAAGCAAGGTTTATTTAACTTGGAAAAGAGACAATCATTTTCTTTTTAATTACGAAAGATGCACTGTACGGAATACCTCTCCTAAGACTGCGCAAAATCACATTTAGCAATGTTAACAATGAAGTTACAGTCTTATGATTTGAGCTGGAATGCAGCTGACAACTCCGGAACCATTTGCCTAACCTTTGAAGTGATCCACTGTTTTCGTCACTTTTCTTTGTCACTGGACTTCCTTTATTTGTCTCTACCTCCTTCTTTTACATTAGATGCAATTTTTTATTATGTAGGCATGAACATAAATATTTAGTCACAACTGGTGAAGCTTTCAGATGTTTACTCAGGAATAAATCTTTGTATGAGTTCTTGGTTGAAGATTCAGGGAAGAAGCAATTGCCCATGAAATTCCCTGTGGGATGGCAAGAGGAAGGGAGACTTCATATGTGTTGAAGGATGTATTTGGGTAAATTGACTGCTAGAAGTAAAATTTCTACTGGAGAGCAAAACTATTTGGTGAACTATTTTGTGAGATTTGTGACTGAAAGAAGAGCTACTACTGACTCCTTACAGGCTTTGGATCAGATACACAAACACCAGCTGTGGCTTTGATGCAATCATGTTACTACAGCTTATGGAACTACCATGTCAGCTGAGGCAGTGATTGTCAACGGTTATGTGCAGACTAGGCCATGGAAAATGCGAAGTAATTTCATTCTGTCTAACCCTCTTTCATGTTGGCTAAGCCTGGTTGCATTATCTGACATTTTGAGAGGACACACAGCTCCGTTGAGGCTCGGCAACTTGACCTTGTTGCTGAGCTTTTAAACTTCGAGAATCATCCCATATTCAAAAGCAACTGAGTTTCATGTTTCAATGGCATTTGCTCACTCAGCTTCTTTGGAGTTCAAGGGGCTTCCATTAGAGACCTGTTTCCTGTCAAGTTTTTGGTATTGTAAAGAGTAAGTATTTTGAAATGATGGGAGCATATCTATTTGGAAGCTCATTATCAATCCAGTTTCTGGATGTGGATGCTCATGCATCCAGTTTTAGCTGAAAAATACCAGTGCTAGTTGGTATAAATCCAGTGTTAGCTGAAGAATATTTTTATAAAATGGCTTTGAAATTGAAAATCTAGCATATAGGAAAATCCATGTATCCATGACCTTTTGCTTGTACTTCCTGCTTTCAAACACTATTGGTCCTGGTTAGAAATGGCATTTCACAAAGTATTTTATTTTCAATCTTCAGTTGTAGTTTTACTTTCAACAGAATAGGAAGAATAGCTTCCATCTATGGCTGCAAGTCCTTTCTTTAGCAATTGGAACTACAATCCTTTACCCTTCTCCTTCAGTTAGAGCTCTCTGGTATTTTTTCTCCTGCTAGTCTTTTACAAGAGAGTCTCATTCCCCTGCTTTGAAATGGTGAAGAGGCTCAGGAGTCGTCTGGCACCAGCTGGGTTCCTTGCAGAATGCCACTACCCAGCGATCAGACCCACTCCTGGCTGCAGCTTAGGAGCCTGGGAGGTTGGATTTCTTTTCTTTTAAATCCTTTCATGTTATTTGGCATAGAAGTTCTCATCCTAATGGATTCCCTGAATGTAACCAAGCACCTGGTAGCTGTGAACAGCAAAGGTACAGCAACTTGACTTCAGGAAAAACAAAATGAGAAACAGCAGAAGCAGATGCCAAACAGTAGCTGCATCTGGATTTTGGGTGATCGACTCCACATGTATTTCCCTGTTACTGCACAATATTACAAGCAAACATTTTAGTCTTCTTTTGCTGCCCAGGATCTCTTCATGTCTAAAATCTGTCTTGAGCATGTTGACCGAAACAAATGAAAAATCCTAGAGCACAGTCAATATGAAATAGGTGTCACAGTGGATACATTGTTTAGTGAAAGTCACCTCCTGTGTGACAAAAGGAAGAAGGCATTTCAGAAAACATGGCAATGGAGAGAAAAATACATAACTCAAGACAGTATGCCCAGATCCCAGAGATCTGCCCCATGCTCTGTTTAGCTTATTGATGCCAGATCTTTGCCAGTCCTGGATTCAGCAGCTACTAGATAATAAATTGGATGTGTGGAAGCCACAAGTTTTAATTTCTTACTTTTTTTTTTTTTTTTTTGCTGTCTGCTGTTTTTCTCTTCATGCAGATGTTTTTTAATAAATCTGCCTAACATGCTTACAGCTCTAATAAGCCTCCAACAAGCCATCTCACACTATACTTTTAAGTGATTAAACCCTACCATTCATGGAAAAAAAAGTTTCCTATTTACAGTTATTCCTGGAATAACGTAGTTCTTGGCTGACAGAATTTATTACCAGTCTTCTTTAAAACAAAAGTTTGCAGTGGAGAGACATGCACGTACTTACTTTACATGTATTTATTATTATAGCTCAGTAGGAGATGAGCCAAAAAAAAGATATTTTGAACTTCAGGAAACAATTATAGTGAAAAAAATTCTATGTCTTGATATCCTGATTATGCAAGTTCTCCAACAGCAGCACTTGGTCATTGGATTAAAAAAAATCAGCAAAAGCAATTTGATTCCTCATAAGAGTAAATCTGCTCATAAGTATGAGGATTTGCAACATGTGTGTATACATGTACTGTAATTATTTTAAAAAATCACGTCAAAATATTTCAGTAAACACATGTGGCTTTAATTCTTTCAATGATAATTCTGGTTATTCAAATAAAAACAGTTATAAAAATAAAAGGAATAATAATAATAATAATAAAGAAAGCCTGGTTTTCTGAAGAGCAATGTCCGTCAGTTCAGTGCTGAACTGAAGCAGCTGTCTGCCCAAAGCACTTATCCCTCAGCAGAAACCTCTTCTCTTTAGTCTGAAAACAGCCATTACCACTGGACTCCTCACTTGGGTGCCCCACAAACCTGGGACAAAAGAACGTTTCAATCGAGTTTGAGCAATCTTAAACGCTGGGCTGCCCCTCTTCTGTTACAAGGCAGTCTGCTTTACTGTGCATCTCTTGGCTTAGAAATAATTGCTTCTATTTTCTTATATGGTTGTAACCCAGCTGCTCATCTACCTCCACTGCCTGCTGGCACCTTGGGCCTGCCAGACACACTCTTTTTAAAAAATCAAAGCAATGTCTCTTTGTTTTCCTTTCCTCCACGAAAAGGCACTCCCTTGCCTCTCCCTGCCGCCTGCCTGCAGCTGCTGGTGCTGAACACAAGGACTGAAGGTGGATCCTGGATCTGGCACCAGGCTGCTCTGAGGCCAGGTCTTGGACACCCAGCCTCTGACCCTGCCAGAAAGCAGAAGGTCTGATCCGATTTGGAGCAAACCTCGTTACTGTTGCCCCTTCTTCATCCTTCCTCTTTTGTGCCTTCTCCTTCCCTTCCCTTCTCTTCTGGAGATGTCTACCAGGGTATCCTCGCGCTTCCTAAGGCCTCTTGCTTCTCCCACTATCCTTTGCGATCCCCCAGAGCCCCAGACTGCGTTGGAATGTGTTTTCAGAGCAAAAGGACCTCGGATTATCTGGTAGACACTCTAGTGTGGTGTTTGGTGGAAGGATGCAAATCTTGAGTGCCAGTGGTATGCGTGGCGGTGAGGCAGGGCGTGTTGCAGGCAACTGGAAGGATGCAGTGGCTGCACAGATCTGCTTCTCTCTCTTGCCACGCTCTCTGAAGGAGGAGGAGCAACATCCATGACAGCACGGGTTTGAGGACACAGCACTGGCCAGCATGGGACAGCTTCCATCCAGTAAAACTGCATTTATCTAGAGCAAGACTTTGCTGTCTGGCCTGGTTTGAAATACTGAGAGTCAGAGAAGAGCTGGGATAGACATAAGTCTCAACCAAGTAGTTTCTGCTACACATTAATGCATAACACACATTATGCATAACATCATTCGCATTAATGCATAATGTATTCACATTAATGCATAACATCCACACGAGCAATTCATGGTACTTTCTTCTCTGGCATAATAATAACAGTAGAGTCTGAGCAGGGATGATAGAGGTTTTGGAAAGACATTACTGCTGAGATGGCAGCAGATTGATGTGGAAAAGGCTGTATGGACAAGGGATCTAGGCACCAAGAGCCCTTGAGGCTTGGTTGCTTAGAGGATCAAACCATCTTTTCTTTACACCTAAGGAAAGTTTGTGCCCACTCTTACTGATGTTTCTTTCTGCCTTTGCTTGCTGGACAGCAGCCTTTGGAGGCCAAAATTCAGTGGAAAACAGCACATCTGACATCAGGTCTAGCTCATACCTGTTTTTTCTAGTTAGCTGCTCTCTCCGTTTTGTTAGCCACATGGCTAACAGCCCTGTGAGCAACAGAATTAATAAAGCCAGATTTCTCATTTTCTGAAAAATCTCTGCAGTCTAATAAGGCAACATACTAATTTGTCTCCTCTTCCCAGCTGCAAATTTTATAGCACTTGTAGGATTTAAGTATTTGTCAGATTTCAACCCGTTTGTGAAATGTGGTTGAATTTGGCCAGTAGGTTTGAAACATTTTAGTAAATGGGGGATTTAGAGTCTCACATGTAAAGGCTTCCTTACAGCCACACAAACGCACATGCATTTGACCAAACAACCTCATCTTTGATGAAGAGGAATGGTTCCCAGACTGTACTGGGTATAAAGTTTCTGTTTCTGTGTCAGAGTTGGTGAAAGGCATGAAGGCTTGTCCAATTTTTTCCTCCCTGTTCTCTCTCCACACACTTTGCCTTGCTTATATCTTACCACAGTTCCCACAACGCTCATACCATCTGTGGAAGGACATTGGGGATTTACAAGTGGGAAGATGATCTTTACCAGTGTCTGGAACTGCTTAGAGTTTAGATTCTCTCTGAAAAATAATAGCATTTATTTGAAGGCCTGCCTCCCTACTGCTGAGAGCGTACCGGTGTTCATGGAGGCAGCTCAGCCGTGGGCGTGTTTATTGAAATTACAAATAGCTTTATACAGACGGGTTAGCCTGGTCACTGGGAATTTGTATGGGTAATTATGGACTCATTATTATCTTCCCTGCAGCGAAGACACATGACCCAGTAGTCTGAGGAAAAAGTTGGGCGCCAGGAACTCTTGGACTCTAATCCCAGCTCTGACACTCCCTTCTCTGGCCCGAGGCAAGTGACTTAACTCTGTGCCTTGGTTTCTCTGTCTGTAAAATAGGGATAATATCTCTGAGGAGTGTTGTGAGGATTAATTAGATAATGTTCACTTAATGCTTTGAAGATACGAAATGTGAAATCTTATTATGCAGCTTGGAATGCTTTCCAGGCTCTTTTGATTTCTGACCGCACGCTTTCATTAGATCACCTCGTTCCCCACGGAGGTGGATTCACTTGGGAGCCACCCCAGCTAATTTGGGAGTTGTTTTTTTCCAATAGCTTGGAGCGGTTCCCAAACACTCTGACTCACACCAGCTCACTGAAGAAGCTGAATCTTATGCAGATGCGTCTCTGACACCTGACCCTGGCTGGGGAACGCCTTGGTGTGCACTGGTTTTCAGGGAGACAAGTCAGGGAGTGGCTGGAGACAGGATGAATCAGGTTTAACTGTCTCTAATGAGGCCAGTGATGGATCTAGCTCTTCAGCCTCCTCCAAAGGCATCTGCACTCCTGGGAGCCTCTTCTGACTGAAAATACGAGGAGCAACTAATTTCCAGCTGAATCCTTCACCTTTACCTTGGCAAACATTTCGATGCTTTTTAATCATTTGCATAGACCATACTTTATCTTGATATTGTGAGGCATGGATGTGTGAGATAAAGGATTTTTGTTGTTTTTTTTTTTTTCTTAGGAGTGAAATGATGCCCTTAGTCATTACCCTTGCTACAGTCAACTTTGTTAAATGAGTGATTCCTTGGGAAAATGGAAACTTCTCCTTTGCCCTAAGATGCTCAGTCACATCAAAGGACACAGTAAAGTCCAGTGTTGTCAATTAAAGTAATAGGAAAAGTAAGCGTCATTCCTGAAGCCCTTTTTTTTTTTCACTTTTCTCTGGTCTTATTAGCATTATTAGTCTGTTCCATAGTGGGAAAACATCCCATCACCAAAGGCATTCTACTCCATGCCTTGATCCTAGAGCCCTCAGGCCCTGAGCACTTTGGGGAGAAAGACATTGCTGGAGTCGCTGAGTACCTTGGCCACAGCCGATCACTGAGACCAGTGGCAGGAGTCCTGGATGCCATGGACAAAAAAGGGCCAGTCTTCAAACTGCTCTCACATCCCTGGGAGCTGCACAGACCCTGGCAGTGCACTAGGCAGGTGTGCACAGGTACCTTCTCATCTCCGACATGTGCAGAGACACCGCACTCCGGCAGTTCTTGTTGCTCCCAGCAGGACATTCCCATGGTACTCGCATAACCCCTGCAGTGGCCAAAGGAAAGGACTCTCTCCAAGGTTTGGATACTTTCCAGTCTCCCATCAGAGAGGGTTAATCACCTGCAGGTTTCTTGCCTAAAATGCTACTAGGGTTTCACTTCAGCTACTCAAAAGCATGAGCTCCCTCGAGTGGAACAAACACCCCACTGCACCTGGCTGGCTCTAGTGACCAGGAGGGTGACCACGTGGAGAGAGAAGTGGGGCGAGTAATGTCTGTGCACTGAGTAGCCCGAGGCAAGTTCTTGTATGGCTCCGTGTGCTCAGCAGGACCGTATGTCCTACATTGCAGAAGCTGTATTGGCTTGATTAGCTCATTCAAAAAATAAATAAATAATAAAAAAAAAGGCTGGGGGGGATAGTGGAAGAAGAAGCAAGGAAATGAAATGATGAAATAATAGCAATTTTAAGAGCTACAGCTTCCTTCATTTGAAATCAGGACCTCTTCAGGGAAGACTACTTCAGACAACCAATTGCCACCAGTTGACAAAGTAGGAGGAGTTTCACAAAATTAGAGAATTTCTGCTGGATTTAGAATAGCCCCGATTTACTTATCTCCATTTTTGCTTATCTTTGAGAGTGAATTTCACCTTCACAAAGAGATTCTTTCTTCTCACAGTTGCCCCCCACCACCCTGTGGAGAAATTTTGAGATGACACAGGTCTTCAAATGAAGCTCGAGCTCTGAAATTTCGTTGTGGTATGACCTCATCTCTAAGGCTGGGAAAAAGAGTAGTCTTTTGCTTTGCATTTTAACTGTCTGCATTGCACCAAGTGAGGGAAAGAAACGTTAAGTATAAAGGTAGAGAACATCAGGCAATTAGCTTCCTCTCTTCAATAGAAGGAGTTGCTCTGTGTCTCCTGACTGTGGGAATATTGTCCTAGGGTGTTGAAGGATAGCAGGAAGGAGACAGGTCCTCTACTTTGTTGGACATACGTAATTTAACACCTTACCAGGCACGAACACCACAGGTTCTACTTGGGAGACAGCTAATGAGCAGATCATGATGTGGTGCAGGGAGCTGCTGATGTAACACTCCGCTTGAATGTGTTGTCACATTCTACAAACAAAAAATGTAAACTATATGCCTGAAAAAAGCACAGTGAGAGAGAAAAGAATAATGAGCCCAGTCTCACTCAAAATAAGCCATCTGAACAGCTGTCAGTGAGAAGTTTGTCCTAGGAATTGGTACAAGATTATCAGTGAATAGCAAGGACTTCAAGCAGGACTTCAAGACAGCAAAAGCACATGCTAGGGTAGACACTGACTGCTTCAGCAGTGCGATGATTTGTTTCTGGGAGCACAACCACGTTTGATTGCGCTTCCTGTTCTTGTCCTCTGGTTCACCTGTGTTCAAAATGCCAACACCAATACCATGTGTAGGCTGCTGTAGTCAGCATCTAGAGACAGAAACAATTTGTCTGTAGAAAGTAAACCTGTTTCTTTAGCTAAGCTTTGATTCTATATCTGCTAAGTCACTGAAATCTCTTGGAATGAATATATGGAAGAATTATTGTAGCTGAATCTAAGTAGTGCTCAAATTAATGTAAATATGATGCATCAGCTTAATAATTAAAGTTGCCAGGTATGGTTTTTATTCAGAGTTAGAATTAGGTTCATGCTTGAACTTGTCCATTTGCCTGAAGCTTGTAAGGCTGAACTCAAAAGAAAAAGTGTTGTGGGAATGCTGAAAGTAATATACCAAGACAAAGGGCTGTTTTACTCTCTCCTGTGGACCTTTTCTCATAACATCTCCGTCATTGTTCCCCTGGCACTTTGAACCTCACTCATAGTCCCTTTGCTTCATTTATGGAGGTGTGTCACAATTAATACGTGGCAGCTTTGGCCACAAAAAGCTGTCTTTCTACTTCTATTTTTATGTGCTAGTCCAGCAGCTCCCAGATCTGTTAGGTGACCAAGCTCCACCTTTGAGCCCATCCAGCTGCACCGGGCTAGGAGGCATGACTGCAGTAGGCTGGCTCTGCCCACGGCCACTCTGGGACCTCTCCTGGACTCCAGCTAGCAGAGTTAGCAGAGGTCTGGCAGAGTTCATTCCCTTGGGAACCACTGTCTCTCCAGTTGGGAACCACTAGGCCAGGATCACGTAACCACGATTCCAGCTTGAATGACCCCTGGAACCAGCCTGGTCAAACTTGCTCTGCTGTGCCTGACTTCAGAGCAGGCTGCATGAAAATGTACCATTTAGGAAACAAAATGAAAAGTTCTTAGGGATATACCAGCTCAGCATCTTGCTCCAAGTCTTTTTATTCTCAAGGCATGGTTAGGAAAAGGAGGCTTAGGTTCAGGTTTCAAAGTTGAGAAAACATACTCAGAATAGTAAAATGGTTCCTTCAGAGAACAAAATTGCTAAATCAACTGAACCACACCTTCAACACATAAAAGCCTAGTTAAAAAAAATAAAGCAGAAACCCCAAACTATTCTCACTTCTCTGGGCCATTTGTATTTGCTTTGTGTGTATAAATCAGACATTTGTACATAAATGATGCAGATGATGATCACATCTGTGCACACTGTCATGTGGCCACACATGTCTCAGTCTCAAACAAGCAGCTATACGACAGAGACCTAGACAAATATTGCTCCAAAGATCTCATTCAAAAGTTAATTTGGGAAGCGAAAAAATCAGTGGGAAGTTAGACCCAATGTTTGCTGGTACATATCCACTGTGTGAGTTGTCTCTGTGGCCTGTTTCAGGTTGCTGTTAGTTCATTGTTGCAGAATTGCCTAGATTAGTAACCTCTGAGTTTGGGGTGCATAAAAGCCTTGAAGAAAGCCCATGAAAGTGCGCAGGTTTGGCAGATTTATACAAGAACAAAAAGCCATGTTCTTGATTTCATCTTGATGCATCAGCATAATATGACAGTCCTACTTTGCTCTGAATCTCTCCTGTGCAACACAAAGCCCCAGACAGCTTCATGACATGCCTAGCTTTTGCACTCTATATTTACTTGGCATGTGACGCGTGGCAGTTCATGGTGACACTGAAAGGCAGAGACTATCAACAATGAAGCTGGCCAAGTTTTCGTTTTCCTGTGGGAAATTTTCCCATAGTTGCAGAGACAGCACTGAGAGAAGGATATGTTATCTAGTTCCCTGAGACTTCTGGAATGGGCAAGTTCCTCTCTCAGTGTCTCAGCAGTATATTACTGATCTACTATTTTTCATGTGATTTGGGCTTACTCTTCACTGGATATGTCAACCCTCTTTTCCTTCCCACTGTTGGAAAAACCTCAGTTGCTCAGGCATCTCGTCTTTCCCTTGTTTCAACCCATCTACTTATTAAGACTCCATTTGAGCAGCTCCTAGGAAAGACTGTCTCTGTGTAAGGCTTTCCATGGTAGGGTGAAAATGCTTTGCAGAAGTGTAGATTCTGACCTGTGATGCTCTAAAGAGGCAGATTTTACCATGAATGTCTCAATTTCCTTCATAAAAATACTTTGAATTGAGAGAGCACTGCTAATGTGGCATATTTAGGGGCAAACCCTGCTGTCCAACTTCTGCACATGGTCCAGTTGCAGTGAGCTATATTCATAGATAAGGTGGGAGGTTTGGATTTTTGCAATGACAGAAGAAAACTGAAAATGTTGTGGCTTCTAGAAAGGATGGTATGAACAAATTATGTGCACTGTCTTGCTCTTTGTCAGCTTGTTTAGCTTATTGCCCAGTCTCCTTCCAGCCCAAGTGGTACCCTGAGTAAATGCGGGTACCCGGATGACGCAGAGGATATTTATAGAGCACACAGCTGTTCTGGGAAAGGACTTGCTGATGTCAAGATAAGACAGCAGAGACTTGGGTGAAAGCAAATGCAGCCTCAGTGGCTAGAGCTCAGAACAGGGCTCTGCCTGCACAGGTAAACTGGAGGCTTCTGGAGCCTGGAGGAGGAGGGAGCCTGGGCCCATGCTGTGCATGGCAGGACAACGGCCTAGGAGCCTGAGAAATGCCCCAGGGACAACACTAGCTTTTAACTGCTTTAAAAGATATACACTGGAGCAGATATGGATCCTTCTCCTTTGCACAAGCACAAGCACTTTACACAAGCTGTTCCAGGTGATGCTGGGGTTAGTGCAGCAATGTGCTGGCGGGTGGGATCTGGGGCAGGATCAGGAGCGCCTTGTCCTGCAAGGGAAGGGCAAGGAACGGTTGGGCGCAGGCAGACGGCCTGGGCAGGATGAAGGGTCAGTGTCCTGGTGGCTCTGGGCTCCTCTGCTTCCTGAGACGACAATGCAACCCTGGCATTTGCTGAGATGTCTGGCAGCATGTCCCCGGTAGCTAATGAAAAGACTGTGTACGAGGGGACAGTGTAGGCTGCCTTACAGGGCAGCAGGCTTCCCACAACATCAATTAAGTATAATCTCAACGACCCAGCTGACTTTTTTTCTAGGGCTAGAGCTGTTTAGCCCACTCAGAGGCAGCCCTGAGGAGCTGCCCATAGCCTGTCTGTTTCCTATGGCACTCTCTGCTGAGCTCACCGAACTAGCCACTCTTATATTTAGCACTTCGTCTTTCCATGTCTACACCTGCCATGCTCCTTCAGGACAGCATTTCTCATCATTTTAAAAACACTGTAAAGTGAAACTGTAAAGGCAAAACAAGAAAATAGACCAAGCTGTAATGGCATAATTTCTCTCCCTTGAGATGCAACTAAACATGGACAGCATTATTATACACTCCTTTTGAGCACAGTTTAATAAAATTTAGAAGTATCTACTTTAAGGAAGACTGCCCAGGCTTTCCTGGGAGAAGTGGACATTGGAGGTGCTGTGTAACCATGCTAAGTACTGCCTGATCATAATCAGCCCTCACTGCTATGGGAGCTGGTGCACCCCTGGGAGGGAGACATGCAATATCAGGCACCCTCTCTTAGTTTCTCTCCTATTTTTGTCCTGGTAGAAGCTTTCCTTATACTGCTAGGTGTGTGAGAAATGGGGATAGAAATCGGCCCAGAAATCTGCTGTTGTTATGACTTAATATCTTCCATGGTATACTGCATGGTATATACTACATACATATGGTATATACGTATACTGCGTTTCTACTGTCAAAGAAGGGCCAGTGCCAGCCCCAAGGAATAATTCCAAATTCAGGGGGAAAGGGGCTAAAAAATGAACATAAACAAGAGTAAGAATTTCTGTAACAATCGACTGTGTGTGTGCTATGCACAGCAGGTGAGACAGGATCATGCTGCCTTGACAAATGTAGAAGCTACAGCTCTCTGCCCCTCATCCTCAAATGTTTAGTAGCAAGGTCTGTAGGTATTTGTGTGTAAAACTGAATCTCTTCCCCCAAAATTTGCTCCCTCCCTGCATGTCTCTCTTCAGCCTCTCCTTTCCTCCAGCAGGGAGGCGCAGGCAAGACGGGGGACTGCGGGAGGACCCGTCTGTTTGCAAGGGGTGCAGGGCAGTGCAGCAGGCACAGCATCGGGGTGTTCAAGGATGTGGCCTATCTGACTCCTTATTTAAAATCAGCAGCACTTTAAAATATAGGCATTGATAGAGATACAGATTGTATGCATGACAATAGAGCGTATCATGCTAGAACATGAATTAACTGAGCTGGTGACTTGCATAGCGCTAAGTACTCGCAGTGGGGATCTTCAAAAGGTGTTTGGGAGCAGACACTCCTGGTTAGCACTGGGTTGGCTTTTGAAAAGTCTGGCTTTTGTTGCGGAGACCTCTTTCTCCTCAAGTCAAAGTACAAAAATACAATCAAACTTCCATTATACCTGCAACTTGCCTGTGTGATTTTGTATTTTCTTTGTGCTGGTTGATAGATTGTTCTAATGATTGTGTTGACATTCATTTAATGGTATTTACTGGCACTTTCATTTAATAAAAGTCTTTTCCCACTTTGAACTGGAGCTTTTTCTCAACTATGGCCCGTGGTGATTTACATTTGCTTTATTATTAATTAAAAGTAAACGCCTTTCTTGTGAACACTTCATTGCCATGCAGATGAAGCCAGCACCTTCAAATGGAATTTTCTACATTTTATTTCTTCAAATCCATTACCTCCTAAAGCCTGATGAAGTAAGAATTTGAATAACTATTTTTGAAAGGTAGGATTCACTGATAAGCTTCAGATAAGTGGTTTAAGATGCTTATCATTGCAATTTGACTGCTTTGGCTTATTTAAATGGCAGGGGGTGGGGTGGAAACAATGTACAGTTTGACAAGAACAGCTTCTCTAGAGGTTTTCACTTATGTTAGTCTTGGACTGGGTTCAAACACTGTGAGGATGCCTTTATCCTGTCAGCACTTCCACACTGTGAGCTCTCATATTGACTTTTCAACCTATATGAGCCTGCTGAAGCATTTCTTGTCCCTGCAGCCGTGTCCAAATGTGTACAGCCAGTTTTTCAGTCAGTTCACCTGGGGATGCTCAGGACTGTGTGCCTGCCTAAACCACCTGAGTTGTGCTTAAGTGTTGATGCCAATCCACTAGAGATGCCTATGATCTACGCATAGTCTTCAAAAGTCTCTGAAATTCCCCTTTCTAGAGGGAAAACTTGTGTCCTTGTGTTTGTGCATTGGGTTCCACTCATTTTCTCTTGCTGCTCACAATTTCCTGAATAACTCTTCCACTTTTTCTTCCTTTTTCCTTTCCTTTCTTCTAACCTTTCTCTTTATTGCCCTTATTTACTGGCTGGTACTCCTGCTCTGGTCCACCAAACTGATGACTAGCCCACTTTCAAAGCTCTAGGTGTTTCCTTCATTTGGGTTTTCCATATGCCTGTGTGTTCTGATTTTGTCTTTTTAACTTTTTTTTTGTCTGTCTCGCTTTCTGCCTTAGCGAAACCTGAAATGAGTAAGTGATTAATATTGATCTTTCTTAACTATAATCAAAGGTTATGTCTTCTATGCCAAAATAATACCTCTCCTTTCATTTGATTCAGAAAATCTTGACTAAAGAAGGTGAGAGACCTTTAGGATGTCTGGAGTTCAGATGTCACCTTCACTAACAACAACAAGTAGCCTCTGTCCCAGGAGAAGAAATGTGCTGAAATGGAGCTTTTCTCTCTGTCTGCCAGGAGTTAGAATAGGCATCTCTCTCTAACTCATCACTTGGAAATCACACCTGGAAAAAGGCAGTATCCTCTGTTCCCATGGGTGAGCAATGAAGTGTTCAGACCACTGGGGTCTGGCTGTGGCTCCTCAGTCCAGCCAGGTCCAGGAAAAACTGCAGTGAGGAGATAAGTGGGGATCTCAGAGCAGCATCCCTCAACTCTGTGCTATGTATCCCACTGCCATGAGATCCATGACACACTTGTTCAACCCTTTCTGTGCAGTCCACAGGAGCAGACGAGGATGGCAGGGAGGCTGTCTCAGGGAAGCATCTTGTCCCCAGCATAAACTGCTTGCTGCAGTGAAGTCACTCTGACAGTCCAAACTAATAATGGCACAAAGACATGATTTACAATAAAAATATTGAGATAGAAGCACCGCTTTGTCTAATTTTTTCATCAAACATCATATACAGTGTGTCCAAAGCCAGTGCCAGCAGTGTTTGCATCTGACTTCAGCCCTGGAAGGCACTCAGCCCATCTCAGATACGGCTGTCTGTGGACAGGAGTACAGTGGTTGTAGAAAGGGAAAGCAGAGACCCTCCATCATGGTGTAGCGTCTATTCATTTGCCTACTGATGTCATGAAGTAATCAGGTGTCCCCCTCCAGAAAAAGGTCCATGTCTAGTCTTTGTGGGAGGCTCCAATACAGGAAGGCAAAAAAAGTGGCTATATAAGAGATAGGAAATACAGCACAGCAAGGGATGGCATCCAAGGGAGGCAGTTATACAGAAACGCAGCACAGTAATTTTTGCCTGTCAGCTCTTATCTTTTAACATTTCAGAGCCAAGACTAGGCAAAACTCAAAATTCTAACAGGAACGTTCACATTAGTACTCTTGTGTTTTGTTTTTTCTCCAAAGTCCACACAATGTCTTTTAGTTGCTTTTAGTTGCTGACCATAATACCTTTGTTGCATAATTCACAGGACTGCTTCCAAATCAGGAAGGGGCAGTTAGTAGAAAGAGGTAAAGCAAAGGGATGGTTTCATCTGATGCCTTGCTCTGAATACCTTGTGAGATGAGGGAGGGAAGACGGTCTCCCAGCTGTTTGGATGTTTACAAACAGAAAGGTTAGTCTGGAAGTCTAGAACAGCTACGGGCATTTTTTATTTCAGCCAATACCTAAAAAAAATAAATAATTTTTTTAAAAAAGCACACCAAAAAAATCCTCTGAAGCTTAGAAGCTCAGGCCTCAAAAAAAGCTTCTTGCATTGTCATTATAATGCCTTCTTGGACACTTAAGCAAAAAAACTGTTATAGCTACTTATGCAAACTGAAATATAAGTGAAGTTTAGTGTTGCTCTGGGAGTCTATGTCTAGAGAATGTCTAGTGGGGAGATGAAAAAAGAATCGTGCTAGGCCTGCAGCAGTCTGCACCTCTCTGAAGCACCTCACAGCGACAGCAGGGACGTGTGAAAAACAGTATTGAATGTTGGAGGAAAGTCAGCAGCACCAAATATTTTTTATTGGCAAGCTCAGTATATTTCAGCAGACCTTGGGAGCATTACAGAAAAGGCTCATGGAACACATCCTTCCTTGCTGTAACATTTCAGCAAAGTTTCTTGACTTACCTCAGCATCCACTGAGCTGATCTGTTACATTTTACACCCAAAGGTGTCAGACACACTAACGCACTACAGCTAATTTTAATACTGGATAACTTAATACAACATGAAAAAAATGAGATACATGATTTTCCAAGATCTATCAACTCGAAATACTTTTTGAGGAAAATCTTAAATGGCTACCTTACAGATAGCCATACAGATTTTCAACTTTGGCACTTTGCCCAGTTTCCAAGGATATTGTCACATGTACTGTTTCTTATGCCTGGATCCATGACCAACACAAATAAACTCTTTTCACCTTTTCAGACACCTTATTCTCAAGATATCATCCCGCTGATTTGATTTGTGCTTTCTTTCTCTGGTCATCACATCTAACCATACGCTGCCCTGTCCTAAGAGACGCTTCAACCCTATTTTTTTCTTTTTTACTTTTGGAAGTGATCTCTGTACTCTGTGAAATTTTAGCTTTGCCTCTTGCTATATATTTTTTTTCCAGTCTCATAAACGTTTCTTTATGTATCATTCTGTCACTACCCCGAGCCTACTGAATTCCCTAATTGTGACTGCAAGATGGGAAAGAGAGGGCCGGTACTGGTGGATGGAGGCAGCCCAGGTTCATAAGGGATTAAACTGGATAGTTTCAATAACGAACTTACTTACATTACAGCCTACACAGCTGGGAGCCCGAGGAGGGTCTGCTGATGGGAAGCTGCTGGGGACAACAGCCGAATGTACAGACTGGATGCATGGACACGGCTTGACTTGTTGTTTGTGAGGACCCCTTAAACCTGCTAGAACTATTTCCTTATCTCAGCTGCACTAACCTTGAGTAGGTGCTGCCGAGTAGCTAGACTTGTTGACAAAACAGAACATGCCTGCCCATGCCTGATTGGAATTTGGTCAGTGTGTAGTTTCACAGGCTGGACCTGCTACCACATACTCTGCCAGTCACTGACTCCTTATCAGGTCTTCAGCAGGTTTTCTCACTACACTAATGGTCTTCTTTTCATGAATACATGTAACTGGCCACCACATGCAGAGGTTATTAATTTATAAATCTGTATGGAGTTGTTTTATTTTTTTTTACTTTTCAAGAAGTTTAGGGGAAGATAATACCCTTGCTCCAGTCAGTCCTCACTCCTAAGGACACAGCTATATTTCTACGAAGGTAGAAAATAATTTTTGTATAGATGTCACTGCTTCCTGGCCATGCACCAGCTTATTTTAAGTATGTCCCTTACCACCTGTGCAGCTATCTGTGCATGGTAGAGCTTAGACTAACGCCCCAAAGCTGTGAATTTCTTTCAATGGCAATTCTGCAACCTGCTCCTTGGGAAAAGGTCTGCACAGGGCAGAACACACTTAAAGGGTGATGGTCATTACAAAGCATCACACTCTATCATCAGGGGGATTCAAAAGGAGGTAAAACCAAAAGCAAAGGTATTTTGCTGTGTTTTCTCAACTTGGAAAATGTGAAAGTTTAGAACAATTTTTGTTTTGGCAAGTTCATTTCCACCATGCTCAGTGCCTGTGAAACACTGCCGTGTAGCCAGAATTGTCTTCTTAGCCCTTAGAGACTCCGAGACATCAGATGTATTTGTCCTTATCTGCACCACTATTAATGACTTCATGCACTGTATTGTGGTACACAGCCATCCACAGCAGTGGAGCTACCATCCAGCCCAGCACTGACCCATGACTACAGGGCTGCTGCTAAGTTAGTACTCAGCACAACAGAGACATGTGGAAATGTGTAGGGACCTCCATCTGCTGTGACTGCGTGATACACTCTGGCCTACAGTGGCGTTCCCAGCAAATTTTGAAAGTCCTGCAGCAGAAGCTCAAGCTGAAAGCCAACATATTTTAAAGGGATTTGAGAAGGGCAAACATTCACATCTCCTGAGTCCCACTGAGTTCCCAGCTTAATAGCTGCTGGAAGCTGGGCAAAATATTGCTGAGAGGTGACAAGAGAATATCCTTCCTATTTGAGAGCATTTATGTTCTTGCCCTCTTTGGTTCCCACTGCCAGGTGCATTCTCTGATTTTAGAAGAAAAAAATGCAGTCTGGCACGCCGCATTTCTCACTTCTGCTCTCTGGAGTTACATCATAGGAAGTGCAGATGTGTCGCAGCTCTGGAGGTCACTGTACAGCACTGGAAACCCACTGCAGAGGCAGAGGAGCATCCAGGTTAAACTAAAGGAACGTCAGCATTAAATAAAGTATCTTAAAATCCGTTTTAGAAAACAACTGCAAACTTTATAGCGCAATGCATACTATTTTCCTTTAAAGTTAGGGTAAAAAAAAAAAAACAGGCAAAACCCCCCCAGAAATTGGCTACACTGTAGTTTTCATAAAGTAAATTAGATCAGTACAACCCTCAGCCAGCACTTTTCCTGTAGGATTTTAGATCTGGGGCCTCTTCACGTACCGCCTCTAATGCTACTAATGACTCCAGTAATGTTTTTGTAAATTGAGGAAAAAGAAGGTGCTGGTGTCTCATTGTTCCCATTTTCGTGATTCTACAGGCATGACCTCCCTCAGCAGTGAGGTTTTCCCTAGGTTTTATCATCCAAGATTACCCTAACACTGATGAGTTAACAAGATTTGACAAGACCACAGCACAGGGCAGTATACCTGCAGGTAAAACAGAGGTTGCTTTAGAGTCATTTTCTCACACTCTGGAGCACACAAGCACTGAAACACAGCTTTTTCAGAGGCTAAGGGAAGACTAGTAAACTCAGTGGTGTTTGTCTGATGGAGTTCCACTTGAATTGCCTCCATGGTCTTTGAGAAGTGCAATAGGAGAGAGTTTATGAAGTAGCACCAGCACAGACGCCATGTGATTGTATTGATAAACGACTAAGTGGCTAAGAAAATTTAGCAAGCAGCTGTTAGATGCAGGCAAAGCATGAACAAAGCTTGATTTCCTTTTATAACCTCAAGAGCTGTAAGAGCTTATCTAGCAGAGTATCTCTTTACAACTGCAGGGCCCACTGTGGCCTATTGTTATGGGAAACAATTGCCTTTATTGCTCTGTAGACTTCTGTTTTCTGTGCATGCTACTTTGATGCTGGATGCACCCCTGGGTTAATGCACTTTGGAGCACTATCCCTGGTTGGCAGCAGTATTTTCAAAGCAGAACCAGGTCTTTATGGATTTCTGTATATGCTTGCTTTGATTTTACATTAGTTGTCCTCATTTGTATTCCCCTAAAGAACAGTTTCACTTTATTTGTCTTTGTTAATGATGTTACAGGATTCCATTTGTGGTGAGTTTAATTCAGTCACTCAGTAAGGTGCTCTCATAGTTAATTTCATCTGCCTGCTACTGTACCATCTGTGTTTGCAGAATGGAGCAGCACGTTTTAATTAATCATGCACAAGGCAAAACTCCTCTATCACACTAAGCTTAAGTGAAAGCCTTTTCCTTCCCTAGATAGAACTGCGGGGAAGGCAAAGGAACAACACTGTTGGGTTACCAAATCTTCACAGAGCACAAGAGTGCAGCCCTTTTTGCCCCAACTGTGCCTCCCCTCCCTCTGAGCTCAGAAAATCACTAGCAACTCTCCTGGGCCTGGACAACAACTCTGTCAGGCTAGTGTGGTGTTGGGGAGAGGCTGTGCTTGTAATGGGAGCTGGTTGCATTAAGGAACAGAAGGATTTGAGGACAGCCAGATGTACTACACCCATTCAAATAATGCATATTGGTAGACTTAACATGTTTGTTTTTTCTTTTTCACATATATAAGCAAGCGCTACATTCAAAATGCCCAGTCGTGGTAGGAACAACAGCACCATAAAGAGTGGGACCAATCCATGTCCCTCGACATGTATTTGAACTGTCGTCCACTGCAGAAACTCCACAATGCCTCTCAACACCATAGGCAAGGATGCAGAACCTTAGCAAAAACTCTTTTATAAATCAAGTGAGGCTGGATGGGGAAGTGCAGCCTTCCTGAAATTGGAGTCAGCCCCTGGGAGTATGAGAACTGCTTAACAGAGACCAGAGGTGTAGGAAGGATTTTTTTATCCCTTTACTAGGCACTGCAGAGTAATCAAGAATGCATAAATTGAGTTGTTCTTAGGGTATGCCCATTTACAGGCAGAGTTGCCTGGAGTCCTGAAAAAATTCTATAGTAGGATCTTGGAAGAGAAACAAAATAAAGTCAAATTGCATGCTAAGGTATTTGCTGCAATATGCTTTATCTACATTGTCTTTCTCTTTCCTACCACTTTCTCTAATATACAGAGGTGAAATTTTCTCATGTAACAGTTTGAATTATTTTCATTTATTTCATTTAGGACACTATCACTTTGGACTCCACGTCCCAGGGGTTTCTTGCTGGAGGAGCTGTGCAATCACTAAGGCAGCAGTCCCAAAGGGCCTATCACATAAAACATGGGATGATGGGTAGATAAAACAAGGAGATAGGAGGGAGCAAGAGAAACCAGTGAGACAGGTTTGGCCAGCATTTCAGCCAGCAATCTCAAAACACTGATATAATTTTGGGGGGAGTCATGCTGGTAAAGGAGTGATTTGAGAGAGGTTAGCTTTGGACTATTTCTAATGGGGTTTCTCCCATACTAAGAGATGATCTGGGAGAAAAGCAGCAAGCTGCTTGGTAATGTGTCAGAGATTCCTTCAGTTTGGGGGACAGTTGGCAGTGCAGTGGTGTTTGAGAGATGAGATGCTCTGAAGGGTAGGGGAACCAAGAAAATAAGACACATGCAAGATCCTGCACAGTGCCCTGTCTAATAGGTCTTTTCTTTCACTCCAAGGGTCCAGAAAATCTGACTCCAGCCATCTGCAGGACCATAACATTTGCTGCAGTTTCCCCCTCCCACTCCCCTTTAATTTTCCTTTCTTCCTTTGTGCAAATAAAGAGAATGCACTGGGAATTCTTTTGAAGACAGTATAGTTGGGGTTTGTGCTGGATCTCATAAGGAAGCTTATGAGACATTAAGATGTCCTTAGAAAAAGACTCTTTGAACCTTTTATCTTAATGCATTTACCTCTGGAGTACAGAGGCTTAGCATTCAAGAAAAGCACTTTACAGGGAGAAAATTAAATACATAATGACTTGCAGGAGACCAGGAGACTATATCCTGAGGAGTTTTAATGTGGGCTAACACCAGGGAAATTAAAATACTCACATATTCTTGACCTTGATTTTAGCATTTCTGTTTCATGACATAAAACAATAGCCTTAATAGGAATATTTTATTATTGTCCCCTACAAATGAACTAGAAGCAAAATGCTTTAGATCAGTATCACTCATAATGGTGCAGTTGGTAGAAAATTCTGTTTCAGTATTTCACTTCAATTATAAGAGCTCATATTGCCTTAGGTGAAAGTGGTTAAAAAATCATATAATAACAGGCTATTGTGCAATGGACTCTAAAACCATCAGACAAGGGTGTAAGCTTTTTTTTTTTTTTTTTTTTAAGTGAAAATCAACTGAATAAAGTGCCTGAAGTCTTTTTCTGTTATTTTCTGGCATGCCCCTGAATGGTTACTTTCTAATGTATGTTGAGTACATACTTTAACTTTAGTTCACAAAATATTGTTGGCTTACATGAAAAAAAAAAAGAAAATGAATATGTGCAATTGTATGAGTCAGAGCAGTTAAAAAAGCAGGAACTACATACAGTTTATTCTTCTGACAACAACATATATCAAAATGGGACTGTGAACATTCAGGCATGAATGTGTTTGAAGAAGGCAGCAACTAAAAAGGCTGGTAGTACTTTAATTATGATAGTGTAAATAGAGCAGCGCAACCTCATTAGCATAGACTTGGTTAAACATTTATTAAACTAATGAATCTATCTCTAGAAAGGAAGCGACTATGTTAGACAGATATAAGACATGTTTATGGCAGTGTAACCATGGTCCCTGCTGTACAGCACACCTAGCAAAACTCATTTCATTGGCCCATAAACAATCTGTAGGACTGACGTTGGCATATGACATCTCTGAGATCTTCTCTGCTACTGTGAAAGGAGGTCAAATACTTTTTGCAAGGATGGCTTTGGGGAGAAAGTACACAAGTGTATATTCAGAAAGTCAACTGCAAAAGAGGATTTAAAATCTGTGGTTTCTTCACAGACGCAGAGCAACACCCAAAATTAAATGACTTAAAGAAACAAACTACTGAGGCATTGAAAATCAGGGCCAAGCACTGCAGCGCCCACCCTTTGATCACATATGGATATTTTTCCAGTATGCACCATCATCAGCATTATTCCTATAGAAATTATTTGGTTCTTCCCTTTATCCTACAGTAAAATATAACAGCCCCGAAGTTACAGGAAATATTTACCAAGGCAGTCGGAGGATTAGATCTCTGTCATGACAAGAAGAATGGTGTCCAAGACTCAGTGACCACATCTCTGCAAAAATAATTGGAGTCCAAGGTGAGTTCAGGTCTTAAAGGCAGTGAATCCTTCAGGCTGCTTATCCAAAGAACAACTCTTAGTCATGCAACAATACCTGCAGTAAGAGGTTTTAGTGAAAATACAGCAGAAAATTCTGCTGTTGTGCAATAGCACAGAATAGCTAATAATATGAATTTACCATGGATTTAATTACAGGTTATAGCTCTGTACTAATCTCTGCCTCATAATATAATGAAAATAGCACTGAGACAACAACTCTCACTCTTCTGAATTGCTACTTTTGACTATTACCACTTTGGATTTTGTGAATCAGAAATTACAGTGAGATTTAGGGCTTTAGGAAAAGTGTATTACTGGATCTAGTTGCTACCATGCCAGACTTTTTCTCTGTTGGACCACATTTCATGAGGTCTTGCTTTAAAATCTCTACAACCAGTTCCTATACAAAACATTAAGATGTAAATAAAGCATGAAATGCTTACCTATACATACACGTGCACACCCAGAGACACAAGTATTCAAGTTTGTGTGTATACGTATTGCTACCTTGTGAATTCCCAAGTGCTTTTAGAAACAGACAACTCTGATGTGGTGATGTCTGGTGCACTTGTGAAAGAGAATAAGACATCTCTGTGGACTATAGCAGCAGCTTCCTAACAGCTGATATCTGTCACTGTTTAATTTCTCTCTCTTTTTTTTTTTTTCTGCTGTTGCTCATGACCTATTTTATTTTGCTATTAGCATTTCTCACCTGATATTCAGATTGATCCCTGGTTGGCTAATTCCATATATGAAAGAAGCCTATAGCATCTAGCTACGATGATCAGTCTGCGTTTAGTCAGACTAATCTCTCACTGGATATTTAGCCCTCTGCTGTTGAACTGCATTGGCTGATACAGTCTTGCACGAATTTTTATAAATGTTTTCTTGATATCAGATTTCCTTGTTTTGATGGATACAACTTTGCTTTACGGTGTTAGAATATTCTTTGGACAGTCTGGAACTGTAAGAGTCCTCTGCCTCATGACTCAAAAAGACAGTGATAATTAACTTGCCTGGATAGCAAGGATTCCCATAAATAGCAAGGTCAATTGGTAAAGGGTGGTTTTGTTAGGCGGGGAAGGGAGAGACATTTCAAGGCAATTTTGTATCAGTAGATATTCAGGCTCCAAAATATCTTTATCCACTTTGGGAATGCACTTCCTGTTTTGACTTGTACTCTAAATATATGTAATTTTTAAATTACAGGTTTACGTCAAGGGAACAATTTAGTCAAGTATTACTTTCTTTGGAGAACACATCCTTGTTGTTACTCTTAAATTATGGCATGTATTCAGACATAAAGAATGCATGAATCTGTTAATCAAAAAGCATGTTCATATTGCAGGTTCTTTGTATGACCCAGTTCTTCTGGACTTGGGGGGGGTTGATAAAAGCTGCAAAATAAAAAGAAAAGATGGTCTGCTTTGAGGTGCTGGGAGTTACTGGTGGTAAAGGCAAGAGATTTTGGAGGATCCAATTTATACATTGACAGCTCCTTCAGTTGTGAAGGATTTCTGTATAGCCTAAGGTCAGCCTAGGTGAGCCGTTGCCCAGGTGTCAGGGCAGTGTGCTTACGTGGACTTCTTAGGTCTGCAGCTAAAGGAAATAAATGGATGACTTGACAGAGCACAGTAAAATCAGGCAGTGTCTCTAACCTGTGTCTGAGTTGCAATAGCTTCAAAGGATAAGATTTTGCTGCTTATTCTCTTCTAGTTAAGACATTCTCTTCTAGTTATGAAGAGTTTCCTTCCATGAAAGTCAACTCATAAATTATACTAATGGGCTGCCTTTCCGCTGCAGCAGTATCATAGAAGGATGATGGCTAATTTATATATATTTCTCTCATTTGCAATATATTGATAGATAAAAACCTGAGAGACTCATGCACCAAGTGGTGTTTGTTTTAATGTAGCTATGAATATGCTTCAACGTCACACTGGTCGATGTTCCACATGTAAGTTTTTGATCAAATATGTATGTATGTTCCATGTGACAAACACAAACGTTCCTTTTCACTGTGTACACCCCTAACCCTCAACCTTTCTCTAATTTAGAAGCAATCTGTACATCCTACACAAACCTGCCCCAAGGAATATTTGGTTCCCAGTATAGAGGATAACAACATATGTTTATGACCACTGCGGTGAAGAGAAATTGCCATAAGAGCTTGGCAACGAGCTATGAGTTTTCCCCATCAAGCTGATTCAGCAAAGCTAAAATGAAATAGCCTGTCAGAGCACGCCAAGGGGAACCATTTACTGCTCAGAGAGCTTGCAAAGTGTTTGTTTTTCCCAGTATCTCAATCCCAAGGCTCTCAGGACCATGATAAACAACGCCCTACTGTGTTTACGCAAAATAAATTGAAATCGCTGTGCACAGATATCAGTCACCCAGCCCAAAGAGATTTTGACTGAAGAAAGCTTTGCAGTGAATATGTCCATCTTCTTGCTCCACAGCACTGTGAAAACTCTGAACCAGGATCAGGGTATTACTGGTAGTACAGGATGTGCCGAGACCCTTGCTGATCCCACCCACACTGCAAAGCCTTGTGGCGAGAAGATCCCCCAGCTTCCTCTACTTACTTAATCTTTCTCATATCATCAGATATCCCCTTCAGAGTCAAGTTCCAAAAACAGTGCCCATCCTTTTCCTTTTCATGTTGGTAATGTTCTCTTGTTAAGCACATGCACACATGTACACACTCACACAAAATGGTTCCAGCTGTTACGAATTATAGCATAGAAAATACTTCTTTAAAAAGTGCACACAATCCAGGGAGGGAGTAAATGTTTCTCATTAGCGATTACATCTTTCACGTTTTCCTGCATACTTGTGTTCCTAGGTTAATTCCTTGCTCAGTAGACTTTGTTTGGACTGGAAAACTGATCATTTTAAAGAGCTTTTATCTTCTAGAAGGATGTCTCAATTGCCTTTTTGTCCTAAATTTAAACTTTAGAAACTCTCATTATGTTTGGAAAGGACGTACAGGTCTAATTAGGCTTAAATAATGTGTTAGCTAGGTAACATTCATATTGGCAATAATAACCGTATTATAGGCCAACACTGAAGCCCCCTTCCTAAATCTCAGAGGAAAGTAAAAACTATGCTTAAACATTATCCAAAACTTTTGCTGCCGTAAGTACTATCAATCCAAGATATTTTCCTTTGGGTCTGACTGAGGTTTGTATTAAGATATTTCATATGCAGAGCAAAAATTGTTTCTCTTCTGCAAGTATGTCAATCAATCCAGAGGTTGAAGCAGCATTGTTCTTTCAGTACCTGAAGAGATTACAGCTGCCAGGAAAAATAAATTCATTCTTATCTTGTTAGATTGTTTTACTCCTGCATGATGGCAAGTTTTGTGATACCACTGATCTCTTTAAAATGTGCTATTGATTTCTACTTCTAATAATAAGCAGCCTGAGTGTTGAATACCAAATGGGCTAAAAGCAGACCTGATACAGACCTACCAGAGAGGGAATTATGTCATTCACAAAATATGAAATCCATGCCTAATGACAGTTGTTTGTATTTCTCTCATTATTGGTTTCCAGTCTTGAAATATGTATTTTGTTCATTGAAATATCTCATCTTACAGTTTGTGTTATGCTGATGCTCATGCAATAGGATGAATGGTAAAATAAAGCCAAGTGCCAGCAATATATTAGAATGGTTGCCAAACCGTGCTGAGCTAAAATGAGTGCATTGTTTTCCTAGAAAACATTATATGTCCTGAAAATAAAGTTCAGGATAGTTGTGTTTAAACCAATAGATTTGGGCAAACTTCTAATCTAATTTATGATGCAATTGACGTCAGCGGTTGACTTGCTTTGTGCTTACATTCAGTGCTATTAACAGTAACTTGAATAGATCTATAAGCAATTTTTAAATATGTTCTACTTTCTATCTCCATGAAAATGTCTATTAACATATTTTTCTGATAATTGCATGAAAAAGTACAGATTGAATCAAACTTCAGACAGAAAAAATCTCATAGATATCACAGTTGAATTTTAAAATATTCCATTGGCTAGAGATTTTCTTTGCAAGAAACATTGCACTGTCTGTAAGTAATTTTTGCTTCAACCACAAAGAATACATTGGTGCACAGAAAATTTCTTTCAAGAATGACTAGTTAACCTAGCAATTTAAAAATGCTCTGAGTGTAGAGTGTGGGAACAGTAAATAGCCTTGGTTTCTGCTTTTCTAAATTTGTTACAGGAAAGCTCCATGATCCATTAACTCTTTAGTCTCTGTATAACACTTTTTTTTTTTCTGGAAAATGGACAGAGGGTTTTGAATTTCTTCTGGCAGTGCCCTACACAGAGCCAAATTCAAAGACTATGCAAACAGATAATGTACCCAGGCAAAACACTCAGGAGAGTCCTTGTCTGCTCGTGTACAAAATGGAGGTTTTTTGATGCAATCACCGAATGCAAATCCCTCCAAACCGAAAATTCTGGGACTTAGACAGCTGAGTGGGTGATGCTGAGGGCCACATAACCTGGGAAGTCAGACCATTTTCAAACATCATACAGCTTTTTGTTCATTTCTCATATTTCTCAACTCACAGTTTTACATCAGCAGTATCACAGGGCAATAAGCATAGCATCTGCAGATAAGATTATATGTAATCTCTCCATATTTGCATACATTTAAATGTTTGTGTACATTTATGTGCTCTTGTTTACTAATGGGCACAGCAAAAAGCACCCCTGCTGATTCTTGACTACTTCATGCAATACTTGCTTACAGGTTTTCATGAGGTCTCCCAGCCAAATGCCAAACATACTTGGCTCTGTTTTATTGTGAGGCCTGATGAGATCACAGAAAGGAAAATGCCCTCGAGATATCGGTATAGAAATTAAAAAAGAGACTTCCTCCTGTGGAAATGCCTTAGCAGGCATGAATCCAGTGTCAGCAACATGCAAAAAGATTGCAAAAAGTCCTTCCAGTCCATTACCATATATGGACCATAATTAGCAGGATGATCCAGTTCTAGATCAAAAACAGTACAGGCATGAAAAAAATGGCTTTTTGAAGCTGAATGTGAATGGTGTGGATGTGCATGGGTTGGCAGACGAGAGTTCCATGGCTGAACACCAACAGCAATGAGATCCATCCCCTTTAGTCTTCACTTTTACTGTTTTTTTCTGCACGTGTGTGTTGGTTATGAGCTGTTTGGGGTTTATCTCACTGATAAAGCTTCTGCATAGATGTATCTAGGACTAGTGCTTTTCCCTGTCTCTCTTCATCTGGGAGATGATCATGCTATTATCTGTCAGGAGTTTCCAACAAATGTTAAACTGCCAGTGGCTAAACATGGCAGATCTCCTACTACGTACACACATATGAGCTCAGCATATATGGGCTTGAAGTCTTCAGGCACTTGAAAACTTCAGCTACTAGAAATTAACATGAGCTACTGCGAGCCCAGCATAGCCACCATCCTCTTTCTGTGCTGGATATCGAGTCATACTTAAGATGCTTAACATCCTGGGCGCAGGGCAGCTTCTTGACTATCCCAGCTCCTGAACAAGGACCTGGATGAAGGCTGCCACTTCTTTGTCACAGCTGAACTTTCTGTATGTCTGTGTGAGAAGCTTCCGAGAGAAGAAGACTCAGAGACTAGTCTTTGTAGAACAGGAATGTGGAAAAGGGCACCAGGCGGACAGTGAAGGCATGGATATTACAGAAGTTATGGGGAAATATGCAAAGTTTTGGAGAAAACATAGTGATGGGACAAAAGAAAATAGAGTTAGAAGTAGGATAGAGTCTGTGAGCTCAATAGGTGGGACCTTCTCCTGTGTTTGTGGTCTGAGAAGTGAAGAGATGCAATTGCAGGGTTTATTGACTATTTAAAACAGCAGGAGCTTAAGTATGAATTTATATAAGCATTATTCAAACACAAACACAGCCATAATTAGGCCACAGCTTTTTCCAAAAATATCTTCTGACTGTGGGCACTAACTTCGATGCTTCTTTTAAAAGGTCCACCTCTGTCCTTGCCCAACAACTTTCATGGGAAGAAAGGAGGAGGCTGCTCTCAGGTCTTTTCTTAGGGAAGAAGGGACTGTGCAGAAAATCTCCTGAATTAAACTCTACAGTTTTGCAGTGTGGATGTCCTCCTTTCTTCTTCAAGGGTGTCATGGCTGGCAAATGCCACTCACTGTCTCTGCAGAAGAGTGTCACCTGAGCCACTGTCTTGTCCAACATTTTTTCCCAATGCTAATAAATGCAGTGTAATATGCATCCAGTACTGCAAAGAGCAAGCATATAACAAACCATATCCTGTTTCTGTCAGCAGAGCTATTTTCTTTATCTCCAAAAGGACAAAGTAAATGGGCAAGCTAAAAGCTGCTCCATTATCAAATACTTAATAGCAATATCCAGCTACTATGACCATCACATTGGCCCAAAGAGCCTCCACATCTTCTGTAATGAAAAAAGGCTCCAACTCCAGCTGTTCCCTTCCACTGACATAATGTCTCAGAAACATCTGCAAAATGGTTATAAGTTTGCAATGCAAAACTAGGTCAGGATTTGTCAAAACATAGAGGCTTAAAGTTAAGGTACTACTTCTATCTGTGAGTTTCACAGTGATGAGCCTGAATTGTTAGAAAATGATGTAAATGCAGCAGTTAACATTCAAATACATCATTTCCTTCTAGCATTTTGAAAATCAGGTCATCCTGCAAAGAAGTTGTGCTTTAGCTTCCCCGCCCTCCACTTTTTTTTTTGAGCTCTCAAATTTAGAATTAAATACTGAATGAAATATCTCAAAGAACAACATTTATGCTAAATTAACTGCTAGCACATGTAGCTCAGTAAAGAAAGTTTGAGAACTGGTTGCATGCTTGGGTGAGAGAATCTACATCTTATGCAGACGTATTGTGCTAGCTGTTGCAAGTCACAAACACCTCACCTTTAACATTGCCAGAATTCCCTGAATATAGTATGTTCTAAATCTAGTAGATAAATCTTTGCTGAATGACAGCAGCTCTTTCCATTTCTGCTAAAAATTGCAGTATCATGTTCTGTCACTTTTGGTAAAATAATTAAGCTACTACAGAGATTTATAATGTGAATGCAACAGCAAACACTACCACTAAATCTGTTATGATCTAGGCAGTAGAGACACATTTAGTATGTCTTTAGATATATTGCATTTATTTGCTAAAGCCTTCCTCCAGCTCTCCTCCTTTCCCATAGCTTGACACAGTAATGCCACTGAAATGATGGGGCAGAGAAGTAGAAGATACAGCCATCATGGTCAGATGAGATATCAATGACTAGCAACATATTTGCCAAAATATGCAGTTTTTGAAATTTCCCAACTTATATATTAGGATAAAATTCCACAAATTATTTTGATCAGAAATAATTAAAAGACTGGAGGGAAAGGATCTGAAAATTTGAAGCATTTTATTCTGAAATTATTAAAATGAAAAAAAAGAATTATGTTGAAAACCAGCTAATTTTGAAAGTCAGCTTTTTCTTTTTTTTTGGGTTGGATCTCCTGAAAAGCAAATGAAATGTTTCATTATGGGTCAAATAAAATGTATATTTGATGGGAATTGATTTCCTCCTGATTATGCAGTTTTGCCTTCTTATCAAGTATATAGTTATTTAAATTGAAATAATCTTGCTCTGGTGTGTTATAGAACAGACCAAGACTAATTTCTTTAAAACCTGCCTACTTACTTTGGAATAATCTCAAAGTATTTAGACTAGCAGCCAAAAAATGAAAAATAACAGGCATAAAATACACTTTCCTAGACTGTAGCTAGGATTAGACTGTAGGGCATTGAAAAAGTAGTTATAATTAAATCCTTCCTTTGAGTAATATTTTCTGATTATTGAATATTGTTTGAAAACAGGAAGTTGGACAAGAAAAAGGAACTGGAAATAATTAAATTTCATGCAAGAGTGATTGTTAAACAAATGCATAATTCTGTCCATTCTTGTTATAAGACCTGATGAAAACCTTCCCTGATAGAACCAAACAATCTGTACGAAATTCAGGATGAAATTCAGGAGCAATTCATGTTGGTACTGTTGACACGGCTGTAATTCAGGAGTGATCGTGTTGATACTGTTGACATACTGATGAACAGTGTGCTGGAGTCCACGTTGCTGTGTTGCAGGTTGGAAGCAGACAGAAGCTGATGCTGGGTACAAGTGCAATGGTCCAAGAGGTGACAGCAGGCACAGTTCGAGGCAGCTCAGAGCACAACCCTTGCTAGGGCATGGGAAATGCCATGACTTGTCCCATTTGGTGCCTCTGACTGAAAATGGCCTCTCCTGGGTATCCTCTTCAGCTCTGGCTGAACAACTGTAGATTAATTACATTTGGTGAGACGCTTTGCTCCCTAACTTCAAGAAAAGTGATAATAATTGCAGAGAAAAATGTAACAAGGGAAGGCTCAGCTGGATTTCTCTGAATTATCTGCAGTTTTCTAAAGCCAGATGTGCTCACCACAGACATGTAATGAGGTTGGCACATGCAGCGTGAGCAGCGAGGCTGGCACATGTGGCACAAGCATTGAGGCTAGCATACATGGCACGATGAAGAGCTAGCAGTGCTGCTGCCAACTGCCCTCCTCTTAAGCATGAAATCTTCCAAATGGAAGTTTGAAAAGCTTGGCATGGCCAGTCTTCTGCTTGTAGCTAGAGAAAAAGTCCTCCATGCATTCTTGATCGAGGCACCTGGGGTGCTCTTTGAATCCTGTGTGCAGGCAGTGTGTTCTTATTCAGCCTTTTCCCAATTTAGCACCATCCCCAGTACTTTTCTTGACACACATTCTCTGGTTTTATATCAAATAAATAAGCTGTCACAGTGTTGAACATGAGATTGTCTCAGCTAACACTTCCTTTATAGCTCAGAAGTCACTCAAGTTTCCCAAAGAGCTCCAAAGCTTTGGCTGCTCTTGAGTTAAAGTATGGCTCTTGGGAAGAAAGGGTTTTTGTAAATGTCACAGAAAACGAACATTTCTCCAGTTAATACAAGAAACTCACAGCCCTGCATACTCAGTGTCTGCCCACAAGTTTCACTTCTGTTTCTTGATGCAGGATCTGAAAGTTCTTCTGGGTTTATGTCAATCCTCAGAGCATGAACAAGACTCGGGAATATGGTGTCGAAGAGGAACCTTTTCTTTTTATTAGATTCTGTCTCCTTTGTGATATGATCTTAGGTGATCCACTGCATGTTTTTTCCATTTGAGTTCACGAAACTAGACTGCCAAATACAAAAGGTGTTTTCTTAGTTAAAGGTGCTCCATTTAAATAGATGATGACCAAAGCTTAGTATCATTCATTTATATGCAATGAGTTTAACAACACACATTTATATATCATGCATAAGAATTGGACTTCTTTTCTGTGTTTTGGCTCAATATGGAAAAAAATAACAGAGCAAGTAAGCGCTTTCAAAATGCAGTTTGGCACAGACTCAGAGGACACAGCATGAACAGAAGCTTTAAGCTGGACCCAGTCAGATTCCTCCAGTTTTCCAAGAGCTGCTTTCTGATGCACCTAATGAAGCTGCATGGTAGCCAACTTTTCCAATATTGTACTGAAATCAGAAAGAACAGCTTATGTACTACTGAACATGACTAAACTTTCAAAATAACTCTCTCAATCACAAACACTGTTAGTGGTTTCATGTTCATTCATGATGTGCCCTCTTTTTGAACTGTGAAGGTCACTGCAACATCCATAAGGCCATATGCCCAAGGAATACTGTTTTATTTTCTTGATAAAGTTTGGAGAACCTTCAGCGGATCTTTCCCTTGGCAGTAGGTCTCTCTCAGAAGTATTTCATTTCAAGATACTACTAAAGGACTAAGTTAGAATTGCATTTCTGATGTTGTAGACTACAGTAATAATTATCACATTTCACATTTGTGATATCTCTGGCAAATGGGGAAATGTTGCACATATTGCATTCATCATGTATGGTCTGCCTGGATGAAACAGCCTTCTTCATAGGAATATTTAATATACAGCAACACTTACAGCCTTTTAAAAATTCTTTTCCCTTAAACCATCAGAAATACTGCATGTGCACCTTAAGCCTGTGTTAAATTAAACTTAGAGGCCATAAATGTGAAGGCTTCTGTCTGGTCAGTGTGGATTGCTAAATCAAGTTGAACTGTAGTATGCCATGTAAGAACCTTTTCTTTCTTGTTCTTCTTCTCATTTCCTTGTTAAGTGATAACAAACATTGAATATTTTCTGTCTTTTTGTTTGTTTGTTTGTTTGGTTTTATTTATTTATTTTTGTCAAACCAATTGGCAACAAAGAAGCCAGAAGCAAATGCAACCTTTACGACCACTACAAAAATCCTTGCCAGTTCAGGAGACATTGCTGGTGATGGCAACATGAAGCTAGATAAGTAGAGTAACCTTCCCGTAGAAACACACAAGAGCCTGATCATCATCTCGCTTTTAGGAAAAGTGATCTCCAGTCTAAAAGACTTTCACTCAGAAATAGAAGTAATGAGTTTGAATCACTAATTGCATTTAGGCTTCAGCCAGCTAATCCTATTATTATTATTTTTACATGTTGCTTGATAGCAGTGCTAGAGAACACCATGATGTACTGCCATGACAGCCAGACGAAACCCCTGCTGCAAACTGACACTTTCTTTTTCCTCTGTGGGAGCCCCTGAGAGAAGAATAGCGTGGCATAGATTTTTAGAAGTTTTGCATATTTCTGCAGCATGTGATGATCTGCTTTTTTGCTGCACAAGTAATTTCAAGGCCTTACCAAAAACATTCATCATCCGCTGAGGGCTGTTAACCTTTCCAGAAGAGGATGTCCACTTTGGCATGATACAGTCTTTCTACCTCAGAGACTTTGATTCTCTCCATAGAAACCGTTCCTCCAGGGACTCTGAATCAGTCACGAACAATCTGATGTTCAACTTCATCTCATTACTTGCAGCTACACTACCGCAAGCGGCTTTAAATACTTCCTCTCCTTTACTGGAGTCTGCATTTGTCTGTCTGTTGCCAACTGTTGCATGCTGGTTTTAAAGTGAGCTATATACTCAGCGTTCTTCTAATCTTGCCCTGTAAACTGGTCCTTCATTACTTCCTTGATGATACTGAAAACCCGAGACATTGTGATTCTGTTTCTCTTTTTCTTGCTTTTTATTAGCAACATTTCTGCGAGTCTAGAAGGCCATTTCCCTTGTGTCTTTTCAGACAGTTACTGATATGAATCTTAGTTGCACTTTCTTATATTTCATCTTTTCTGTTTCCTGTTCTGTACCGCATTTACCCGTTCCCTCTTTTCTCTCACATTCCCATCTGCCATGGACTGCCCACACTACTGAAGGGCTGGGTCTCCAGAGAGATGGGGGTTGCTCCCTGGCTCCCATGGGAGCTCTGGGAGACGCAGGTGTGCAGCGCTGGGGTGATGCAGGCCAGATTTCACGCAGAGCAGTTGTGAGTGCGCAGCCTGATGTGCCCCAGCAGCCCACGAGCCACAGGACCGAGGGCCAGGACTCTGAAATGTAATGCAGAATAGATTTTATCAAAAGCTCTATTGCTAAGCAGCAGCAAGAAGACATGAGTTTATCATGTCAGCTCAATCAATCATCAGATGTGTCTGTGTACCAAAGCATTTACATCAACAGATTTGCAGCACTTACTCTACCAGGTTTTCAAATGGATTTTTTTGCAGCTAGTTTTCACAACCAACATTGGTTTCTAGGCCTAGGGTCTTGGCTCTTTCAGTTCCTGATGGTGTCCAGTCCTTATTAAACACTGATGAAATTACATGCAGTAATGTCCCTAAGTAGTGTAGAGACTGTAGGTCTCAGGTCATCTGCCCATTTAATCCATGACTAGCTGGGGGGTTCCTGTGGGTTCAACAGAAGAGGGAGATGCAATAGCTCCTCTGACATGAGGAGTACGTCCTGTTGCACCTTCTACTTTTACCTTGTCTAACTGGGACATGTCCCACATCATCCGGTTCTCTGAGTTGTCTTCTTACAAAACCTCACACCACAGAAGAAAACAGAGACATTTTGGAGATCAAGGAAGAGGAGGATCTTAAGAAGGGATCCAAATGCAAAGAGAGTAGGTTAGTGATGAATGGGCAGGGTTATAGAGGGCCTACAAATGTATTTGATGGGAGGCAGGTAAGCAGGCAGGTCGCTGAATGGCTTCATATGGGGCTGTTGCCATCAGTGCGAAGAAGAGGAAGACAGTCTGGGCAGTAACATTTTTACAGAGTGATGAGAAAGAAAACCCTGTGCAAGAAGGCTCAAGAGCAAGAACTTCTAACAATCAAGCTGTAATTTAAATCTAATGTACAAGGCTGTACATTTGGAGGCAAAGGAACAGTAATGCCATTTTTCTAAATCCCAGACTAAGAACCAGATTCCTTAAGAAGCCCTGGGATTAACTGATAGCACTGCACAAAATATGTAGGCATAGCTAACATTTTTCACGGGCTTTAGCTACTTTAATATCTCAGATAATGAGAGGATGTAAGAATAATTTAAACACCCAGTAGCCTTCGGAATTTGAAAAGCTCTCCCAGTACTTAATTAGAGCTAGTTATTGAATATGGAAAACAATTCCACCAAGGGTTCTCTATTTTAAAAAATATATATTTTATTGTTTCTTTTACCTGCTGTGCTTTGCACAGGAGTTAACAGCTTTCTACTGGGGCCACATATCCATATGTGGCTCCCATATTCAGTAAAACTACCAAGCTCAGCAAATCTTTCGGCAAATGTTTCAAGGAAGTTATGTTGTTCCCTGACACTACTTGATCAGCTAGGCTTGGCAGTTAACACTTTGTGAATCGTGTCCCAGTTCCATCCCTATTTTTTTTATGTGGGGCAGAAAGTAACCAAAACATTCATAGTCCATTGGACTGCAAGTGCCTGTACCAATGGGAATATTTAGTTCTCTCTGTTTTATTTTTTATTTTATTTTTTTTTTCATATTTAGACCACGCATGTCTTTGTTCTCCTCTCCTGTATGATCTTTCTCTTTCCTAACAAATGAAAAGGCTCAGCAAAACATTTTCTGGAGTGACATGTAAGCAAGATGAGTATCTTATAAGCTCACTTAAAATCAGTGTTAGGTTCCTTTTCTCTATCTGTCATTCTGAGGCTACCACTGTTGATGACTCTTGTGGTAATCAAAACCTTCTAAGATCACTTTCTGCAACCTCATAAAAATCCACCAGCACCTGTACAGGGACAAATTGCCCAACCAAAATTTAAAATAGGGTCAGTGTCTGTTTAAAGCCTGGTTCAGAATGAGTAGGATTCATCTGGCCAACATTTAGCGCATCAGGGTCTAGAGGTCCTCAGACAAGTGCAACACCCTTGGCTTCATTTAGGAGCAGTGGAAAGGGGGATAATCCTGTACAGTGAAATTCATAGTGGTCATATTTATGCATCTAATTTAGGATGGAATTAATTGTGCCCTGCAAGTCACTGACAGCAGCTCTCCAGACAGCAGTGACCTGCTCAGATACAAATTTCTATAAAATAGGCAGGTGAACTGCACTGCTGAGACCAGATGCATGGAAAATGTGTGTTTAACCGGGTGATCCACCAAGACAGATTTTTTTTTTTGGCTTACTTTATATGAGTTGAAGGAAGGTTGATTATAAACTGAAATATATAGTTCTTAAATTATTAAATATATTCAGACAATACCTGGCACCAGGTTGAACTAACCTAACTGCTGCATATTCTTATGTAGATAAACTATGTAGTGATGTTTTTGATCTGTTCATTATGAATGACTGATTAGGCTTGAGTAACCTTTTCCAATTAAAAAAATGTATTTGAGAGATACAAAAAAGTTTGCCTCTCTAAAACTATCCACAACATGAATTTCAGTCCATGTGATCAGTGGTCATAATTGACCAAAGACTTTGACTCCTGCCTCCATTTTTTTGGTTTGTTTTTTTTTAAACTGTCTTAATTGATGTGGATCCACACACTACTCAGTTCAAAACTGGAAACATGTCAGTTATCCAGAAATGCCCCTATTCTCTATGGGCTGACACTGTAGCCAGAGGGAGAATGAGGATATCCACTCTGTCTCTAGGTCTCAAGCATAGCTTGCAGCTTAGAAGGAATTAAGGACTTGGGAATTTTGGGCAACATGATTTTTTTTCTTCTAAATTTTTTACTTTGAGGTGTAGTTTCTGAGAAAATCAAGCTCTTGCAAGGCTGAACAAGGCTGAATTCTTTTTAGACATCAACACTATTAGCCTCAAAGCTTGCAGAATCTCCATTTCTGTGGAGGTCAAATTCAGGTGACTTGGCCATAAAATGAAAATGCTGCATGCAGTGAATCATATAAGAAAAGTCGATCTGTGTGAGCTCCCTGCTCCCACCTCAGTATTCTGAGTTCACAGAGCAGCGCACCACCATGAAGGGGTCTGAAAGGACAGCGTTCACACAGTTACAGAGATGCCCTTTCAAAGAGCAGGCTGTCAGCTGTGGAAAATGTGAGACTTGTAATGAAAAACTGAATTTTGAAAGACATCTCTACCACTCGAGCCATACAACCTTAATTCCCTTTCTGTGGCCTCCCCAGGAGCTGCTCTCACCTGTCCTCACAAACAAGAAACCCCATTGCCAGCCAAAATCCAGCATTTTCACTTCCTTCATAAGAGGAGCTGCTGCCCCTCTGCAAGCTCATGAGTGGTGGGCTGGGCTCTTTCAGACCTTCAGTAACTGAGGGCCCCAGCAACCAGAAAGGCTGCCAGCATCATGATAAAATCTCGACTGTACATTAGACTTACAAAAACAAGCCTCTGGGGAACAATGTCATTACAGGTTACTACAGATTCATTATCTCACTATATAATTTACTCTCGTAGCATTACATCACAAGTTTCTTGTGTACTGTGAACCTGTTGTTTCTTTCATGGTCTTTTGCTTTACATTCCAATTCTAAGTGATTTTGGGCAGGCACTATCTTGCGAAGATGTTTGTTGGGAGAGACCTGATATTGCAGCAGGGCCTTGGAAGTGCTGCTGCACTACGAAGAGCAAACAGTCATCCTGTCCTTTTTGGAGCAGTCCTGGGTTCTGGAGCTCAAGAATTCATAAGGTGCCTTCTGATATAAATAAGGAGGAGGGAACACATGATTTTCATGATGACAAGTGAATGTCGGATTGCAACATCACTTCAGGGGGACCGGTGTGACAGGTGGGCAGTGACACTGCCACGTCATACTTACGCAAAACAGGCCAGTGCCTAGGGTAAGACAGTGATGTGTGGATACACAGAAAATCACAATTTCCAGGTTCTAGATGACAGGATTAGTCTAATTATGGTAGACTGAGCCAAACAGCACGGAGCAGCCTGCGATGTACAATAACATCTGCCAGTTCTCCTGGGGTGTCTCTATACACAGTGGGGAGCAACTCACCTGGCGCTGATGAAAGCCCAGATCCTTTGGAGCAGTACGAGCACTTCCCTAACAAATATGCTTCTCTTCACATGCACTTATGGGGTAAGTTTGTGTACCCAAAGCAGCACGGGGAGCAGTGATGGTCTGCACCATACCAGGCTGCTCGACTGAGCCAGTGTCAGATGGCATAAGACAGAGCAAAGAAATCAGAGTAAAACAAGTTGGGTGCATTGAGCAGACACCTTCTGAGGGTCAGAGCTGGGCATGACAATGCAAGACTGGGAGTCTTTCCAGCAAACTGATCAAACCAATACTTCTGCCGAACTAGCCATCATTTAGGCAGGCCATCCTAGCTGTCATTTCAGTCACTATGTGCATGATCTAGCACAGGCCAGAGCAGACAAAAACATATCCCTACCAGCAGAGGGAATCAGTTAAATCCTAAAGGTGTGGAAAACTCATTAAGCAATCTCTTATTAGAGCAACTCATAGGGTGGGAGGAGACACCCTGAAAGATAACTAAAAATAGTCCTTCCCCTTACATTTCCTTTCTCAGAGGAATCAGGACTGAAGCATATGAGGACTTGCCCATCAGAAGAGACTGGAAATCCCTGTTTCCCGAGTTGGGTATTTTCTAGTTGCTCTCACTAGTCAAGTCAGAGTCTAGAACAATCTCAAGTTCCACTGCTGAGAGGACCAAAGAGTGGGTTTCCCTGTGAAAGCATATTTATAGTAAAAGACCACTAAGAAAACATTAAAGTAGTGAAATCTGAATGTTCCATTAAAGAAAGAGCAGCAGATGAATAATCACAATAAAAGTGTCGGTTACCATGGGACAGGAAAATAGAAACACAATGGACACTTAATGAGTGGTGATTACTCTGGCTCCAGAGACTATTTGGAAAATAGAGAAAAAGGAATGGATGATATTAAAAGCTGAAGTCAAAAGAGATATTTGGGAAGCTTAGGTCAGTGAAATTAAGGATGGCTGTGCCAAAAAAGATGCTGTCTCTATGGGTCTATGGTTGAAGAAAAAAATTTAAATACAAGTCATGTGTATGAACCTGTAATTGCAGAGTGTCAGGCATCATAGGGATACAGAGGGACTGAACTCAGGCTATGCATACCTTCCACAGGCTGTTTTCTGACTCTATGCAATTGTTGAACATTATTGTTTTCTTAACTCATTGCCAAAAGCCAACCCACATGTTCCCAGCTCAGAAATCACTGTGACATGCACTGCCTGAGGGGGTCTCAGTAGCTGATGCAGAGACATTTAGTCTCATACGGAGATGTCATTGATAATTATCCCAGGAGTGACTCGTGTCCTCCTGACATCTCCCTGTGTGAAGCAGGATGCCCTGGTCTAGTGACAGAAAAAAAAAAAAAAAAAAAAAAAAAAAAACAAGGAAGAAGGAAGCATGAAAGAGATACACACGAATGTCACAGGATTGCCAAGCCATACCTGGACCTGCATGTGCTGGGACATGTGCTGGGTAAAATCCAAGCTAAGGGGCTGCGCTGTCTCTCCTGGCTGCGGTCAGCCAAGGGCACCTGCAGGGCCGTGACATTGGCTGTGAGAGAAAAGCCAATGCAAGGGGTCATCTACATGCATTTGGGGATGTACAGCAATGGCACAGCCTTACCACGTTATGAGAATGAGCAAAATACAGGATAGGGGCAAAAAATGGAAAATACACAATGGGTAAAAATATAATGTGAAATTAGCCACTGCTAATTCTACAGGTGGTCGCAATTAAAGACTTCAGAGCCATCATACTTAACATGTTATGTAAAAATTATGCTGAAAGGAATAGAGGAAGGTCATTTATCTAAGAGGGCCAGAGACATTTTATATTACTTCAAAGGAAAGTGACACTGAAGAAGACGTTAAGGCTTTTTCACATATGCCAAGCACACAGCCAATTCAATTGAAGAAATCCATATTAGTTGCACAGAGAAAAATGTCGTTTCTTGTTTAAGCTCCTATGGAGGCCTTCCCTCCTCCAAAAAACAGCAACAATGTACCTTTTTTTTTTTCACTACCTTGAGATAGGATTGGAGAAGACAGAGCTTTTCAGAAATAATTTTAGAGTAAATATGGTGATGATATAGTGATGTCTAATAGTGGGCCATGATTTACTTGGGTTTTTTGCTTTGACTCTGTTTTCCATAGAAGTATTAATTATGATTTTTTTTTAAATGACAATTGCTTTAAGTAATTAGGTGAACTACTGTAGTATGCATTAGACACTGATCCAGATAGAACATTATTGCTTTTTAAACAGCACTAATCCAAGCATGGACTACCACCAATACTGGGCAAGAAATTAGCATTTCTGCTTGATGAAAAAAAGAGAAGTTTAGGTCAAAGAAACACAGAAATATTTTAGAATTTGTAAAAAGAGAAAAAGAAAAAAGAGAAAAGGTAACCTGAAATTTTTGATTTAAGCCCTTGCAAAAGATTTTGTTTCATTTTCATGAGTACTTAATCCCTTAAAATCTGTTTGTTTTGTTTTAAATTCAGATCAGTTCTTAGATGAAAAAAAATGTTTCTAGTGAAAAGAGTAAACAGAATTCTGTTTGCAATATCGAAACAAAAGAAATTCTTTGGCACATATTCTAAACTGTGTTATAAAATACGTCAGAATTAAATCTTTCTACATATATAATTTCTTTTTATTTATTGATTTATTGATGAATATTAAATCCTTTCAGCTCTCTAATCCCTATGTTTAGAACAAATGCCCAGTATAACTTTCCTCTCTAGTCAAGGTATTCTGATATTTTGTCCAACAGAAAACTGACAAATACAATTCCTCCCTATAAAAAGCTCATGTCAGCATCCAAAGAAACTGAAGTCACATGGCGAAAAAGAGAAGGGAAAACGAAAGATAAGAATATGTCCTGATGGGAAAGGCATCTGCAAGAGGGGACATGATCTAGACAGCAGCAGCAGCCCAGGATTGCCCTAGGTTTGGAGGGTGGGCACACACATCCGGAGGGACTAAAAGGCAAATTCTTCCCCTGGTTCCTGGGGACAGACATGCATTGGGCACCGCATTGACTGCACTGGGTACAGCATTGACTGTGGCGCCCGGGGAAGCACCAGGGAGGCCATAACTGCAGCAAGTGTGAGATGATGCTCAGGCCCCAGCTCAGGCAGAGCAAATGGCTTTCATGTAGCAGCAACAGCACTGATCTCTCGGTGTCTGTCCTTGAAGGGGGATTGAATTTAAGTCTGTGATGGCTGTGAACGTTTATTATCATCGTGTTTGGGAAGGTACAGTGCAAATGTAACCATAAGCAGCTCTGGCCAACGCCAGGTTTTATCCAGAGACACACACTGAGGAAAGTTGATCTCTGGAGCTCTGAGAATTACCTGAGTAGTTTCCTTGTCTCCAGGTGACTTAGGGACAGCAAATCCCCAGTCCTCAGCTCCTTCTGTACTCCCCAAAGGTAACCAGTTGGAGCACTCCTCCCACACTAGCTCTCCTACAAATCCCAGAGAAGTGCTGGGATTCACAGGGGCATTCAAGTCCTGGTCCCCATGCTGGGCTCCGGTAGATCTCCACAGGCTAAAGATTCAGCCCTCGCTGTTTCATATTACATAGGAGCACTGTTTTTATCCTCCTCAGGAAGTCTTTATTCTCAGTGTGCTGGTTACAGACCATTCAGAGCCAGAAGCGTAAGCTGATCTTTTAGATCTTGCTGCCTGCAAAGCTTAATCACATCCCACTCTGAAAGGAACCATCTGACGTCAAGATTTGAATGATAAGAATATGCGACACATTAGTCATGGAAGAGCTGACATATATAAAGCAACAACAACAAGATTACCTTGATACATGACTGCCCTTCTTAGCATACATAGACAAGAAAAACTCTTAATACCTAAAAAACAGAGACTTAATTCCTTTTGCTTCTGCTAATCAGTGTCCTGCCCTTTGCTATATGAGAACACTACTCTCTGCAGCAGATGCATGCAATAAGCTGCTAAGAGCTGCAGTAAAACAGTGCATAGATACTTGCCCCAACACACAAACTCCTGCCTTTCAAACACTTTTGGTTTAAGTATTCAAGTTAATTGAATTCTTGGTAGTTAGTAAATGAATATTGCAAAACCCTTGAAACATTCATACGAAAAATGTGATTGTTTTTTAATTAAAAATATTCTTAGATGAGTACCAAAAGTCCTAATTTGGCAATTAGCTCATCACCATGTCTATACTAAAATGTTTGACTAGTTACAGGGAAATCTGTTGGAAAATATCTGAGCAGGAAAATCGTGTTGTGGGACCTTAGCTAAATACACAGTCTCCTGCACTTATACCACAACTAGGAGGGTTCGCTTTCTCTTTCTTGGCTTTTCTTCTGTCTATAGCCAAAGCCGCAGAGCAAACTCATTAGTGGCCACGTTTAATGTGAGTTCAGACCATGATCTAAGGCCTGGAGGGTACCATACAGACACATGCAGTTGTGCTATGGAGAACCCACACGTGTAGAAACTCCCTCCGAGCACAATCTTATTTCTTTCCTCACAGGGGTTGCAGAAGTTGCTGCTGATCCCACAGGGTGCCCTTGGTCCAGGACAAGGGCTGGGAATGAGGGAGATGTGTGACCCATGGGGCTCCATTCCACCATGCACTAGGAGCACTGGGAGATCTTAACCATCCGCCTGACCCTCTGAGTCCACACTTCTTTCTGCCTGGTTACTCTGTGGACATGTAATGCAAGCAATTACATTTCCTACATTGCAGAGTTGTCAGAGGTTAAATTCACACTGTCAAGCTTGGAGTTCCAGCAGTATGGGTAAAACATTACAGGGTATTTTTATGTTTTCCTGTACATTTTGCACTTCAATTCACAGTATGCTACTCTGCACGCTTTATTTTTGAAAACCATGTCTCTTTTGGAAAGCTGAAGGAGCCTCCAGAATGTGACAAAACTGCTGCTGACAGTTCAGGTAACACTGTTCTGACAGCACAGCTGCTTTTCATTATGTCTGTGCAGATATATTGGCTTCAAAGTATCAGTCCCTTCCATGCACCTCAGAAATCAAACACAGCCCACATTTCTAGAAATCAGGGGTTCTTTATCCCTGATTGCCACTGTAACAGTGAACATAAGAAGTGATGGTAGGACTGAGACCTGCAGACTCCGCCTGGCATGGGCATCTTTGCATCCAAGACCATCCAGGCATCCCGGCTGTGTAGGCAAGTGCCCAGCATCCGAGTTCATCCACAAGATAAAGCGGGTCTCTGCGCTCATGGCTGCTGCCTCGGGGTACCAGGAGCTTCTGCTCAAGGAGTTACACAGTGACAGGCTGGTTCAGGAGTTCAAGAGAGCAGCCTTAAAGGAGCAATGCTAAGATCGGGTGTGACACACGTTTGGGAATGAGTAGAGGAACCAATCCGAGAAAATCCTCTTAAACTGAGGGAAGATCCCTTGACCTTATACAAGGTGACCTTACTGCGTGTCCTTTTGCCTGCCATCAGGGGTGGTCTCAGAGGTGACAGCATGGACTGGAGAAAAGGGACATTTTCTGAGAGAAACCTAAGAGCCATAGGGGAAGTTCTCTCATCATAGCAATGTTAATAGGGAGGATGGACTTGTTTCTCTTTCCAAACAGACTTTATCAGATCAGCACAAGCATTTTTATTTTCTTTTTTTTTTTTCTTTTCTCCTTTTGTCTAAAAAATGCTATCCCCCTTTCTTTCATCCTGGGTGATGGAAAAGGGACATTTCTCCAGACCTATACATCAATCCTGATAAAAACCACTTTGAAATTCATGAGTAAGTAACTAGGGCCATAAAATTTGCTCATCCACCTTCTGTGAATATTTTAAGATGTAAATACTCCAGATAGCCAGGACTCAAACCAGCAGGAGTTCTGTAAAAATTCAACATGTTCTGCATTTGTAAAAGTTACTTTTAAAAATACAAGAGACTCTGAACCCATCAGAAACCTTGGTATGATATTCCTTATACAGGGAACTCAAGGTAAACTGATTGTATCTTGCTATTGATCAACAATACTGTAAAGATTTTTTTCATTCACATTTCATTTTTAAATTGAAGTTAATATCCTCCACTGAAATGAAGACTGAAGTGTTCACTTCACAAACAGTCATGAAAAAAATGCCTCCAGCCCTAGTTGAGAAGCATTAGCAAAAATTGTGGGTGAAATTTTGACTTCCTGTTTCATAAAAAAAAGAAAAAATATATTTTTTTCTTTCAAAAAAGGACAGAAATACATATTCTCCTTCTCTTTTCACAAGGGTGAGTACCCAGCAACAAGTTAACTTAAGATTACATAGGACACTCCTGGGGTAGGCTTTAGACTCTTGACTATCTTGTTAGCTTTCAGCTAGCACTGCCAACTCTCGCAGCATTTAATGCTTTTGCTAGATCACCAGATCCTGAGCTAATTGAAAATCTTAATTTTCTCAGGCCTTAAGAATTTGAGAAAAGCTGGAAACATTGATGCTGAAACACTATGGAAGCAGGAAGCAATGCAAAGAACTCCGAAAATACTAACATTAAAAGCCTTGTGAGCTTGGGTGCAGCTCTTGGTTTCTGGATGCCAGACTGGAAATGCTCCCAACCTTCCCAGGCAGAACCTCAGCAGGACCGCAGCTCTGCTCAGCTGCTTCTGAAGATGCTCTTAGTTTCATCTGTGAAAGCGGTTGCTCTCTGCCTGCCTTGGACGATGCAGATTTGCACTAGAGCACACGGCGATGTGGCTGCCTGGGGGGCTGAGCGCTCAGCCCGTGGGCAGCTCATGCCCCCGGTCCCTGCTGCAGCGGCCTCCAAGCATCAACCCTCATGTGACCTGACATTTAGGAGGCATTAAACTGACATGGTGTCCTCTAAATTACCCCCAAACATCAGATTATTCTATTATTCTGGTCTAGAGGCTGTTTCTGATGTGTGGGTACATATACGCGCACACGAAGCGCAAATGCCCAAATAGCCTCATTCATAGCAAGGGCATCACATTTCAAAGACAAGAGAGCCCTAAATGATTTTCTTATTCAGTTCCCCTCTGTGCACCTCTCTTGGGTACTTATGTGAACTAAGCTCCTAATCTTTGAGGCTTTGTCCAGCCTATGCTATTAGAGCGATTGGCTTTGCAGGGATATCTTTGATTCCATTAAAACAACTAGGGGTCAGAACAGTTCTTTTAAGACTTTTTGTGGCCTCCAAGATGTTGTTCCATCCTGTAACTTGCTAATGCAAGCCTACCAAGACCTGTAGGTAGGAGACACAGTTTGTCCTCCAGCTCACTCCCTGCCTCAAAGCCATTTAACATTTTGGGCAAGAGCAGCAAGTTGGTTGTCTCTTGGCCCAGGAAGACGAACGAGATGGAGAAGCAGACGGAGATGCTCCTTGGGGTTGCTGTGATGGCACGATGCTGGGGCCCCTCCATGGATGCATTCCTTCCTTCTGGCCCTGGACATGGGCCACTGCAGCCCCTCAGGCTAGTTGCCCAGCTGGGAGGCTTCAAGCCTAGCTCGCAGCTGAGCCATGTCCTAGAAGTGCCCATGCCTGGCGTTGTGGAAAGGCTCCTCAGCCAACAGGTAGCTTGGAGTGGCCAGGAGTAAAATGATAGTGAGCAAAGTTTGGGAGAAACTGTGGTGCCACATTTTGTTCCACAAAGTTTACAATCCCTCACCTCTGGCCCTGTTTAATGCCATAATTACTCTCTTAGGTTTCTCTTTATTTAACGTCACCCAGCCTGTCTTCTTTTGTTACCAGTTATTTAACTAAAACAGGCAGAGGCTGATATTGAAGGCAGGCAAGGAGCCAGCATGTTAAAACCTGCTTTTAATTTAAGGTTCTGGGGCTAGTTTCCTAGCCATTACCACATTTCAGAGAAAATGAATTTTCTTTCCCTCTGTCAAATGATGGCTGATCTAGATCTAATTAGGGTCAGTTTCACCAAAAGATGAGTCATTTACTTTCTGAATATACTGCTTCCAAATTATCATTTTGGTTTAACACCAGATATGAGCAAACGCATGCGTATCTGCTTTAGATGGCACTGAAGATAAAAATCAATGAATTTTCTTACATAAATACCTTCACAGTAGAAAGATGACAGCTGTATGAAGAAAAAAAGATACAGTTCAGGATAAGAACAAATAAGATTAAGGTTAAATGCCGAATTAGTTTCCTGAAGAAAAAAAAAAAGGTGGTCTTTTTGATGTTTAACGAAAGAAGCTCTGAATGTCTAAGCTTTTAATGACAAATTTTTGACTAAGCACATTCGTGATATAGCTGTTTTTGAAAGCATTATATGAGTGGCCAAAGATTTATCAAAGTTACTAAAGAAACTAAACATAGCACAAGAAATTTCTAATCACTGCTTTCATTAAACTCTGCATCCTTCTTTGGGCTATTTTCCCTCCTACCTTCACTATAGGTTTAACCAGATGAACAGGAATTAGCACTGGAGCCACATATCTTCTGTTTTCTACTCCTAGGCCTGGCCCATAATCAGGATAATGCTACAGATAATTTTAACTGCAGGCGGATGGAGACAGCTGAGACATAATCATGTCGGTGTTAGGAAATAATAAGGTCACTGAGGTACACTGAAGAAATTAAATCTCACACATCTTTTTATAAGATCGAACAATATGTAATATAAACTTGCTATTTTGTGTTTTAAATAACTTTGTCAGCAGAGGAACTACTGTTTTGTCAGCATTATCTTACTCAGAGGAAGTTCTATCTGTAAATTGGCAAGTATATGTTCATCAGAAGTGCAGGTGACAACCAATCCTCTGCTGTTGACAGGGATTAAGCAAAACAGCCTTCAGCTTTCAGTGAGGGGAAACCAAAGTATTTAGGGCAGCCTATAAATCAGTCAAGCACCATGACTGCACGTCATACATGACACTCAACGACTTTGCAGATCCTTTCCAGCACTGTGTTCCAACCAAGAAACTCCAGCATTTCTATCTTTGTGCAAGCTGACTATGTTAAGAGCATCTTTCCTATATGAGGTCTTATGGCTGAAATGAATTTTTCTTTTCATCTTAAAAAAAGGTCTTATAATGATTACCACTTGCCTGGGTGGAGACTCAAAGCAGAAGAATGAATTGCAAAACTCAAAGATGTACTGGAGCTATTCGTTGTTTTACAAAGAAATAATGCTACAGTTTTCAATCATTAGTTTTTCCTCAGGGCCTGAAGCTTTCAGCTCTTTTTAGAACTCAACTAAATCAGTGCTTGTATATTTGGATTATTTCTCTGCTGTGAGCCACAGAAAACCCTCAGATCATAGATCACCACAGACAGGCCTTGACCCAGAGAAGCACTCACCAATGTGCATGATTTTGTGTTGCTTACAGGGCAGCGAAACCTGCAGCCCAGGATCAGGTCCCTACGGGAGGAAACCCAGTAGACCAAAATGAATTTTCCCAAGAACACATATGGACTTCAAGTCCTCTGTCTGAACCCTAAAAAGCTGACACAGCAAATTAAGGGAGACAGATATTTTGATTCCAATGTTTAGAGCCCAGGTCCATATCTGAAAGCTATAAATGGGTATCTCCAGCTCCCATAGCCAAAGGGCAACAGCCCAAGCACAGGCACAGGTGGCCCAGCAAGCAGCAGCGTGGTTTATGGAGACGTGAATGGATGCACAGTAGTCTAATTGAAGCCTTCTGAGAGTGAACGGCTGTGGAAATTCAGTTATGGTTTTCAGCAGGATGGTTATCTTACTTTAATCAACTACAAGTAATCACTGTCTCAGCTAGCTGCTGTTAAATTTGCAGGCAGTTTTCATTCACAACAGCCAAATTCCTGCTCAGAGCCTCAGCTAATCTGTCAGCTACACTTCAGTAACAATCATTTCAACATTATGTCACAACCTAGCTGAAAACAAAAAATTTCACTGCATGCAAAACTCACTCCTGGTTTACCACTGAACTCTATGAAGTTATTCCAGTCACAGGCTTGGCACAGAGGTGGTTTAAATTTTCAGTGTGATCCTACTTAGCACTGTGTCTGATGTTCTCCTTCATATCTGTTTTTCTCTTTATTTTAAATGGCTTTGTTATTGTGAGACTCATTTACAAGCTGTAGCTTGGCATTGTGGTCATTGTGCATACACACCTATGCACACAGTTGCACAGGCGAGATCGTTGCTGAGCTTGATTAGCTTATATTTCTAATAACTTTTCTTTCCATCTTCTTTCACAAGTGTTTCCTATCTCAAACAAGCACTGTAATGCATACATAATAAATCAGAGATCAGAGCCAAACACTGCATCTTCATTGACTGCCAATTTACAGAATCAGCTTTCAGACAGAGTTTTCAACATGGGCACATAAACAGTTGTCTACACAGCATATATGGCACACTAAGAGATTTCGTCAAACAAAAAAGGCAAAAAAGCTCTTTAAGTTAAAAAGTGCCAAAAAAAGAAAAGAAAAGATAGAGATAAAAGAGACAAAATCCAAGACTAAAATGTTGTCAGGGAAGACTAGCAAGGCACAAAAATTGAAACCATCTAACATCTCATGAAGAAACAAAAAAGGCCAAACAAAAAAAATCCAAACATGACAGTCTTTAAACTGATGGTCTGACAATAAAAAACAAGTACAAGAGTTTGTAATTAGATGGTGCCTTTCATCTGAGATATTCATCAGCTTTTAGCAATTACTTGCTATTAATTTGACATCAGTTCTTCTCACAAATGCACAGCTGTTTCGTGCAATGCTGAGGAGATAGGGAAGTGTGCTTATACGAACACTACATGCCTGAACTCAAGATCCTCAGACTTTTAGGGGAAGCATAGTAGGACTTAAATATCTGCCCCTAAGCTGAACTGAAACATCTGCAATCCAAAACTGTTTGGTAATTACTCCATTTTGGTTTTAGAACTGTTCATCCTTTCAAGCACCTTCTGACTCCCACTCACTTGACTAAAACCAGAGTGTTAGGCCTGGCATGGAAAGGGCTCCTACAGCTGTGAAGTGTTTAATTGCTATTCAAATATACCTGGATATCAGAACAGCTTTTGATCTAGAGGTAAATACTGGCAAGTAACTTTATCTGACTAAGTGTATTTCAGACACGTAGCTGCATGTATGTATACAAAAGTGCCCTCTCTTCAAAGGATATTAGTAGCATAATGTGCGTGACGAGAACGCAGCAAACTACATGTGCAAGTAAGTATGGCCAGTTAAACTATCATTCAGGCATTTCCTGCATGCCCTGTCTTTACGAGGCTCTTCAAAGATTTCTAGCAGGCATCCTGCTCACACTCACTCAAGGCTTTTGCTAATGCTGTCTGTGCATGGAAGCCATTAACACGAGAGGCCATGAGATCTAGGGAATTATCCAGAGGAGCCTGGGCCTCTCGGCGCACATCCTTGCTCTGTCACTGACTCACTGGGAGACGTTAAGCAAATGCCTTTGCTTCCCTGTTTCGGATAATGAGCATCTACGTCAGAGAGCTGTCAGCTAATGTGGATGTAGGGCTTTGAAGTTGTATCATGCTAAATAGGCATTAATTTATAGTCAAATCCCTATCAGCTGGGGAAATACAGGGTTGGGATCCCCCTGGTAGTGTAAAACTCCCAAAGCATGATGCACAGATACCTGAAGAACTTGACAAAGATTCGGCTTTGATCCAGCAGGGCTGACTCCTGCAGAAACACTTCACTCCCATGCACCTGATTCTTACAGGGCAAATTCCCTCAGAGTCACTGCCAGTTGCAGGCTGCATCCCTTGGCTCGAGCTGTATCGTACCTCAACAGTGAGATTTCTGGGGACCTGGGGCATTAAACATTCAGCACAGGTTCCAGGCGCTGCCTCTGCCACCCCTTTTGCCCCTCCCTGGGCTGCTGCCATCAGCTCCAGCTTGGCTCAGTTGAGCTGACTTTGCATTCAGGTGTCTCTGTGTTGTACTCCATCATCTGTGAATTCAGTGATATGAGAGTGGCATGACAGGTAACCATCTTCAATCTAGCAGATTTTATCAGTGTCACTACAGGCCACAAAGCAGTGAGGCTGCTTCTAGACTTTAAGCATACGGGTCTGAGAATTGCATGCCTCTCCCTTGCTTCATACTGTGTATATTAGATTGGACTGTGTATGACAAATAGGGCTGTGTGTGGAATACCAGGTCATATAGTTGTAGAATGAAGATAAAAATGGAAGAAGCCAAATGAAGCACGTAAGTACACAGTGCCTATCTCTTCTAGGCATGAGACACATGAATATATGTCGAATACAGGGCCAAGGAAAACAAACAAACAAACAAAAATGGTTAATCAGCATCAAGAGCCAGACTTGACCTTGTATGTAAAGCCTACATGGTCCCACTGAAGACGTGTAGAGCCAGAGAGGGTCACACAGCATATATTGTCAAAATCTCAGGCTTGACAGGCTGTACATGTCTATGTATGTGTTTGATATCTTTTGGACTCAATCCTTAAAGAGCTAAGCAATCTTAATTTGCCCTTTCAGTCACTAGAAGCTACAATCACCTAACATATTGGGTATGTTACAGCCCTGGGAACCCTAATTTAGAATTTGTGACAGGTAAGGAGTTTCTAGTCCCAGTTCATGCAAACAGAGTTAGGCACCACTGGCAAAGGTTGTTAAAAGTGGAGAAAGGTCCACTGATGTTGAAAGCAATGCCTGGATATCTGAAAATTCTCTATAACTTTGGCTATCTGTGCTCAAAATCCCAGTAGAGTCAGAGGCAAGACCCTGAACAGTTCACAGTTCCCAAGGACAATGTGGTGCCCCTGCAGATAAACCCGCAAAAACTCAAAATTTATGAATGATAACAATCTTGAAAAGATGAATGTGTCCAATTCCCATACCCCTTTAGGAATTTAGTGTCTTCCTCAGAGCTGCACAGGACAGATTATCAGTCACTTGAGCCACTGGCAGGCTGGAGGGGTAGAAGTTCTCATGTCTCTGGAGAAGAATTTAATAATCAATCCCTAGTTTGCACAGGAATCTTGTGCAAGCCAGTCTTGCTCCTGATCCTGAATATGGGCATGGTGCAGCCAAGAATACAACAGCTGCATGACAGAGAAAGACAAGCAAGAGGTCTGATTCTGCAGCTTGTCTGAGCATTTAGATAACTAGGTTCTTATCTCTATTCCTGACATTATTTGTGTAATGAGATGAAAAAACAAGCAGCCTAGAGATAAAATCCAGAAGTTCAGTGGCTAGACTGGAGCATAAATTTCAAGTTATCCACCTGAATTCTGCTTGTATCTTGCCTCAGGCACCTCAGTAGTCTCTCAAAACATCCTTCTGCCTTCCGTCCCAGTTATCGCTCCACATTGAACTTCCATTGTCAATTCTTTGTCTTATCACACACTCCTGCCCCAAGATTGTAGTGATCTAGTCCATGCATTTGCTCATATCAAGATCTGAAAGGAAGTAGCAAATGAAGCAAAGACGATTTACTCCTATGGGATCTTGACTTCCAAAGAAGTTTCCCGTCTGTTAGCCAAGCCCCAAGATATTCATTAGTAAGGTATGACGATGACTCAGGTAACCCCAAGTGTTGTGATTACCTGTTACATCAGCTCATGTTTCTAAGCTGTGGCTTTCCAAGTTGCCTGACTGGACAGGTACTAGCTCACACCAGCTTCTTTTGAAGATTTAATTTGTAGCCTAGCTGCACAGCTACACCCAGGGCCACAACTGGATTTACAAAGCCTGGGAAAAGGCTGCAGAAATGGAGGCACTTTGCTCCCCTCCCACACTATCCTGCAGGGCTCAGGACTACAGTTTAGCACAGGCAAGTGTGAATTTGGTTAGTCTGAAAAACCTGAATGATGAAAGCACTGGTTGTGAATCTGCAGGACCAGCTGGGTTAGAGCATGCTAAGAACAAGAGGAGGATTCTTTAATACTGACTTTATTAATAGAGACGCAGGCATCTAAATTACCATTTCTAGTCATTTTTTTCCAACCTTTCCTGCCATTCACAGGAGAATTGCCCTGCCCCACCATCCCTCCAAAGACAGCATTCCCCAGCAGAAGGGACATGCAACAAAATCTATACATTTTTATGACCAGCCTCTTCATTTTCTCATCTCTGTTGCTCAAATTGATGTGTGATACATCTAGTGTAAGTAGCTGACACAACAGACTCTTTTCTTATTACAAGCTGTGTTTTTCTGTAATGTGGTCATCTCTCTGCTACACAAATCTACTTAGAATTTTACAGATTTGGCTGTTGATGATTCTGATGCAACTGGGAAAGGGAGCTGGAAATATTCTCTTTTTTCAGCAAGTTTTTACTGTAAAAAATCAAATTATTTTGATGAAGATAAAATGACATCCAGGACATTTTTTAGTCTCTTTTTTATCATTAATATCTTCTCCAATTCTGCCATGGAAATGACTCATTAATGATGCTTTCCCATGATGTCATACTGAAGTGCCAAACTCAAGCTCTTCCAAATCCCACTGCTGCATCTTTTCCCTTCTCCAGTGTGGAGGCAGAATTTCTGAACCCTGACTCAATGGTTACTTGCAGCTAATGCTTCTCTTAAGAAACTTTCCTAAACCAAATCCAAGAGCATGTTCAGAAAAGTTTCACACTGCCTTGTCGGCGGTTGATGTGACTGAAGTACTAGATGACAACATCTAGGAACCCATGGACTCAAATAAATTAAATTTGGATTGAAGATTCATTGCAATCATCTGAAAGACTTCCAGTGACTGCAGTCAGATTTACATCGGTCTCTCTTCTAACTTGGCTTCCTGTCTCAACATTCTCTATACAAAAATCTCTAGAAGGACCTGAACATTCAACAACACATGATGTTTAGATGCATCAAGCGTTTCTGAGCTATCTGATATCTCATGCATAATGCTTAGATGTGAACATTATGCTGCAAGAAAATCTTTTACCTTTGTTCTATAGGAAGTAGGGAATAAGGTGGCCATTAGTAAAACTGGTCTCATGACTTCTCTTAAGCAAACAGTCAAAAGGTTTGAAGGAACAAAGCTTGTCAGTGAGATGGCATGACAAATATTGGTCCATGACTGCCTGGACCAATTCAGAGTGATCTGAATGTCAGATGTAGCGTGCAGATAAGGGTCCTTGGCAAGTCTGCAAAATAGGTCTTTTCTTCTTCTGGAAAACAGGTTATTACTAAAAGCAGTTCTAGAGAAGGAGAAGGAAGAGGAGAGTGAGGAACCACCAAATGATGAAAATCTTTTAGCCAGCAAGAGAGAGGCATTTCCCATGTAGCACTAGAGCCGTAAAATTCTGTCATTCTTTCCTGATATTGGCCAGCAGTGCCAATGGAAAGGCAGATTTCTATGTCCCATTACAGGAGTCATGAAGGAAATCCCCCAGGCAGATTTCCACTGGCAAACGAGCAGGACAGAGCACAAGAATGAATAAATAAATAAATATGCAAAATGTGCTGGATGAGTATCGTGGTTTGGCATGCAGAATCCTCTGTCTGGAGCAGCTAGTGCTTGTTAAGGGAAAACACCAGAGGAAGGAAAAGCTCCTTAAACATAATTCTATTAAGAGCCAGCTATCACAATGTGAAGGTCCTGCATGGTTAGAACAAATCAAGCAACATTTCTAAAAGCTTAAGCAAAAAAGGTCACCTTATTGCACCTGGACCCAGTTTCCAAAATACCTTCAGTGGTTTGGATACATCATCAACAAAGGTTCAAGATCCAGGCTTGAAATCTCTTCCCCCGAATTAGGGATAGTTTTGATTCAAAAATCCCTATTTGCCATGAGATACACCTACCATGTGCTGAAATACAGACCTTTCTGTGATTTCAGCCCTGCAGCTAGTCATGTAAAATAAAAATACTTCTTCCTGTAAGATACTCTCAAGGTGGCACCCTGCTTATTGTATAAAGCTTGTATTAATTTTTGTTACTGATTCATAAGGAGAAAGAAGGAATTTCTAAGAGGTGGCAGAGAAGGTTCAGGGGAGCAGATAAGGTTCAAAATATATCAATCTATATACATAGCTAATGGAGGGCAGTAAAGAAGATAGACCCAGACTTTTCTCAGTGACATGCAGTGAAAGCACTAGAAGAAATGGTTAGAAATTGAAATACTGGAAATTCTGTTTAAACATTAGAAGTTTTTTATGGTGAGACTTGAACACTTGGAATGGGTTGCACAGAGAGCTTATGAAGACTCCGACCTTAAAGATATGCAAGACCCAAAAGCCCTGAGAAATCTATTCTAGGTGACCCTGTTTTGAGCAGAGGAGTTAGATTAGACCATCTCTGGAGGTACCTGCCAACCTCAGCCATTCTCTGTTTCTGTGAAATGTATGGTGCTGAGCTCTCCAGAGATAAGCTTTATTTATCATGCTGGCCATCCGGCAGCCCACAGTCTGCCCTGTCCAGAGGAAACTTCCATCTAACACAGCAAGGCTCTTGGAAAAAGCTGGAAAGGACCATCAAGGTGGCCCTGTTCTCCATAGCAGAAGGCTGGCCTGCTGCACTGGCACACAGACCAGGGTCCCCAGCCTTGCACCTAGGGCAGTTTGAAGGCTCATTCATAGATGAAGCAGTCAAAGCAGAGCTCGCCCCAGCCTCACCACGAAACGACAGCCAGGCCTTGCCTGAAGCCCTCAGACATCCAGGGGAGGTGGCAGCAGCAGGGCCGTGGGGCAGATCCAGGCGGGCAGCGGAGCAGTGACGAGGCCCAGGGCCGGCTGGAAGCTCAGCCATCCACCACACCAGCAGAAACAGCGCCCAGGAGTGCCATCTACTGGGTCCCACACAGGGCAGCAACTGGGAGCTCCAGTACTCACCTTTGCACGGATATAGGGAGGCAAACCGGGCATTTCGGCTCACATCAGGGTTTCTGCTCTCTCCCTGCACTAAGTTGCCTTTCCTGAAGGCCATCGGGAAAGCTGTGTCAGGCAAAGGCTGGCTGGTTTTACAAAACCAGATAATTACCCAAATAAATAATAGTAACAAAAAGAAAAACATGCTTCTAAAAGGAAATTTGTCTTTTCTCTCTGAGCCTCAGTCATTACACCGCCATAATACTATAGAGGACCCAGAAAGTCACTCCAAGATCTGCTTCTGCTGGCTGAGAGGTATTAGCTGAGAACAGTGGAGCTGGAAATGCTGCTCAGTACCAGCCCTGTGAAGGCTGACAGCACCGACCAGAGCAGGTGGCCACAAACATCTAAATGCAGAAGGGTCTTTCCACAGGTCCCTGGGAGTCTTGAACTAGCCTATGATATTGAGTCAATTATTGAAATCCTATTTTTTTATTTCACAAATAATTTAAATAACTGTCATATTTAGCTTCAGAGTGATCATGTTCAACAGTAGGTTCCTTCAGGCACATCTATATAAGTACCCTGCACGTATTTCTATATATCTATAGACTCAAAGTGGGAGTATTACTTTGGTTGGTGAAAGAGAAGTACGAAAAGGAATTTGTAAATGCAAAATGTTTTTACTTTTTCAATCAATAGGCTCAATAAGTGCAGGGATTTTCACTGAAATTCTCTTATCTAAGTGTGACAAAGTCTAGAGGAAGAATCCTTCATTCAGGAATAGAGACAGGCTGGTCTGAGGAGGTGGTATACAAACTATATTTAATTAGAATATATCATCGAGATAGTCAAGAAAATGGACTGTAGGCAACTGTGAACTAGCAGCAAATAAGCAGTGCCTAGATTAATGACTGAAGTACCTGTAACATTCATCTCTACATTAACGAAATGTAGATACTTACGATACTATCTAGTAACTTAAAAACTGAACTACTGTGCTCACCATCTTATCACTTTTGCCACCAAGACTTTTCTCTTTTCTTATGTCTAATTTTAAACAAAAAAAAGCCCATTCTTGGCTGACTTCTTTTATTATTTTATGGGAATCAGAGCTGTGAAATTGCAATTCCAGATATTAATGAAATAGAATAGTCTACTCTCAAATGAATAGTATGAATTGGGTTGTGCTGATGAAATCTAGACTTAATCTCATGTTTTTAGAAGCTTTGTAACATACTATCTTGTACTGGACATTGAAATAGGATCTTCCTACAGTTCTCTGTTTTAATACCCCACCCTCAAGTCAATTAATGGTATCAGTTTGCTACACACACTAAAATGAGCCTGTTATAGCAAAGCATTAGGATCGATCTCTAGTTAAGAAAAGTTAAGCTTGTGCCTCCTTTTATGAGTATAACCAAATCCCAAATGTGAGTCATTTCACCAAATTAGGCCCCAAATAAATTGACTCTTTCAGAGAAAAAGCAAAGCACAGAATAGTAAGGGTTGGGGAAAGGGAAGTCCACGATTTAAAAATGATCCAACATGGTCCTTGTCTGAGAGAAGCAAGGCAATAAAAAACAAGTCAAGCAGACACTGTTGATCACCTGGGACCATCTGATCTGGTATTTGTATGCCATCCACATTCTTTCCCAGCTTGAGTGAATTCAGACTCAGAGCTGGCACATGAGCCAGGCCATAATTTGTGTCAAAGTCACTAGTGGGTGATATGGAGTTGGACTGCACAAGGATACGACCACGCTCCATGCCCACTCTTGAAGCCTGGCCTTTCTGCAGCCCTGAACACAAGGCTGGTGAGGCTAGGGAAGGGCGCACAGGAAGCCACCTGATGCTGTAGCCCCGAGCAGGGGCAATTTTGCCATGGAGTAAGTGGCTGTAATTTGAATGCTGCTTCTTCACCTTGTCCCATGACCATCTTAGACAGCTCATGGAGCAGGGACTTCTGCTCCCGTTGAAGGTGTTTGCAATGTGACATAAAGGAAGCAGAGTCAAACATTTTCACTTCAAGTGCATTCTCAGTCAGAATTGGATTTTTCAAAGGCTTTTTTTTTCTCTTCCCAGAAAGCACCTTAGCTTAAGATGGAAAAAAAAAAAAAGAAGAAAAACATTTGTAACTCAGAGAAGAAGAGCTTTGGCCTTGGTTAGACATATTCTTTACTCGAGAAAGTGTTGATGAATTTGTTTTCCATTTTCCATTCTCTCCACTGAATAATGCCCATTTTCCTGGCATTGCAGGACATTTTTCCCACCTCTCCTTTTTGAGGGCAGAAAGAGATTTTTGGCAGGAAATCTTTGGGGCTGAGGTTTCTAACGGAGCTAAATTATTATGGGAAGACAGAGCAGGCTTGTGTGAAAGTGCTTCAGCCTAAAATCCATGGAATTTCCCACTATATCACAGAGCATCAGCTGATTAGAAGAGCTTCCACATGATGATGAGATCTTTTCTAAACTCCAGGACCTGGCCCCCATTCCTGGCCATGGTACCATGGAAAGAATGTTAACGACAAAAAGGGAACACATAGGCATGAAAATAAATTCCCTATTACAGCCATTTTTTGAGATGCAGCCTAAAGAAATATTGCCTACTTAAAAATATTTTTAAAAAGGTAAAAGGGAAATTGGAGTTGGGTTGCCGTCCCTAACAGATTAGTTCGGTGTGTCACCAGAAATACAAATATAAAGTGCTTCTTTATAAAATAATAAAGTATTTGTTTACGGGCACTGCATACTCTGTTAAACATAGTCCCTTTGGTGAGTACTTCCCGACAGTCATGCAACTTCCTGATGGGATTTTTTTTTCCTTTTAAATAAACCAACAGTCAGGCTACTGTCCCCGACGTGGAACAAAGCTGAGTGCTCTGAGTTGGTGCCTGTACTGTTTACATGAATGACTTCAGAGGAAATGTTCTCACATTGGCATTGATGGAGCCACAAAGATTCATTGAGATCAAGCTGAAACGTGGATGCTGTGACGCGTCCTTCAGCTGTCCACCTGGCACTGCCAGGAAGAGAGCTTTTGATTTATCTGCAAATATGTAGCGGGTGGATTTAGAGGAGGGCTGAATTTTCCTGATCTGACTCCACATGCTTTGTTAATATGATCACATAAGAGTTCCCCTGGGAAGATCCAAAAACTGATATCTCTAAACCAATTTGCCTACTCATGGTGAAATTTTTGCACTTTGGCTTCATTACTGGTGCCATCCAAATAGGTTTCACAGAAATGACTGGGAACAGGTAGGAAGCTTTCTGGAATGGGCTGAAGTGCAGACCAGATTCAGACACAAGGCTAAATAAGGTGATGGAATTCCAGTTCTGCTCAGTATATAGTATTTCCATTTTATTCTGACTTTACCTTATATTGTATGTACTGAATCTGCTGTTTGTACCCATATTCAGATGATTAACTATTTAACAAGTTGTCCTCATGGAAAAGCTAAGCCTTACTGAGTTCTAACTTTGTATTTAACATGCAGTAATCCATCAAAGCTGCATGGGTATAAATCGAGGATGATTTTACCTGTTTTTTCCTTTCCTTTTTTTTTTTTTCCCCATAATCACATTAATACACTGAATTTAGCCTTCTTTTAACCCTTTCATTAGAGTCAAGAATGACCATGACTAAAGATGAGACTTCTGCAAGTGACAGTACCTGACTTGTCACTAGTGTTGCTAGCTGAGAAAGAGGCAGCATTTACTTCACAGCAATCACGATAGTCTTGGTCCCACCCCACCCCTTTGCAGCTCCCATGTCCTCAGACTGCGCCAGTAACCAGCACTGGGGCCCACCTCGCTGTGTTGTGACCATGGAGACATCTTCACCTTTCATCAGCTCACTTATGTCTACTGTACAGCTGAGTGTTGGTCTGTAGAAGTAACTTGTATATGGCTCAAAGGCTGGAAGCAGATTACAGACAAGTAAGATGAAGTAATTTGAATCTCTCTTGCCTTCCAATTTGATGTTTTTGTGATGGTCCTCTTCTGAATTCTCTGTTTCAAACAATCCAAGCCTGAAAACAATGGAAGTGCACTAACTGTTTGAAACAGTTTGAGGGGAGAGGAACTACCGATCTGAGACCAGATTCTCTTAAAATTGTATGTTTGCAGAACAGCTAGAGCAATGATATCCCCAGGCTCCTTGGAGCATCCTCTAAGAAGAAGGAGAGCTGCAAGTGCGTGGTTACATTAAGACAAAAAGTCTACTGCCATTGCCTCAGTGCACCTGGAAATTCTGCTGAAATTAATTTAACTTTGCTAAGTTCAGTGCAGTCACAGGATGTGGAAGAAGGTTAACATCAGGTCCCTCACTTGCCTCTGAAAGCCTGTGAGCACCCCCAGAAGCTGGCCTGCTACATGTGTCTGGACAGCGTACAGGCTTGCGGTTCAAAGGTTTCCTTTGAACTGCCAGCCATTACATTAAAGAACGACAGGATAAAACAACTGCAAGGCCAGAGAAATGTATTTTCATTCAGTGTCGGATACTGTGGCACAGCACACCATGGTGAGCTCATCAGTCATGAGCATCTTGCCAAAATACAGTTTCCCAGTAAAGCAGATCCTTTTCTTAAAGTACATGACCTAGTCAGATTTTCCTTTGAAGAAGCAAATTTGGGACCTAGGAGTCAGGCTGGCCCAACGCCTGTGGAAATCACAGCATCCCTGGTACACTCTGCAGGTGGCTCTGGGATAGCAGTGAGGTTTTGCAATGCCAAGACTCTGCTCACATTATTCTCCCACAGTATCTCCCTCTCCTGAGCTTAAAAATCCCATCCTTGAAAAGCACATATCGATTTGGCAGAGGATTAGAAGAGTAGACAGGATACCTACGTCCCAACTCACCATCATAGAAGAAATCTTACATTTCCTTTGAAATTTACTGTCACAGCCAATACAGGATAGGCAGGACTCTATTCTCTCTCAAGCACCATATATATTTCTTGGCAGGTTTCAGTGTCTTTTTGATACTCTGATTTAATACAGACCTTCAGACAAACACATTTCACATCATCTACAACATTGATATGAGAATTATCAGTGAGAAGACCTTCCAGAAAGCAAAATGTCTAGGAGGATGTTTGTTATAACTTTACTTCCCAGCAATGTGAACATTTTTTTCTTAGATGATATTTTTTCCAAGTTTTTCATAGCTGAAACATACCGAATTATTCAGTCTGGCAGCAAGTCACAGGTGGCAGAAGGATTTAAGTCCTGTACCAGGAATTACAGACCTAAACTACTGCCTTATGCCTTCAGTGATATTTGCACTCAGGCAAAGTACAAATCAGCTCTACCAGTCTGGAATACGCTAACTCTCCTGCCAAATATATCTGGGATGAGAAAATAATTGTTTTAAGAAATCTGCTTTCTTACTGACCAGCTCTATAGCATATTGAACAGAGACTGAAGCAGAAACTGGGGAGAATCAGTGTTCTCCTGCATTAGTGCACATTAAAAAGGACGACCTGGGTTACTGCTGTTGGTACATCTGGCTAGTTATCTTACATGTGTTTATAGCCTTTTACTTTGATTTGGTCATGCCAGGTAGATGAAGAGAAAGCAAATAAACTAGCAGACATATCACTGCAAGAGCAGAAATGAAAAGCTCTCTCCAAACATTAGAACAAAGATCCCTGTTGTATTTACTTGCAAGATTGTTATTTTTTTTTTGATGAGACAGGATCTGAGACTTTCTATGTCAAAGTACTTGTGAAACGAGTTTGTGTTTTGTGTTTCTTTCCATAAAACTTATTTTGGAAGAAAGTCATGTTTTTCCTTACTCTACCTCAGGAAAAATAAAAGGTTGGTTGTTTTATTTCCTGTGGAGAGTGGCGTTGTAAGGGAGAGATTAGTGAAAATCACAGTAATCTTGGAAGAAGTCCCTTTGTGTATCTGGTGTCTATACATGCAGCAAACCAGATGCTGTCAGACATTCCCAATTAGGATTGTGCTGTGGGTGAAATAAGCAATTCTTCTTTCTCACAGATAGCTGTAGCTCCAGTTCATTAATCAGCCATCACTCAGACTCCAGCAAGGAAAGCTGATAGCATCATGGCTAGAGCAGGCAGGCTGCTGCAGTGATAGCAATGCTGACAACACGCTGGGCTGTAGCTTCAACCGTGGGGGCTACCAGCATCAAATCCTGCCATGTCTCAGCACTTTTCCATATCCTAAAGGTGAAATACGCACAATCTCAGATCTGGCTCTAAGCTCTTAAACAAAGGGACCTTTAATGTCTCAACAGGACAGAGCCAGGAGCCCCTCCAACCTATATGAAAGGCTGTCATAATTAAAACCAAACAGAAACTGTCTGAATTCCTTATTAAGGACAGTTACAAGAACAACCTTAACCCCTGAGTAGCCTAGAAAGCTTTTAATGTTTACATATATTGATAGGAGCATATATGCAAAAGCTCTCCTAGTTAGTGCCAGGGGCAACACTCAGAGGTGTTACAGATTGATGTGGGATGCCTCTGAAAAAAAGTGTAAGACTGATACTGATTATAGAAAGTCCATCCTTTATGTTCTTTTAAAAGCAGTGAAATGGGAGTTCGAATTCAAGCATGAGTCTGTTCACACTGAGCCTGGTCTAGCAGCTGGGTGGCTCCATGTGTTTTAGTGCCCTGCTCTGAGGTGCACAAGGCTCAGAGAAAAATGGCAATTAAAAGGGCTGTGATTATAGGCAGGAGTCTCCCCAAGAGAGCTGCGTGTAAAAGTCACAAAAAGGGGTGAAAAGCTGACTTTCCCAGCTCACCCATCGTACGGTGTGCTTGCAAATGACTGAGAAAATAATCTCATAGAAAGACAAAGTTCAAGGTCAGTCTCACGAAACTGCCCACACTGGAGAGCCTGGGGGGATTAGAAATATTTTTACAACCCAAACAGTACCATCCTGAGGGATCCCTTCCATTTCAGGGAATGCACACTGTGAGACAGGTGAGGGCAGAATGGATGAAAAAAGAGGCAATATGATTAGTAAAACATACTTTTCAATATATTTTTGGTGTTCATTTAAGAAAGGAAGATTGAAAATATTTTAATTTTCAGCCTTTGATTTGGATCTCCTTTGGAGGAGTGAGAGAGAAGTACAACTGGTATCTTTCAAGGTTTCTTTCTAGCACCTTTGTTTGCCTTCTTTTGTGAAAAATAAAATAAAATAAAAAAAAATAAAAACAAACAAAAAATTGAAATCTCCCTATTTGAAAACTAGCTTTTTTGGGCTGCTTTCAGTCATTAACATTGAGAAAAAGCTAGAAATATTTATTTTCATCTTCATATTGAAAAAAATATATTAACATATTTTACAACCTATCATGAGGTGTTATCAGATTTGATGCAGTAACTCATATGCTATTCATGGATAAATATAGATACAAAAAATCAGTCTCCAAAATGAAATTTCCTCCCAAATGGGAATTAAATTTACATCAAACATCATCTTTCTCCATTGCCAAACCACAAATAAATTTGAATATCCTTCTAAGATAATTGCATTTCCAGTATTCTCTTGAGTGTGAAATTTAGTCATCAGGAACAGTCACTGCAAAGAACATTTAGAACAGTTTTTAAACAGGCATGGAGGCTGCTAATAAAAGTACAAAACCTGGTCAGTGACTTTGCTCAAGAAAAACACGATGTATTAATTGAGAATGTTAGGATGACATTAATTCAAGCAAAATCATATTAAAAGTCTTTTCTCTGCTTTTTTAGTACTAGGCACAGTTTAACTTGAAAATGAAGAAATATTGTGTGTATGTATGTGTATATAAGTGCAAATATTCCCAGCCTGCTACATTAAGCGTTTTAGCTATAAAACTTTCATTTAATCTAATATAAATTGACCGGGTGAAACCAGCTGAGCTGCAAGTGGAGAAAATCCCCTTTAGATACAAAACAATATGCTTTCTTTACCCCCCATGCCAGAACTACTCAAGTTCAGACAAACCACCTTCTATAAAAATGGGGTTGATAAGTTGGACGGTGTAAAACAGGATGGAGCATGACTGGAAAAATGACTGCAAGAAAAATGCCAGAGCATCTAGAGAAAATAAAATTCAAGGCAAAGTCAAAATATGGATGTCAACATAGATTATCTCCCAGTAACAAGGTTCAGCGCTGTGGACATGATTTGTCATTGAACCCAGTGACATCTCAGAAATATTTATGGTGTGTGAAGGAGAATTGCACTCAACTAGCAACAAGTCAGTGGAGCATCAGCTTGCAAGGCTTTGGGGCTCTGGGAAGAAAACAGGATTCACTGCCCATGTGCTAGTGCTTTCCAAATGCATTAAGTGTTTGCTTCTGATCTCACTTAGACCAGCACAAAGCTGGTGTTACACAGCTGAAATTAAAAGGTATATACCAGTGTAGCTAGTGGATATCAGCCTACACTCCACAAAATCTCAGCGTTTGTGAACTGCTCCTGCAGGGTCCACAGAAACAAATTCCCAAAAAGAAAGCAGTCAATTGAGCACAAATGTAAATAGTTAGCATGTCCAGCCCCAAATATTTTAAAATCTAGAAACAATATTGAGTCATGCTACTTAAATCCTAAAGTGCTATTGTGTTAAAAAAAACAGGGGGAGAAGTGTCAAAGTGAACTTCGGATCAAGCATGTTGTCTCCTTATATGTGCTGGGCATAGGAATTTGGCCCAAGTATTGTAATGGTAGTAGAAACCTACTACTACTACTACTTGTAGTAGAAAAACATGCGCCCCATCACTCAGCGCATGATCACTGTGCTGGAAATGCACCAGCCAGCTCTGCCATGGACACGCAGTCCGGGAAGAGAAGAAAATCCTAGGATTTGGAGTAGGTGTTAAAAATGCTCTTGCAAAAACAGTGCTGGAGGAGCACGACCTGGAGCGGCCTCCCCTGGCCCGGCCAGCCCCTGGGCCAGGAGCGCATCCCCATGGAAACGCTATCTGGGGGCCACTGGGCCAGGCCGCCTGCTCGGAGACGCACAGTCGCTGATGAGGGTTTCCAGAAAATCCTAATCAGGAAGAGTCGGATTCGCCTCTGACAGAAACCATCAGTCACCCTTTCATGAGTAATCCCCATTATTTTGCTGTTTAAACTGCTGCAGCAATCTTGTTGTAGTAAAAGCTTTCTGGGGGAAAATATATGTCTTGGGGTTTTTCTGGATTAGGGATGATATATAGCCATAAATTGCACCCACACAGAGATCACCATTTTATGAAATCAGAGGGGTTTACAAGCAAAGGGGCACTCCTCCGTAAAGTTAGCCTTAACTGGAAGCCATTACTCAGGCAATGCCGTTAACTCGGGAGATCAAGTCGTTATTTCCATCCATTGTGAGCGCTCTGCCCTTGTCCTTCACAAGCCCCCGTGGCAGTGCAGCAAGATGCCTATTGGGGTACCAAATGAAACATGGTTTAGCCATTCAGGCACTGCTGTTACTTGGGTTATTCCTTTCTCCTCCGGCCCTAGGAAATGTTGGGGGGGGATGTGCTAATGGAGAGGCACTTGCAAGGCGTGCCGGCGTGCTGGTCACAAGCACGCTCCGCAGGTTGCTAGGACTCTCACCTAAACAACATTCGCCCCCCGGCAGCTCCCAGACCGCTAAAGCAACAGTGTTGTCAGATGGACTTTGGCACCCACAGCCCCAGAGCCAGCATCAAGTTCGTCTGGGGGGGATGTTTGTGACAAAATGCTGCCACCTCTGGGAGAGAGCTGGAGAAATCTGCACCTGGCCTTCACAGTGCTGTGGAAAGGGCTGATTCCTTTCTTTCCAGGATGGTGTTTGCCACCCCTGCAGACCAGTGAGTCAGCAGTTTGTCTTCCGCTGCTCCTCCTGCTTTCTGGTCATCATGGTTGTGACCTTGCAGGTCCCTGGAAGGGCTGTGCCTGGTGCTTTGCGCTCCTACACAAAGCAAAGCCAAGTCAAAATGGCTGCCAAAAAGGCAGCTCATTTGCTTTTCTCAGGAGTCCTGTGGCATTACATTTCCAGAAGAGGCTACTGTGCTGGAACAGATCCATTTTGGGAGGCCAGACTGAGTGGCCACTCTGAAAAAAAATCAGAAGAATTGATCTGGTGGGTGAAAGCCTTTCAAGCATGTCCTATTTTAACACAATCTACATATTGCGTAGCTCTCAACCCACAAGTGCAGTGCAAAATCACAGGAGGGTCAGGACTTCAGTTGGACTCACAAAACATTTGGGCCAGATGCAGTATGAATTTCTTCATGTGAGAAGCGAGCAATGAGAATCTGGGAGCCAACATTTGCGTCGGGTCAGGCAGAGCCCATGTCTGTCAGTTTTGCGATTTCACATAGCTGGAATCACCCATTGTGAATGGCTTTGAATTGGAGCCTACCAAAATAAGCAAAACCAGAACATTTCTTAGAAATTATTTTCCTGCTGTGTGGCCATGTGACACACTGGAAGAATTCGCAGTGATGGCCAGTGACATAGGGCAGAGGATTTGGACTTGTCAAAGATTTGTCTAAATCAACAAAGCCTTTAAAGACTGCGGCCTTGGTCAGCCAGTTCTGCCCCTGGCTCTGCATTGTGCGGCTCCACCGCGTCTCTCTGCAATGGGAATCCTGGAGCGCATGGAGAAGCCCGCTCCACCCAAGCACAGGGACAGCTCTGCAAGGGTGAGACCAGAGAAGGAACAGGGTTTTTAAGTTTTGCTGTTGTTACTGATGTTCTGGAAAAGCAGAGAGTACCACACAATGCTGATTGCATTTGGATCTGGTTTTCAGTCACCAGATTTCACAAATTTCCCAAACTTCCCAGAGGCTCTGCATGCAACAAACACTCCTTCATACTCATGTAGTTTGTTTTCTTTGTGCATCTCTACATCCTGCTAGTGTGGAGGTGACAATTTTGACTGCAGGGGCCTGCAAGTCTTCCCCAAAGGTCCCTCTTTGCCTTTGCCATGGGAATGTGATATTTGCAGGAGTGTTGGCTGTGGGTTTTGGAGGTGACAATCTCAGCCTTAGGTCCGGGGCTGGCTAGGAAGATTTTCAAAGCCGGAGTCATGGGTTCAGGAGATCTCAACAGATGCAAGCATCAGCCTTGTTGCTTTCAAAGGGTCACTGAAAATGTAACAGGATGATACCTGTTTTTGAGTTGTCGTTCCTGTCAGGTTTACTTTTGCTACACAGCCAGCTTCAGTGCAGCAAGACCTGATACTATGTGTTTTTAAGCACACTGCTGCATTTATAAATACTGATGACAGTAGATTATACCAATGAACAGGTGAGACACTGCAGGGCTATGTGGGGGAAGATGGGAGCTTGGGTTTAATGTCTAACACACCTGGAAATTAGCTTTCTGCTTTCAAACAATGCAGAGCACTGGGGCCACTCCAGGTGTTTCTCAGAGAACCTAAATGTTATTCACAGAACCTTTTCCCTGTCCTTCAGCCTGCAGAAAGCAAGAGGATGGTGACGTAGGTGCCCACCTCCTCTTAAATCTGAGTACTCACAAATGATACATAGCTGAGATGTTTCCACCTTGCTGATATGGCCCTTGCAATGAGGAATAGCCTGTCCCTGCTCCCCTCTATCTGGCTGTACATCTCCAGGGAGAAATCTTTTCACTGGATTGTGGTACTCATCCACGTCATAAGGACATACCTCTTTTCCAGTTCAACAGACACAAAGGTTCCTTTCAGTACCCCAAGGAACAAGTTCTTCTCTGCAGTGTCCACATGCAGCCACTGTTGAGCAGAGTGGGAAAAATATTCCCATAGCGTGTGGAAGACTGCTCAAAGGGGCCACGGAGATACATTTCATCATGATACATAAATTAAGGAAAGAGTTTAGAGTTCATAAATAGTCTAATTAACCTAAATCCTTTATTTTGCTTTAGCTGTATGAAGCTCTGGATTCTAAGTTAGTTTTTCTTGCCAAACAAAACCTCTCTTGCTACTTCATTACTGACCCAGCTAAGTTAAGTGGTGTCATTTTTATTGAAAAAACATGGTAAAGTGTGTCACAAACTGGGAAGCACTAATGTAATTTGCTACTGCTCTGCTTCAAGCACTAGGAGAGAACACAAACAAGTTTAGCTAAAAAATGAAGACCGCCAAAAGCTATGTTGCTGTTCTGTATTGGCTGGGTTTTGGAGATGAAAGAGGGGGAATACTCTATTTTGAAACGAAAAAAAGGCTTACAAATATAAATCAAAATCTGCCTGCTGTGCAGCATTTAGTATTTTCCTGAATCTGTTGTTATGCCGGCTCTATCATGGGGCCAATCTTTTCATTTTGTTTATATTTTCCTAATGCAAATTGTGACTTCTACCCTGGGAACATGACAAAGTCTTTCTTCACAAATGCAAAGAAGACAGGAAACTCACAGTTCCCACAAAGCAGCTTTGACTCTTATTATTTGTGATAATTCTGTTAGCAGGATCCCAGACATCAGAATGTGGATCAGTGAGACTAATATGCTGTGAGGCCTCCCATCCACCCATGGAAGGAGACTCATCTGAATAGGGTCCAGGCTGTCATTTATCATCCCAGGCCAAGCTCTGCAGCTATTAGTTGGTCAGTATGAGTTTCTCAGCTCTTAGATATTATCCCCTGCCTCCGCCTTTGTCCAACAACTTGAAGCTCCAAACAGAGCTCCTGAACATTTGTTTTAGTCAATCCCAAGAGAAGCATCAGTCCACGCAACCAACTGCTTAGACTCTAATCCCCGCTGTGCCTGCAATGTGCTGCGGACACCCCCGAGTTGGCCCCTAACTGTCCTAGATACTAGCAACACTTTAGCCAGTGGCAAGAACCTCCACAGAGCAAACAACTTGAGTATTTATCCAGCTTCTTGGGTGGGTTTTTTTGTCCAGCATAGAGCTTTGTGCTCTCACAGCCACACTTCTTCCAAGCCCTAAGCAATCTGATTTCAAGTGCATTGAAATTTATCTGCTTCGTATAGCAGTCACGGCAGCAACTGCATCTTGACCAAGCCCTAGGCACTTCCAAAGGCCATGTTTCTTTGAGATGCTACCACACTCCTTTTTCTGGTATCTCAAAAGGGTTGGGGCAGAGGGCCCATAACGGATTGCTCTTTCATTCCCCCAGAGGTTCATAACTATATGCTCTATGAGGATGTATTAACTTCCTGCTCCTGATGTCTTGTCATCAGGCTATATTGCAAAACAGCCAGGCCAAGCTGTGCTGTGGCAGGCCACATGATGTTGAAGAAAGAACATTCAGATAAGATATGCTGTTGTAATGAACATATAGTATGTGGTGATCTGAGGCCCCTTTTACCAAGGAAAGAAAAACAGATTCAAGGCAAAGTAATTGGGGCTGTATATAACTGTGATATGGGGTTTGCTCAATGGCTCGATTTCTCAATTTTTCTTCTGGCACAAGACTATGTGCTGTCACAAAACTGGTCAGAATTAATTTAACTCTGACCACCTACTCCCTGCTGCTGAGAGAGATTCACAGGCAACAGCTTTACCAAGTGGGTCAAGAAAAATCAGAAGGAAAGATCTTTTCTTTAGGATAAATTCCTCTCAAACCAGACAGACCAGGTACATGGTAAATGTACAGATTTCAATTACAAGTTGCAATAAGTTAATGAGTCCATTATCTGCCTGTACCATGGTTTATTACTTAACAGGAACTCAGATCTTAGTCCTTGCCTTCATTTCCTAGTATCACTATGGGTGAACATGTGTAAATTGCTCCAGCAGCACAGAAAGCCATGGAGGGCTTTTTTAAAGCCTGTTCATTAGACACAGGAAATAGAGAGGTTGGTGGAATGGGACCCAATTAATTATGTCTATAGTACATGGAAGAAATAAAATGAAAATGTGAATTCCAGAAATGAACAATAAAATGAACCTTTGTTCAGGATTAGAAATAGGCAGTTGGGACCTAATTATACAATGCAGTTTCTGACTAAGCAGATCCTGCAGGAAATGCTGTGCAAAAATAAAGCTGCTACATAGAAAGTAATATATGAGTTAGAACACAAAGGGCTTAGATTTCTTACAAAAAGGTATTTATAGACTAAGCCCAAAGCTGGCTGTCATTCAAAGCCTACCCATTGAAGTGAAAATAATAATAGGTTGATAACATGAAATATTATTAAACAGATAACACCAGTAGGGCTGGAAACAAGGAAATGTCACTGGCCTCTTCTCCTGGAGGACGATTCTGGTGTATGCTTAGGGACAGCAGCAGGCAGGTTTCCTAGGAGGAGCTGCAGCCCCCTGCTTGCCGCTCCACGCGTGAGGGTTTGTGCTGCCTTGGGCAGCAGAGGGTGAAGTAGTCTGAACCTTGCTGAGCTCCTCGCTGTGAGACATAGCATCTCCCATCCAGCTGGTGCTTCCTCTCCCAGTTCATTGAAACCAAAACCTGAGGATGAGACGTGGCAGGCTGGTCACAGATAGGGCTGGGGTTTCAAGTGCTCCCACATCCAAGGAACCTGGGAAAATGAGCAGATAAGCTGCTCACTATGAAAGCCCCATGAAAAGTCCTCAGAAACTGGGGTCCTGAGTAGCATCAGGCCTCCCACGGGGTTTCTGCATCAGGCAAACACCTGGAGGATAGCCCAGATGCCTCTTACGAGTTTAAAGGTAGTCTTGCTATATTTCCATGCCTGTAGAAGGAGAAAGAAAAGGGCTACCTTTGTCAGTTCATTCCCAGGCTCTTAAGTCATGGGGTTAGGGCTGCAGTACTGGGTAACAGTCATCTCCACAGGAGCAAAGATGAAAGTCAGACAAAATAATCCAAAGAAGTGCTTAACTGTGACTATTAAGTCCCAGAGGATTTATCAGAGGTTTACTTTCCTCTGACTTCTAGGAGAGACTTCGGCTGAAGTCCATTAAGCAAATTAAAAATCAGAAGGAAAATAAACACAGATTAATGGAGATAGGAATTTTATGAAGGAAAGGAAACAGCCTAGTCCTTCTGACAAAGCTCCTGGACTGTTATTCAGGTTTTAAGGCCTCCAGACCTTATAAATGGAAGAGATTATTCTCTTCAAGTTACCCTGCTGGTAGTCATAAAAGCAAGTTAATAGAATTTTTTTTCCCCCACTGAGAAGTCCTGTAGAAACCAGAGTAATAATATAATCCATAATGTTTCAGTTCAGTGCGTGACATGCAGCTATTTGTTCCTTTGTTTCCAAGCAGGGAATCAAGTCATAAATCTTGCGGCAACACAGATACTGCACTGGGTCTGTGGCATTTTATCTCCTGCTGAAACTGAAACCCATCTGAGCAGCTTCCCACACAATTAGGGACTTGCATGTCGGAACAACTAGGCAGGATTTCTCTATTTGTTATTTTGGCATCATGATTAATATTTAATCCGCAGAAGATAGACAAGTTTGAAGCCTCATTCTGCTTGTTAAAAAATACTTTGAAACCAAGAAGATGAGAAAATTATGTCATTACGGAGCCCTGTTCTTTATTATCTTTAGATAGCTTAAATCAAAGCAAATGCTCCCACAAGAGGGAGGTTCTTCCCCCTCCTCATCTTCTAACTGATTTTCTGATTTCCATTTGTTTGAGTAGTGTTCATGGACTGAAACAAAGAGATGCAGAAATGCTAAGGCAAGGCTGAGTAAATGCTGTGCTCTGCAGCTGTCCTGGTTCAGCTGTGCAGTAATAGGAGCTCATGGGTGGTTTTCCTGTGGTCAGCTGGACACTCTGCCAAATCAGAGGCAAACACTGATCACTTTGGAGTATTGAAGAAAGCTGTTCCTGCCTTGTAATGGTCTAGAGGAAGATTGACATGTTCACATTTTTCTTTAGTGCCTTGATTGGAAAAGCCTCTTACAGTTTTTACAGCATTTAACATGCTACAAATATGTAATTTGTTGTTTGGAGCTGCCAACAAGTCCTTTGTGTGATAATTCTTGGTTTGGGCACAGACCTGCCTGAGTTTTGACTTCAGGGAGTTTTCACCAGTGCCTGGCTGGAGGCATTAGAAACTGCTATTACTTTCAGGGAGAAGGTGCTATTTATTTATCAGCACAAGTAACCTGCAGTGTGAGTTTAAAATGTAAAAAAGACATTCCTTCTAGGAGACTCATCTAACATGAAACAGGCCCAGAGGGGCTGTCCCTGAAAAGTGTGGCCAAGCTGCTGTGCAGAACAACACGTTTTGCCTCCAGCTGTGCCCAAGGGATGCCGAGGGCCACCAGCCCAGCTCCTGGGGTACAGACAGGGCATGGGGGCAGGTGGTGTCATGTCACATCCTGGCCCACAGTGAGCGCACCAGGGATCCATGCAGCAACGGTTCTGGAAGGGCCATTTGTCACCCTGGGAGACTGGGTACCTGCCAGGGACATCTACCCCAGCCCTGGCGCTGAGCCCCGCTGCCCAGGTAATGCTTTCCTTTGCTATAAGTAAGTTTATTATTAAGCGTCCGTGCTGTTCCTGCCCAAAGAGGCTTGTTGGTGGGTGATCACCAGGACAGCAGAGAAGGTACTACCTGCCTGGGCTCCTTTCTGCAAACCTTTTTGCATGGCTAGGGCTTTAAGGCTAAGCAACACCAGCCACGCACGAGCCCTGGTCCTTAGCCACAACCTGCCAGGGAAATGGGCTTTTCCTTTGTTCCTGCTTCTGCAGTCACATAGAGCAGGACATCAAGCCTGCATTATATGGTGTAAGAAATTTCCAGGAGATGCTAAAGTTAAAGGAGTCCTCCCAGAACTTCTCCTTAAAGAGCCCATATGGAAGTCAGAGGCTATGTGTACAGATGAGTGATTTTCCTATGTTTGGAAAAGAATATGTGCTGATTTTGGTTTTGTTTGGTGTGCAAGCTTTGCTCAGTGACCATAGGAAAACTTGGGAATACACACAACATTTTCATAGCAAGGCATAGCAGCCCCTAAAATGTTCCCATAGCAGATTTCAGACTAGAGTGAATGAAATGCGAAATATGTGAAATATGGAAAAAAATAGAAAAGCAAATACTCGAAAGATAATGTGAGAGCTATAGTTTAAGGAAGGTAGTCAAGGGGCCAGAAAAATAGAAAGATACCTTAGAAACCCCTTAATGTCAAGTCTGGTTCCTGTCACATACAAGTAACTCCAATTTCACAAGGGGCTCTCTTCCTTTAAAAATATTCTCTAAAAGTCAAACATCAGAATTTCAGCACATTGCTCAAGTTTTCCTCCAGACCTGCAGGAAAGGCCCAAATCTGCATTGTGCAGATCAGAACAGCATTTTGGGAGGACTGTCTTCAAAAGCACAAAGCAGGAGAGAAGGAGGGTACACAGGGAAGAGGAAAGGAAGAAGGGAGGGATGGGAGAAATAACTGCAAGAGAATGGTTTTAATTCTGTTTGTTAAAGCCCAGATGTGAGGTCTTTCCTTGGGCAAACTCCCTGGACTTGTAGGATGTCTTGCTGTGAGTGCTGGGAACAATGCACAAGGCTGACGTGCAGGCTGGGGCCAGGGGCCGGTGAGCCTGCATGTTGCTCCAGCGCAGGAACGCGGTCCCTCCGCAGCACGGCTCATGTCCAGAGGCTGAACCAATCATGCCAAGCACGATGCCTGAGCAGCGGCAGCACATACCCTGCTCTCAGCAGGTCCCCGCTGTCACCTTTCCCATTCCCACAAGATACGTGACTCCTCATCACTGCATAACTGCAAGAAAGCTGCAGTGTGACCGTGCCTAAAGCCTCTGTGTTTCCCTCTTCTGCACCAACAAAACCTGTTTGCCGCCGGGGCCGCCAGCAGAGCCGGTGCGTACGTGCGTGGAGGCATGCGGGGTGTGCGCCTCCGAGGCGGCGCGGGGTCATGCGGAGGCAGCCCCTCCACTGCCCTCTGCCACAGCGAGGTACCTGACCGTGCTTTCCGTCCCGCAGCGCTGAGGAGGCCCCGCGGCCATGCGGGCCACTCGCTGGCTGCTGCTGGCTGCATTGGCTGCCACAAGCGGGGCCAAGGCCTTGGGCCGCTGCCAGCTGGCCCAGCTGCTCCGGCGCCAGGAGCTGGATGGCTACCGAGGCTACAGCCTCGCTGACTGTGAGTTGTGGTCACCAGCCGCCCATGCGGGCCCTGCCACTGACTCTCCTCTCCAGCCGCCTGTGTGTCCATGACCAATGGTCGCGACACAGCCTGAGCGTCTTCTCCCCCTGCCCTAGGGCTCTGCATGGCCTTTTATGAGAGCAACTTTGACACGGCAGCCAAGAGCATCAACGCGGACAGCAGCGCCAGCTTCGGCATCTTTCAGATCAACAACCGGCTGTGGTGCACGGACGAGCACAGCCCATCGGAGAACCTCTGCAGAGTGGCTTGCGCGGGTACCGCTGCACTGCAGCGCCGCTGGGCACGCGCAGGGCAAACCCATGCCTGGGGTGGACAAAACGGCCAGGTCCAGCTCTCCTTTCAGGCTGTGCCAGGGAGAGGGTGGGCCCCGCCAGCTCCTGCTGGGCACAAGGCCGTGGCCACCGCCAGGAGGCATTTCCCCTGGGCACAGTAACAGCATTGCCCACAAGAGACCCCCCCAAGGTTTTTACCCTGTATCGCTCCTGGCTCCAGTCCCCCATGCCTTCCCTAGTCATATACCACAGCCCTGGCTCAATCCCTCATCTTGTGAGCTACATTCATCCCAGCAAGGGGAGAGCCTGGTCCTCACAGGCTTTGCTGGGATATTTGGCATCCCAGGGCTCTCCGGGTGCTTTAGCCATGGGTGGAGAGTAGGCAGTCCTCACTTTGGTGGGTTGTGATGTGGGATATAGAGGTGATAAATGCAACTTTCCCCCAGCTATGGGTAGAGTATTTGGGGAAAGCAATCTCCCAAGACTGTGTTACTGCCAGGCCAATCCAGGCCCTGGCTGGAGATCTACCACTAATGGGGAGCTGCTAAACAAGACATGGAAAAGTGTTTGCCTGAGAAATGGGGCAGAGCTGACTAGTTCAGACACAGCAAGGAAGCACAGGTCTGGCAAGAGCAATTAGACATCTGGCTCTAGAGACTTAACCATGGGAGGTTGGGGGTGCACCTCCCGTTCCTGTTCAAACCAAGAACTCTTTTGACAGAAAGGTAGAAATGCTCCTTAATTTATACCCCCATGTCTAATAGGTTGAAAGGGCCAGTGGGCTTGGATTGAAATTGTGTGCTTATCTGACAAATGCCCTTCTCCCCCTTGTCTGTGATTGTCCCTGATGTTCTGCACTCCACTGAATGTCCATTGGGCTATGCTTTTCTCCCTGCAGACCTGTTAACAAGTGACATAACTGATGACATCATCTGTGCCAAAAAAATTGTGAGACACCCACAAGGAATGGATGCCTGGTAAGGCTAAGGGGGTTTCTGGGACAGCCTCTTTGGCAAAGTTTGCGCATGTTTTTCTGATGGGGCATGCCTGTCATTTGCCCAGCTGTCACCCAAAAGCAGCACAGCCTGAGCAAAGAGGAGGAATCACAACTTCGAGACTTGGCAAATGGGTGGGAATGGAGAGAGCAAATTGCACTGTGTCGTTCTCAATAAAACCTCTCTAGAAGAGAAAGGAGCAGAGAAACATTTATTCAGAAAAACAAAAAATTCAAGTGAAAAATAAATGGTCAATAAGCATCCCATCACCTAGCACATTAGTCCTCAAAGATTTTCTGCTTCCAAAGTGCTTTGCTTGCATGATTTCTCTCCCTCACCCCCACTTATTGCTATCTCCTATTGTCAGATATTAAAGCAGAAGGCAACTAGCATGAAAACAATTCTCTCTAGAACATGCGAGAGCATTAAAGGGGAAACCCTTATGAATCAGTCTTTTGCTTAGTGCAGCCCTGAACCATCCATGGGACCCTGGGCTGCCATAACATCACAGATGATGTCAGTAAAGCCAGAGTAATGAATAGGCTGAGAAAACAGAAGTGGGGGTAGAGGACAATTCCAATGATCGTATAAATATGTGGTTGTCTGAAGTCCCAAGGCACTTTGTGCAAAAATAGTGGTGTTAACCGCTGAATCCTGAATATATTCCAATTTGAGGAACAAGATTCTGCCTTCAGATTTCCCCCCTGCAATTTCAGTTGGACTCATTAGCCGCTTTTGCTTCCTGTGGTGGGCTGCTGTTCTGCATGGCTCACCACAGAAGCAGCAGCATTTCAGAGTAGGTGATGTAAGTAATTTGTGCTGTATATATATAGCAAATAGTCTCAGGGTCCTGTGCACACTGATACAGCACTACAACAAACCACATGGACCTGCAATCCCCTGTGACCACTTTGTTTCTCTTCCCTGGCACTGCTCAGGGACAGAGGGACCCCTCAGAGAGGCAGGAGTTGCAGGACCTGGCATTACAATTTGTTGTTCCTGAGCCTGGATTAGGCAGAGCTTGGATGGCATCCACACATCCACAGCCGCACTTCCCACTGTGAGACACTCAGTTGGAGAATTACAGTGTCTGCAGTCCTCCTGCGGGGCTCGTCAGATTGCTCATTTTGAAGGATCCTACAAAAAACAGAGACCGTGGTATTGGATATGAATGTTATTAGTAATGTTCTGAGATAGTTTTTCTTCACTTTGCCTTTCCTCAGGGAGGACTGGGCAATGCACTGCAAGGGACGAGACCTATCAGAGTGGGTGGAAGGATGTGACCTGTGAGAAAGTCTCCAGCCTGACCCTGCTGTGGCTAACTGGGGCTGCCTCTTTTCTCTTCAAAGGACCTTTCCCCTTACTGTCAGGTGGTATTTACAAGTTCAATCGAATCCAAGTATATGGGAGCTTTAACAATAAATACATTTTTTAAACCAGTCAAATCCATCTTTCCAAATGTGATATAGGATTTTCCCCAGATATCTTTTGTGCATGTTTGGGTGAGACTGCAACTGGAAAGTGGATGGGGCAGCAGGTCAGGGGCAAGGGCTGGAGGGAGAGCAATACCCTCGGACACATGTGACTTTGGAGTTTACAAAGAAAGCATGGAAGTGAAGATCCCAAAGAACAATGCAGACCTGCATGCTTTTGAACAGACAACATCTCTTATTTATATTTGGAATATAAATATAGTAAAAAAACAGTCTAGGATCTTTCCAGGCAGAACTGGTATTGGCTGACTGATATAAGCTCTCCTTGGGAAAAGTCAAAGTGCTGCACAACTCCCATTGCACTCATATATATCCTTGCTGCAAAGTGCCGGAAGGTGGGAAAAGTATCAAACTCATCTTCAAGCCAGTACCAAGAAAAAAAGCCTAGTTTAAGTTAAAACAGAGAGTGCTTTCTCTCCCTCGTAAGTTCTGTGAAGCCCATGGTCACCCCAGGCCTTTCAGAGCTGACAAGGTGAAGAAGGTGATAAGCTGCCTCCTGGCAAGGCTACGTGTCCTCTCCTGGTGACCACGTGGCTGCTACAGCTAACCCTGCAGAGGGGTTTTCTGTCTGCCCGCAGGACTGCTTGTGCTCTAACTGGCAGTAAAAATCAGACTACTGAAGCTGTTTACGGGAATTCATTTCATTCTCACCGGTATGCACCAAGGAGTGAAAGGACAAGCAGTTCTGCTGACAGAGTCCAGAGGCTGAGCAGCCACCAGGAAGAGTAGTTGGTCACTTCATCATGCAGAGTCTCATAACTATAGGATGTCTCCTCTTGGCCATGTTTTCCAATGTTGCCTGGGCCTACAGACTGTCTGTGCTACCAAGAGACATGATGTTGGTCTCTACATGCAAAGCTTGATGGCCACTGCTCAGGGTGAGTGTATTCTTCCTGGGCTGGTTTCTTGGCACCTGGGCTGCAGGGCAGTGCAACTACAACACACTTTAGTCTTTGAGAGATCCTAATCACTTTTGTCCTAAGGCAAATCTGAGACAATTTGTATATAGCGTCAAGAATTAAAGCCCAAATTTACTTGATGACTTACTGTATTGCACATGCTCCACGTGTTCTGGAGATGACAGATATCTCAAATATTTAGTACAGTAGTTCTGGAGAACTACTCCAATAGAGAAACCCAGTGGAATTATGTCCTCCCCTTGATATAATCAGCTATGGTTGTGTCAAACTACTTTCCATAAAAACTTTTCCACTAGTATCTTCTTCAGCAAGAAGAAGAGTCTGACTCACTGCCTCCATTAAAGCTCTGAGGACACAGAGCCTTGCCTAAGACATGATTGATAGCCTGTCTCTCCCCGTTCACTTAAGGTAAAAATCCAGGTGTCTAGCTCACCTTTACTTGCAAACAGTAGGAAGTTTGTATCAGCAATATCCATCTGATATGCCACGAGAGGTGGAGAGAATGTTTTGCTTGTTCTTGTTGTGAAAGCAACTTTTCCATTTATTTCTAGAGTATTTGCAGGGAAAATCTGGTAATCTTATGAAAATCTAGTATGCCTCTGCTTGCAAGTGGTGTGGTGACATGCATGTCCCAGGTAATCTGAAGTGCAGTCGTGTCTGAGCAGTCTTGACCTCTTGAGGACCTTGCCAGCACACATGGACAGCAGAGATTGTGAGATCATCTATAGGCACGTTTTAGAGGAAGAACAAACCTCCTACCAGGATAGCAACGAATTAAATAAAGGGCCTGATCCTGTTTGCTTATGAATTTAAAGGAAGTTTTACCATTGATTTAAAAAGCAACAGGACTGACCCTGTATAGTATGTCATCAAACAGCTCTAGATTGCTTTAGTGTATTTCAACATTTCCATTTTACGCCCCATCTTTCAGACTTGGACATAAATATTCACTTGGCAGAAATAACAGCCTACAAGCAAATTAGGGGATTTGTTTTTAACATTTTTTCCAGTCACACACATACAAAAAAAAAAAAAAGAGTGAGAGACAGGAGGGGGTTTAGCTTGTATATTTTTAAGTTGCTGCTATATGTGGATATTTACCATCTTTGTACAACACTACCTTAAAAAAGACTTTCTCCCTTCTTAAAGAAAAATTGCAAAATAAATGATCTAACTAATGTTGCGATTTTCATCTTCAGCCATGAAAAGAAGGGAGTAATGCAAAGGGAGCAGCCAGCAGTCAGGAAGCTGCTGCCAGAGGAGGGACAGTCACTTGGCCAACGCGGGGCTTGTGGGCCAGCAGCTACGTGTGCAGCTGCGACCAGGACACAACAACGTTGCTCTGGGGTTCGGAAGGTGAGACAGGGCAGCCGATTCCCTGCCTGAGGCTCTCCGGCTCCACAGTCTCTGCTCCAAAAAGCAAAGGCAGGAGGGCCTAGTCTGACTGTGCAGCGAAGGTAGGAGGCACCCCGGGAGCCCCAGACGTCCCTGCTGCTTGGCTGATGTGCTGCTGTTTTAGCTGCTGATCCCAGAGCTTAAGTAAAGAAATACAATTGTTTTTACATAGATCCTGAGAGAGAGGCTGGCCACTTCAGTGTAATTTAATCTAAACCAGGATGATACAGTAAGTATTGTGCTTGCAGAAGGAAGTAGGGGGAGTAAAGCAGCAGCTGCTGAGGAAAAAAACACCTGTACGATTCAGTAAGTTGGCAAACACTGAAAAACTACAGAGTTTTATAGTTCAGCCATTTTCACTGAAAAATAATATATTTACTACAGAGACCGGGGAACCTGGTCAATCCTTTCTAATGCTTTAATCCTCCTAGTCCTTACTGATATCCAAAGCCTGTGCTCCTGTGTCAGTGATGCTAAACAGGAGAACCTGGTCCATTGCATTCAGCTACAAATTGAGTCAGTCTAGTACAAAATTGATGTTTGTGTTCATCACTGCTATCGCCGAGATATCTGTCTCTGGAGCTGAACAGCTCAGTCTAGTGGCCTGATCAAAAAGATGAAAGGATGACATGAATACAAAGTGTAAGTACCTTCATGAGCAGAGCAGAACTCTTTAATCTGGTGGAGAAAAACATAACAAGAAATGATGACTGGAACTGAACTCCAGGCAAATTCAATGGAGAAACGAGTTACAAACTTTTTATCAGTGAAGGTAAATCGACCACCAGAAAAAACAAGCAGGAGAAATGGTGGCTTCTTCAGCTCTTGGCATCTTCTGATAGAGAGCAGATGCTCTGCTGGGTACGTGACAGTGGAGCGCTGCTCCCCAGGCTCTGCCGCAGTGCCAGGGGATGAAATGTTACAGTCGTTTTTCAGCAATGGGAAATCTCTGACCTTCAGATTGGAGCTGACTCAGGTTTTGCCCTGCATGCCGTCGCCAGCTTGGCTTTGTCACACCTCTCCTGCCTCATTGTGACAAGTTCTGCTGGCCACAGCTCCAGTATGCAGCCTCCTCTGCTCAGTGGCACTTGCTGCAGCATCCGGCCTCTGCGTTACCACGGTGGCTCCAATCTTGGTGTCCTCCCATCCCACTGTCCAGGGCTGCTGTTGCTAGCCCTTCTACCCACTGCTTTCAGGGAAAGGGAATGCTACTCCAGTCCTGCTACAGCTCAAGAGGTCTCAAGGACTCCTAAGCAAGTGGGGGCACAAGGTGAAAAGTGGAAGTCAAGAGTGCCCCAAGCTTAATTCTTTTTTGTCTAACTCAGAGGATAAGGAAAATATCATTCATGCTTTAGATCTCAGACAATTTAATTGAGTTTCCAAGATTATTAGATAATGAGTCGAGTGTGTTTTCACTAAGAAAGCACTGAAATTGAACCTGGTCCTTTTCTCCTGAGTACCAGTGCCTTGCCGAAAACTTAGACTTGCTAATGCTAGCGGGTGTGTCACTGCATGGCTCTCAAAAGGTATTTGAAAATCACATTTGGCCCTCAGTGAGGAAAAGATGATCTAATGGACTGCTCTGGCCCTGATGTCTATGAATCCTTTAACAGTTTCATAGGGCTCCCTGTCTGTTTGCTGATGACACTTCTACAGCCATCAGGGCAGTGGCCAGTGTCCCTGTGCCAGGCATCATCCCTGTCCATCCGAGGCTCATCCCAGGCACTTGTCCCAGGTGCTGGCTGGACCCTGTCCTGCTTCTTTCCAGCGGACAGTCTCCGGGTTTAATGCAGCTGGGACTGATGGAAACGGTCTGAGTGACATTACTTCAGACTTACGCCAGATTCATTTCTCCCTCAAGGTCACAGAACACTTTCTGCCCTAAAGTCCTTCTTTCCACACACTGATTTTTTTTCTTTTTTTTTTTTTCTTTTTTTCCTAAACTCTTTGGGCTGATCTCATCCATGCTGGTCTCAGCTAGAGAAGTAATCTTTATGGAAACTTTGAACAATATGCCTTCACCCTCTCTAGAATCGTGAGAGAGTGGTTAAAATAGACTTTTGTAATTGTCAAAAGGATAATTAGTTTTTTGGCAATATTACAAGAATTATGTTTAAGATGATGCTGAAAGGTCAGCTGTAAGACAATCCTTTTTGAAGATTCTTGATTAAAGGCATTAAAAAATGGCATCTGCTCTAACTTTTAGTTAAACCAAAGAAACTCAACTTTTAGGTGACATTGCTGCTTGCCTTTGCTGGGTTTCACATAAGACTGCATCTCTGTAATAGCTGACTGGTTCACCTTCTTGAAAGATTTTGTAAATGGAACAAAAATCAAACCTGTTTCTTCTACAGAGAAAGTAAGCGAAACAACAACAAAAAATAGAAATAAATCCCAAGCCTCAACCCTCTCCCTTAGTCACTTTATGTCAGGCACAGGAGAAAATCCCAATGGCATAAAATAAAAACATTTACATGTGAGATTGTCAGCACATCTGGCTGATTTTCTGCGCTAGTATATGCTCTCTCTACCAGTGTCGTATGTTAACCAAATCCTTTAGCAAACATGGCACTAGCCAAATAGCCATCTACAAATGGTAGAATGAGTTCCATCCACATCACCCAAGGTTGATTTTGCTCTCTAAGACTGTAAAAATACAGTGCAAACAGACTAGAAAAAAAAGTAAAAAGGTAGAATGTTTGTGCCATATTTGAACTGTACTTATAAAATATTTAAAAAGGCAAAATAGTCAACTGTTCTCTGTCGGCACTATTATCTAGAGCTCAAATTGTGTTGATGCTGCCTTCATGTCAGCATTTTTTGACTATTAGTGATTTCATTGTACTACTTAAAATTGGCAATATTTTTGTATTTAAGTTCCACTACTGTGAACTTTGCTTGTGTTTTACCATAGAGCATTATAACACATACCTTCAGGGGAAATTCCATTCCCCTTATTAAAAAATTGTGGCTATTTTATTCATTTCTTATCTCTGCCATCCATTTGTTTTTGTTTCTCAAAGCATTGTTGCAAATCACAGAGACATTTCTTTGCCTGCTTTACTTTGGTCCCCTTTAATGAAAGCTTCTACATAATCAAAGTCATAGGATTCATCGGATGAAGTGAACTGGTTTTGCTGAAGGGTCACAGTTGGAGATTTAGCATTTAAGAAAAGCGAAAGATCTGAAGGCAGGAAAAATGGACAACAGTTTTTACAAGATATCAGATAAACCCACAGTAACACAGAATGAAATTCAGCTCTTAAAAAGCGGAACAGCTCAGTATGATTTGTCTTAACTACAACCAGGTGATCGGAGTCAGCCTCTCCATGGAAAAGTGAGCCTTGCTTCCTTTGCCTCATTAATCTGTTTTCTGTGGCATGATGTCATGGCCAGAAGTACTTTGTATACACCAATGCTGGGCTACAAGGAGTGGTGTAATGTAAGAGAGAGAAAAACATGAGAGCAAAAGCACTTCTCGGTTCTTTTGCTTGTAGATACTATGCAGCCTGCTCTTTAGCAGACAGTAGGAGACACAACCTTCCAACCTTGAGAAATACTGGTCATTGCACACTTGCTTTCATCAGAAGTGAAAAGTCTGAGTAGCCAAAGTTCTTCAAGAAGTCAAAATTCTGGCAAATGTCTGTTTAAGACATTTTTTTCTGACACTGCCAATGCAAACTGTTTTGACAGTCTTGAACCAAACAAACAGGCGTGCTTGATTACATCCAAATGAGCTGTTGGAGGGACTCGTACTCCAGGTTCCTCATATCACCAGCTGTTGTCCCAGAGCTGGACTCCTTGCCAGGTACATCTCCTCATGTAGGCTATGGCCAGCTGGGGCATCAGCTGAGGGCATCAGTGTCCCCTCTGAGAGACCGAGAGTACCTTAGGAGATATCTCCCAGGAAGGGGGTGCATCCATAGGCAGCAGGAGTGACAAGACAAGGCATGCAAGTGGCGGTTCTCAAAAGTCTGTAGCAGGGCTGAGACACACACATCAGCAGTGCTGAGTTGACTCAAAACAACAGTTTTTCAGTGCAGGTTCAACAAGCTAAAAAGTCTATTTTTGAGTAAAATTTAAATGAAATGGTTTGTTTTATTTTCCACTCTAAATTAGTAGAAGAGCACCCATCAGAACCATCCTTTTGGATGCTGTGGGCTACTGTAAGGGGAGACAGGCTGCGGCAGCTGGGTCTCAACAGAAGGCAGCTCAGGAAGTACGAGATGAATAATGGGGCTGGTGGTGTCCAACCTCAACTTTTTCATGTAGACTAGGCATGGGATTTACCTTGTCTGATCGGTTGAATCTGGCCTCTATTTTGTGCCTAAACAGAGGCACCTAGACTCATTGGAGATAATAGGAGGTTTTTCACCTGGTCTCCAGCTGCAGCCCTAAAAACGTGCAGGTCTTCACAGGTCCTGCACAACATCTTCCAGATAAGTGCTGATACACAAATATTGTAGAGCATTTCATATAGCACTACATATTAATAATTCCATGATCGACTTAAACCATCTTGGTCACATTGACTGAGTGTCTACTTGCTGCAATAGAATTTTATATATACATATATATATATAAATATCTAAATGTAGATGACAAGTTTATTCTGTACTCCAGCCTGTCTCAGAAAAATTGTATGCATTGTCAGTAAACCAAACCACTTGCAGGAACACTTGAAAATGGAGGATTCTTGAGTTTCACTTGAACAAAAACACTGTCATTCAACCCAAAGTGAAGAGCTGCTCATGGATTTTGCTTAGTTTTTCTCTTCTAAAGTACCTCTTTGATTTTACTGGATTTTTTTTTTCTCACAAATTACCACAATGAGGGTTTTAGTCAGGGCTTCCAATTCATGGCAGTTAGTTACAAGCTTTCTGGCTGTGTTAATAAGTTCACTGATTAGTATGCCAGGTCCTTCAATATACACATACAGGTTTGTGAGAGAGATGCCTCTGACATTAAATTAAATGCAGAGACCAAGTTCTCCAAAAATAGGTGTTTCCCTTGAAACATACCTTTGAGTCTTCATCATTCTTGCCATAATTTCCAAAGTTTGGACTTCTCTATGACTTCTCAAAGTTTGCTATGACTAACTTACATTTAGACTAATCAGTGTATAAGTCAAGAAATGGCAATTTTCTCCTCCAAGACAGATGTAAGCAGTGAATGAGCTGCTAACATCTCATTACATGCAACGATGTCATTACGTGGAAAATAACACAACAGGGATGCCTGAAGCAAGATTTTTAGCCACTGAGATCTGAAAACTTGGTCGTAAAATACTGACTCAGACTGAAATGGACAGGATGAAAATCAGTGCCTTAATACTGCTGACTGATTCCTACTATGCCACATGACCTTGTCTTTCTCCTTGTTTCTTTCACACAGTTAAATTGTGTTGAGGTAATGGGAGTGGCATGGTTGGGACCTTCAGACCTGTTTCAATTCAATTGTAACCTTGGCAAACTCTTACATTTTAACAAATCCTCCAGTAATATGCTCCAAAACCCAGAGGAGCCTGCCAAACCTTGGAGAACCTGACTTAGATGAAAATATACTCAGGTATTTAATGAAAAGGCTTGTTCTTTTTTGCACTCACTTTGGGTTTGGCCCAAACTGGAGTTCATTCCTGATAAATCTACAACAGTAGGAAATCTGTAATTTGTGGAATCACAGAAAAAAACTTTGGTGCAGTAGGACCTCAGCTATGGTCTACTGCCTCTGTTTTATCTGGTAGTGAAGCACAGCGATGGTGGATACACCCAACGCTACATGCTCTGTGACAACACAAGGCTATGAACCCAGGTTTCCATGGAAAGTCACTTCAGTTTCTGGAACATTTGTCTACCCTGATTTATTTTACCCATGCTCTCAGTGAGCCATACACGAGGCAAATTATTCAGATCCCTGGGGTACCAGAGGGGTAGCTGGTGGGCAGCTTGTGTGAGTAAAATCTGAAAGCCAGTTAAAAACCCATATGGTGTAACATGAACCTCTCCTATTCTAAGCTGCTCCTTATTCTTAGGTTGCCTTGCTCCCTCTGGAGAGGAAGAGCTACTGTAGTCCTAGGCCTGTCGCCAGCACTCTTGAGCTGTTCCAGCAGCAAGAGAGAAAAACCCAGCCATTGCAGACACAGAATAAAACAGAACACCAAAGGAAAGAGCGTGTCAAACTTGCCATAGGGCAGGCCCTTGGGTGGATAGGGCTTGGGATCTTGCCCCTGTTTCATGTAGTACTACGGGCCTTCATAGTTGTGGGGAGGGACATCTCCATCTCCCATGGTCCAATTTTCACTGAAAATCGTTGCTGCTCATATTGCTGCTTAAGAGACGTGGCTACCTTCTTCTCTGGAGAGCAAAGATGGTGCTGTAGCTGGAGCCAGAAGTCCTCCTGGGATCTTTGTAGGTGGGAAGAAGAGGAATATCTGCTGCTCCTGACAGTGAAGAACTCAGGCAGGGGATGACATATAAAATATACTGCAGCTTTGGTATATGTCCCTACAGCCATAGAGACAGAGACCCCATGGATGGGATGAGCACCCTGCAAGCATGGGTCCTACCCCGGGTCCTGTCCAGATCCAAGAGCCAGGCAGGGCTCACACCCATTGGTGCAGAAAGAGTGATTTCTAACAGGAGTAAAACTTGCTATGTGGTTTACAAACAAACACAAAGTGGCTTGATTTGGAGAGGAGCTGCCTTTCCGTTGCAGCATGATGGGGACCGCGTTTCCAACCACTTCACTCAAGTGCCTATGTCTTGCAAGGGAGGCTGAAGCATTAGGCCCCACATGCCAGGCCTTGCAGAACCGTGGAGCTGGGCAACTGGGTGGGACCATGGAGCCTGATTTCCTAATCACTTTCTTTCCTTGTTTGACTGCTCAGCCTTCCCAAGAGGTGCGAAAGCCCTGGGACAACAGCACCATTTCTTACCAATACTCCACACTTTTGAGTGCAGGCAACAGACGGGGCTGGGGCAGAATTTCATCCATTTCTGCACACACCTTACCTTTGTGCATAGGCACAAATCAATGTTATGGAGGAAGAAATCCCAAAGATCTCTCACTACTGAGGAAAACACACATACAAAATAAAGCCTAGATTCATGGAGTAATCAGAATTACTTTTCAAAACAATATCTTGTTTCAAGTTAAAACAAACAGCATGGTTACCGCCGGAGGAACTCTAAGGCAGCGCACAAGGGCAGATCGCAAAAGATTAAATATTTGTATGAAAAAAAAAAGGAGGAAAAGGGCTCTTTCTAAAAAGCCAGCCTCAGCTTGGAATCAAAAGGAGTGCAGGGCAAGGGGGAGGATTATCCTCTCAGGGCGACAATTAATCTCCGAGGGAGAAGGAGAAGAAGTCTGCAGCGCTGTCCCAGCCCGTGTCAGATCTTGTCACCAAGGCGAGCGCGATAGAGCACCACGGGGCTGGGGCCGCTGTCGCCAGCCCGACGAGCCTGCACTTTTGAACTGTGCCGTTGAGTCAGGCCGTGCAGACCCACGGGAAGATGGAAACAGGATGACTAGACCTTTGAAGTTGCCAGGGTGTAACAGCAAAAGGGAGACGAGAAAGTCTCCGCTCACAGTAACCCACTGTCTCTCATCAGCAGCAGCACATTAATTTGCCGTGTGAGGATCTTGCGAAAGAAGCAACTGAGCAGCTTGTCAGGAAAAAAAGCACCAGGGAGGAGGCCTAGGGAGAGGAGGGGGCCGGGAGGCAAGGGGGTAGGGTAGAAAGGGAGAGCTTGGAGAAAATTGCTTGAAATTACAGTATTCAGCTTTTGCTGACAGTATATCAAAGCTCAACTTCTGCCTTTATGATACTTAAATCCCCGCCGCTTCCCCAGGAAAACAGCATTTGCACAATAGAAACATTATGTGCTTGCACGGGGAGGGGGGATACTGGTGAAATGAGACTTGTTTAGGAATTAAGATTCTGCTGCGGACTTAGAAGGCCTAATGGCCCCACCATAAAGATGAACAAAGTGCCGGTCTACAACGACAATGTCCTCAGGAGGTGCTTTGAATCCATCTCGTGTTACACAGTTTAAAACACGCATACACTCACACACAAACACTCACACACCCCCCTGGGAAAAATGACCCAGTTGTTCCACAGGGTAGGAGCACTGGAGATGCAACAATATTAAAATTAAACTGGAAGATAAATCATAACTGACAGCTCAGTAAGAGGATTAAAGCTCCTGCCAGGGATTTATGCCTTCTTCTAGCTACAACGCTTTTGTCTTCTTTATGGGATCTGCAGCCTCTTTATTGTCCATGCCAAGTGCACCTTTAAAATTACCACCTTGGTTGTCGCCTGGTGGCTCTCAAAGGCCAGAAGCAAAACAGCAAAGGACACAAACCCTACCTCAGTGTAGAGCCCTGAGGGATGGCGGCAGTGAGGTCCTGGCAGGAGTGATCATAAACGTGCCAGAAGTACATTAGCTGCATGAGAAAGATATCAGAATATCCCCACAGCGCCAAGGAGATGGCAAAGCCTTGGAAATGGTTCAACCACCTCATGAGTGCTGACAGGACAACTCCAACTCAGGTCTCACATAAAGCCCCATGGTCCCCGCCGGACACCAGCCACCTGGAAGAGGCAGTGTCAACACTCCCCACTCACTGCATTACCACCAAGTCGCACAGAAACAACAAGCTGAGCGATTCGGCAGAGACGTGCCTCTGCCTGGCAGAGCCCAAGGGCTGAGGAAGAGGTCGCTCCTTCTGGCATGGCTTCGCCATTGGGCTCTGTCTACGCTGCCCATGAGAAGTCCAGCCCAAAGAGATGGAACAATCTGGTGAATGTGCATTGGTAAATAAAATTTACTTTTAAAGAACCATGGAAACAGAAATGTGTCTACAAGACCTCAAGAGGGAGGCAGCTAATCTAAACTAACCCTGTCCTTTCTGCTTAGGACCAGAAGTAGTGGCGAGTGCTCCTGTGGCTGCCTCAGGAGGGACAGTGCAGAGGGAATCTTTGCTGGAGCATGGCTCACACCATGGCAGCCAACAGCTTCCAGGTTGAGTCCAAGCACATGAACCCATCCATTTGCTTTAAGTGACAATTTGTAGAGTGAAGACACGTTCATAAACGTAAATTGGTTCTTTGTTAAAAAAGTAATGAAGATGGCTTGAGCCATCTGCAGATGGACATACTTGTCTCGCCACCTCTGAGCCCATCCTTCCTGCTCCAGTGCTCCCAGGTTCATCACACCTTCCTTTCCCAGGATGTACTTGGAGGGACAGGAGATGGTCAGGACTTAGTGCATTGGTGCAAAAGCATTGCAGATGGCCCCGTGCAGAGCCTGTTATGGCCTCCTGGAGGAAATTAACATTAACAGGTAGGAAAGCTGATAGAGTTAACACCCTGGTTAAAATCCAGTTTACACTCACCTCAGTTCATACCAGGGTTGCATTTGGTTGCCTAATACATGAATCATGGGGAAACCTAATACAAAAAACGCTGCTAGATTTTCCCAGGTGTGACGCAGGAAGGGTGGGACAGGGTCATGTGAAACTTCATTTCAAGAGCACACGTCCTGGCTCTCACGTAGGAGGACACGTAGATGCACACAGGTCACATAGCTCCCCGGCAAACAGGGCATTTCTCAGTCCCTTGGCCAAGTGGGTCCAAGGGCAGAGACAGATAAAACGGCAGAAAGGGCTGCTGGTGGGAAGGGCAGCACCCAAGTGTGGCTTGAGGAATCATGAGAGAATGCAAAAGTATTTCAGTAATACTAGAGCAGGGGACCTCCCCTCCCACTGTCTTTCATCGTCCTTTATGTGTTCCAGTAAGCTGTATTTCCATGAACATCTGCTTTGGAAAAACTATCTTTTGCCTCTGAATTGTCTGTGGAATTAGCAAAAGTCAGCAAAACTGTCTGCATTTTAAGTCACTGGTCTTTATATCCAGTGCTTGCCTGAATCTTGTTTTTTTTGTCCTAGTAAATAATTGTTCTCAAGTGTTGGTGACCCCTTACATTTTTTCCTCAAAAAGAAAAAAAAAAAGAAAGAAAGAAAAGGAGACGTGCTAAGGGGATAGGATCACAAAATATGAAAGGACAAAACATTGGAGAGGACAGCACAAGAGGATGGAGAAGTCTGTCACCAAAAGTTGCCATATTATTATTATTATTATTATTGACCTTTTTTGTGACTTTTCTGCATCAACACAAAGATGTTTTTGACTGACACATCCTTTGAATGCCGTACTGCTATCTAGTAGTCTGTAATACAGGCATTTCTAAGACAAATTTTTTATTTTTTAATGCCTCTTTCTGGGTTTTTGTTTTCTTAACTTGCCCACTCTCTTCTTGAACCCATGTGATCTTTTAGCACCCAAAACCTCTTTTGGCAAGGAGTTTTACGGCTTCATTATGCTTTTTTTCTTCTCTGAAACTGTGAGACCGGTGCAGAAAATGATAACATGACCTAAATGAGAAAAGCCAAAATGTGCTCTGCCACTGCTAGAATCTTCATTGAAATTAGGATTCAAACCTTTAAGCAAGTTCTCTCTATTTCCAGCTGCTTCCACATGACAGTATTACATCTTCAAATTTGTATTTATAGAACAAATTAGTTCATGGGGTGAAGGGAAAGGACAGAAGTGGAAGAGATGTTAAATTGTGACACTATTTGGGCCTGTAGAATGGATCTGTGACAGCTTTTCCCTTTGTGCTTTTGCTATGCTGCAAGGGTGGAATGCCAAGGCTTGTGCTGCATATTTATACGTCCTACATACAGATAGAGAAGAGAAAGGTGGAAAGCAAAAATGTGCAATATTCTTCACTTCCTGTTATTATGAAGGGAGAAAAGCAAATCTGCCACGAAACCATGGTGTGGCTCAGTTCTTCGAAGTGCACACAGGAGCACACTGAGCTCCTTGGCCACGGATCACTCTAGAAGTGCAAAGTATTGTTATGTGGTTTCTTCCCTCTCCAGGCATTTTTGTTCCTCCAATTTCTGGCCAGGAGCAGAGCCTGGAGTGCCCAAGAGCCACAGCTAAGGCAGCTGTCATGGCATTTCCAAACCAATCGGAACTGCAGAAAATCTCCCAACATAGCTTGTTTTTATAGGCTCCCAGAAGGCTTGCATATGTCAGATACGCTTATGCAGACCAAATCCAGCCTTCCTGAAATTCATTCCTTTTTAACATTAATGCTTTTTTTTCTATGTCAATTTGGGTTGTGTGAGATTTTTGGCAATTAGGGAGCTGTAAGCTTTGTTTACAGCTGTCGTGGAATGGATGTTGGTTTGTTTATTGTAATTCATGCCAAAAAAAATTCATAACAAGTAATATATTCCAACTTTCTCATTTTTTCATGATTTTCATTTACGGTAGGTCTTTCATCTCAATTACTTTTGTTGCTTAGCAGCAACCAGCCACATGAAGCAGATGAATGGATAAAAAAGAGAAGACCTTTCATAGGATTTTATCCTCCTCTTGAGAATTTAAAAGGTAAAACCTCAGAGTGATGTATAACAGTTAAAAAGCAAGGGAAGACCATTATAAAGCCATTTTATGTTTTCTTTTTTTTTTAAATTGTCAAAATTGTATAGAAATATTGAATCAATCTAAAGCTTTTGGTTGATTCCATCATATATCCTTGCTCCTTGGCCCAAGTAGCCTTAAATGAAAATTTTTAATCACATGAACATGCACTAGAAGAAAAATGTAATGTGTTTTCCAAGACTATTTAGAAATAGGAAGGTTTAAAAACTTTCTTGTTTAAAACAGAGCAAATGAACTTTTATTGTCCATATGTGTAAAAAAAAAGTGAAGTTAAAACCTTTCAATGTCTGATATTAATTTCCTTAAATATGTCAATATTAACTGAATATTATTTTGTAGGATTGTCTGGTTTGGGGCAGTAGGAGGTTCAATAAGTACTGAGGCCCCAGTTAAGTTCCCTATCTAATGAAAAATAAAGCCACATGGTGCCAATTCCTAATACAGAAGGCATTGTTTCTCCCAAAAAAGGCAAAAAAACCCAAAACTTTGTTTTATATTCTACTTTGTGTGAAACTTCTAAATTCAACAAAGTTTGTGTCCTTAGTGTAATATGTAAAACTGGAAAATCTTCTGAGAGCTGAAGAACTCATCTCAGAAATGCAGCTTTCTAGGCCCTATTAACATTATCTGATCTAGAATGCAAGATATATCCTGCATTAGAAGATATGATCTACATTTTCCAGTGTGTTAATAACTTGACCCCCTTCAAAGGTCCTGCTGTGTGTATTGAAGCTGTCTATTAATTCCCTTGTGGACTGCTGGTTTTGGTATTTAATCTCCAGGAGGAATTTAAGAAGGTCAAAGCCCCCTTCTTTGAGGAATGCCATACAAGTAATAAAACAAAGTAAGTTTACCCCTCAAAGACCTAAAAGTCTGGGAGCTCTGTTGACAAGAGACCTTTGGACTATTTATATCACTATTAGTAAGAGGGGCTGAAGGCAGAGAGATAGTTACTCTAGTTTAATAAGTATGGGAAGGTAGCTAATATATGTGGGGTTCCAAACCCCTCAGACATTTGATTTATATTAAATATACAGAAGGCGTCAAAGTCTGTTTTTACACCACTGTAAACCTATTGACCCCTGTGGTCTCTGCATGTGGGACCAATTGTGGCTTACATTTGGACTATAGTTTTCTTGAAGTAAATAGTAAGTTTAGGATGAAATAACAGTTCAACAAAGTTCTTATAAAGGGATCTGCTCATGGAGTATCTTTGTATCAGCCAAGACATCCCTAAGCCCAAAGGCCTGTTAGAAAATCCCTAAAAGGTGTACCTCACAGCACTGGGTCAATTCTAATCCCTGTATCAGGCAGATCTTCCCATACCTGCAGCAAACTTCCAAGTCTGCAGAATTTGAGCATTTCTGCTGGAAGGAGCTGGAATTGACTGGGTTTGTAATACAGAGGCTCCCTACTAGGGATTTCTATGCTGTGATCTCACGACAGTCATGGATTTATGGTCAAAGAAGCCATTTCAAAGCATGTCTCTGTTAATGTTGCTCTGGGTACAGTGGACATCATTGGTACATGTTGCGGACTCAGTTCTTGTTAATGCATTGCCTATCCATGAGTGATTTGCTCCTCACATAGTGCCTCAGATGGGTTGTTGATGGCATTATTTTAGGTCCCTGATTCAAGCGCAGATTTCCAAGAAATATAGGGTAAATATGATAGTACTGTTTGTTTATGTATTTCCCTATCCATCTGTCCCTTCTATACAAACCTTCAAGTCTGCTGGCCAATTTCAATTAAATTTTGGCAGCCGAAGAAGTTTCAAAGCATCACATTCTTACAGTTTGATTTAAAATGTGTGGAGCAGAGCCTTGTAATATCTCCACGAAGTAAAAGCTGCTACATAAATTAAACTCTATTAGATAGACACCAGGAAATCCACATGAGAAAGCCACTGAGCAGTTGAAAATATGAGACTTCATTTGGTTCTGTGGCTCATGAAAATATTTCTTAGAAACAGAGGTCAGGGAGAGAAGTGAATACTCTGTGAATACTCACAAATCCTGAAAAAGCATAATAGCATTCCTCTATTATCATGGAAAGAAAGCAGCTTTTCTCTCAGCCCAGTGTCGATGGGATGCTGACAGTCACAGCTGTGAGTATCACAAATGCATATTCACTACTACAAATGCAGAAGTGCAATGCCTGTTTGTGGGTTTAGGCTGCAGTGCCAGAGAGGAGCAGCCTCCTTGCCTCAGCCTCGGCAGGCAGGAGAAGGATGAGCCCATGCTCCCTGCCCTTTGCTGCCCAGGTGCAGGCACATAATGGCTCATACTTCCCTTTTACTGCGGCTTTTATTTTATCTGCTCTGAGATACCATCAGCTACAAGGCAAGTGTTGGGCGATTTCTTTGACAGTCCTCTCAGACATCTGATTACAAAAGGCCTTCGCTTATCCGACGCCTCAGCTGATTACTTCAAAGGGACTGGCCCTCCCTTCTCTTGCTTCTGCTGCCCAAATATCTTCTTTGCCAAGGGGCTATTTCTAGCCAGGTTTTTTAAAAACTGCAATAGTCTCATTATCTGCACAGATTTGAGGAGAAATCTGGACTTCTGGTCTCACAACTCCAAATATCAGGTTGGGCAAAACTGGTGGAATTTGAGGCTTTGTGACTCTTTCAAGCGATTTTTGTACGTTAACGGGATCCAGCAAATTATCTTCAGCTCATGAGCCTTTCTCCTCTTCCTCCCCCTGTCATGCGAAACTATTTTTTCATTCGGGAGTGATTGGTCCCAGTGAAAGAGTATTTCTGTAACAAAATGGGAGCTCTGTGCTACTGCAGGTCCAGACAGCAGATACTATGAATCACGAGATGGAAGAACAAGTTTGGAAGGAAGAATCCATCAGTATGGTTAGAAATCATGGGTAAAATTCTGGCCAATAAGGCTAACAGCAGAATGAAACAGTTAGTGACCTCTGGGAGACCATGTTTTTGTTGCTTCCTTTTTTTTTTTTTGCATTAGAGTTTTTCTTCTCTCCACCTTGTCGAGGAATCTGTGTTTGTTTTCCTCCAGACCACTCTGGGGCTTTTTTTCTTGTATTTTTAAACAGCCTTTAGATTTCTTTTATTCACAACTGTGTCTTAGACTGCTTCCCTTCAGCGGGAGTCTGGCTCCAGAAACATCTGAGTTGAACTTTAAGCCGGCTCAGAATGGTACAAAATAAATTTGCCCCTGGAAACTTCATTCTTTCCATGGTTTTCTGTGGCTTTCACCACCCCACCAGCAGAAAAAAAATAGTTGCTTTATATATATTTTTAGAGGAACTCAATTTGCGGGGTAGGTTTCTCACAGACAGAAGAAGCCAGTGTAGCTACAAAGAACAATACACATGAATGGCAGGATGTTGCTATTAAAGATAGCTTTTTTTGTCCTTCTTCCCATGTTTCATGTTGATGAAGCCTGCAGAAAAATAAAGGGACGAGGAGGAGAGGCAGAGCTTGCTCTGTTAGACTCGCTTTGTACCGGTGTGATGATGAGACGCTGCTCAGCGCTGACCACCCAGGAAGATCACCACAGACAGCAGGGCCTCGAGGCCCACTGTCCCCAACCCCAGCACCCTGCAATGTCAGTGTTGTCATACTCTGCAACCAAGTGCAGGATTTCTCTCCCCCCCCGCCCCGTAAGGTTCAAGAGGTGAACCTCTTTTTGAACATTATTATTGAAATGCTTCCATTGAGCTGCAGGACCTGGTTGCCAATGCACATGAAAGCATTGCCCACACCCTTGAGATCTTAACAGCTAACAGAACCATAATTAACTGTAGTTAACCAGGTTCCTGGCTAGTTTTTCCACTGACCACATAGCACATTTAGTGTTTGGGACCTCCATAACATTATCTGTGCCTGAGATGAGCCTCCAAGGCAGCCTACTGTAAAGATATTTAGGAAAGGGCTGATTTTTCACACCAATGTTTTGCTTGCTAAAAGAGATTTGATACAAACAGTTGCTGTCTGTAATTCCTCTGTCCTCCAGGCGTTTCTTATCTGATAGCCTGTGAAAATGCTGGGTGGCAGGGCAGCCTGAAATCCAATGTGTGGCAGGCATTGAGAAAGCACTGCCAGCAGCTCCTGGATTCCAAGGGCACCTTCAGGTCTGTACACCACTGGGCTAGTCCAAAAAGGCGCCAGGTAGTGCACAGCGACTGCTACTGTAAAGCAAGGAGCCTTGAGTAATGGAGTCCTGCTGACAGGGCTCATCAAATGATGGATGTGGTGTACTCCAAACTGTTCTCCACTTGGGCTGGTTTCAAGCACCCAGGTTATCAGAAGGCTGCCATTATAAATGTAAACGGCAAATGGGACATCAAACAATCCTTCCGTCCTGCACAACATCACTGCCGTGTTCCCGTGAAGGAGGAGCTGGCTGATAATTTCCAGCTCTTAAACTGCTGGGGAGTGACCAGAATAAAGAACAGCATTCAGAACAATCTTAAAACCCCTTCCTTAGAAGGGCTAAGGTCACATTTTCCTCCTACACTCAGCTCTGTTATATTAAGTATAATTCTTTCTACTTTATGAAAACAGGTTAAGAAGAAGAACTAGAGATATTTGGATTAATGTACAAGAACAGGGGGATTAAGAGGCCCTGTCAATTAAGGTGATCCCTTTAAGGCTCTGCCCTTTCACCTCTGGAGTTTGGCTTTAATTCCTGTTCAGACTGATGTGACTAAACTTGTTCTAATCTGACAGCTGACATGGGTCAAAAGTTAAATGTGTCCAGGCAGGAAAAGATAGTGTTCTCATGGTCCCAATCTCCGGGGCTCCAGAGAAGGGGCTATCCATACCCAGCAGCCCAGGCCTTTCCTCACGCAATGCCGTGACAGCCGCAGCAAAAGCAGCTCCACGACAACAGGCTTTTTGGCAGCTTCTGGTGCTGACTCTTCTGATTAGATTCTTGGAAATCTTATCCTTCGCATTTTAGTCCACAATACCCTGCTGGTGCTGTAACCCCGGCACCAGCAATCTGCAGGGCCTGCAAAGCCTCGCTCTTGCCTACGGCAGCATTTGGGCTGGTCCCTGGAGCAGGCAGGCAGCATTTTCCGTGTCCTGCTGTGCCGTGCGCCATTGCCGCCTGCGAGCGCTGCCTCCCTGTCTAGCCGTGGCTGTGTTTTGAAGCGGTGTGAAGCAGGCAGAGGCCCAGGGTTCATCCTACCTAACTGGGAAGCCAGAGAGCCAAGGCCCCTGCAGCAGGCGGGGGAGATGAGGAGATGGCTCCAGGGAGAGTTTATCCACCTTACTTAGACATCTCCATTGGAGGGGGGTCAATGACTGTTTGCAAGCACCTATCTCAAGTCACTGGCTCCAAAGAGAGGTGATGCAGAACAGACACTTCTATCTCAGACACTTAAACCGTATTTCTGGATCAAAATCCTGTAATGGTTTCTTTCCCTTTCCTCTGCAGCTAGGAGCATTGACCATGAGGATGGAGAGAGCTACAAAGGCACAAGAAACAGGGAACTTGTGTCCAGCCACACAGAGCTAAGGAAGAGTGAAAGCCCAGCAGGAATCCCTCCTCCCACCAGTGTCTCTAGGAAATTCATCCCTATCTAATCTGCTCCCTGCTTTACTGACTGTGACTTTTTGGGGATGATTTTTTTTTCCTTCTTTTCAATGAGGAGGCTGAGAAGGCAAAATTACCTGTTAGATTAGGTTAATCTTCTATCTCCAAATGGTTTAATTTCCAGGAACATGAAGAAACGTGGTCAGCAATCATTAGCAGCATCTAGTGCTTTAGTAAACTTCAGTCTCACAGAAGCTGCTTAGTCTTTGTTTCAGAAGTTAACTGAGGTGATGTTACCTATGAAACCACTTTTTTAAAGTAGGTTCTTACTGTATGCACTCACTTGTATGCACATAAACATTCTCCTCGAGCTCCTGCTGTTGGCTTACAAGGCAATGCTGAGCATTTGCTTACAGTTATGCTTACCTACTGCTTGAAAGAAGGCGTTTTTGAAACTCCTGTTTTCTGGGGACTGAGAAATTTTCCAGTTAGCAACTTGAGAATTTTCTCTCCATCTCAGGAGCCACAGTACAACCATGTGCCTTAACCTGACTACAGAGGGTTCTTTCTGCTGCATCTGCAAAACTCAAAGCACCCGCTTGCAGCCTGCCTTGCCAGGGCTACGTGATGAGAAGCACAAGGTGCCAGCTGGCTCCCCAGCCCAGGCTCCAGCTAGCAGCTCTACAGATCTGTTTTACTGTGAATGAAAGGGCAAACTTCCTCCTGGAGCCTAAGGAACAACTGTTTCTTCATCCTTTTTTTTTACCTGTAGAGGTAACTGTGGATGCTAGTTAAACTTTTGGTCTGGATGATCTACTTTTGCAGCCTTCTCACTTCATGGCTGTTCAGTCATCAATGAATTCATGAAGCAGAAACAGAAATACAGAAATACCCCCAGCTGCTGCTTGCACTGAGCCTCAGCACACAGAAGTTTGCCTCCAGAGCAAGTGCATGAAATCATGCTCAGCTTTTTTTGCAAAATCATGGCTGTGAGTCCTGCCTGTGCTGGACTGGCCATACTTGTGAAAAGAAAAAAAAGCAGAATTTAGATTATCTTCAACAATGCCTAAAACTCTTTTCCTGGAACTCTTTTACAAGAATTGAAGGACTCTGCATGCCTAGCATGGCTCACGGTCAATGCAGAATTTGTCTTCCCTCATCCTGTTCTCAAAATGACATAGCCAGAGCGAAGTCTCCAAACACACCCTTGGGCACCCCCAGCATACAAAAAGGACCACATGTAGGAGGCCCTGACCACGGAAAGGAAGTTTGGCTCAGTAATTCATTATTTTAAGAACAAGGAAAAAGAAGACGGCTACACCATCTCCAAGTGATCCAGATGTGGAGCGGGCAGTTACTGGAGTCAGAGTGGGTCTGTCATAGTCTGCCTCCATGCTCAGCAGTTCATTTCAGCACATGGTCTAGATTAAGCCCCGTTCTCTTTCCTAAGCTATTAAACCATCAAGAGCTCTTCAGTCCCTCAGTGGGCTCATCTTGGAAAATCTTGCAACAGCTCCAATTTCTGCCAAATCATTCTGATCTTAACTTTCAACTTGTCTTTCACCCTGGGGGTTTGGCTTCTATGTCGGTAGAAGGATAAAGGTCTTGTACAAAGGCCTCAGGAGAGGTGTGCGTAGGCTCACTGATGTTGTTCTGAAGCAAAGGCAGAGTTTGTGTGTGGGGTTGTGTGTATGTAAAATTCAGTGCATTAGTTCACCTCTGGGGCCACCCACAGACTCCAGCATTAGTTATTTGCTCATATACTTTCCCCATAGTAAGAAACCTGTCTGCTGCAAGGCAATGAAGGAAAAAAGGAGAAACGCAAGTGTGCTAAAAGGCAAGAAAGAGGCAAAACCAAAACCCAAAACAAAACAAAAAAAAACCCAAAACAACAAAAAAACCCTGCTTATTGCCTGTTTTATTAATGGCTGGAATTGTGGATTTCATTTGTGGGGAGAGGGGGAGGGAAATATAGACTTTGGGGCTTGTCAACCCCTGTTCTGACAGATGTTCAGTTTGTACTAAGTCTGGTCCAGAACGAAGCTTGAGTGTTTTCACAGGGCTGAGCTGATGCTCTGGGAATGACCTCTCGTAGTTGCTCTGCACTGTATGGAGACACTGGCATTCTCAGGGGTGGGATACAAATTCCTAATTCTGACATCGTTTTGACTTTTTTAGACGAAGGCAGTCTCGAGAGGTCCAAGCTCCTCTCACTCCAGGATTACGCACTGTGGCTGGCAAGAAGGCCATGGGAGGGAGGGAGCCACTCGGGTCTGCAGAGGCCAATGCTACCAGCTCACTCCAGGGCCAGATGCAAGCCCAGACGAGGCTTAGCCATGGTGTGGTGTGAGATGCTGTCCTCTTACAAGAGCTCAGTTCACAGAGTTCAGCTTGCCAAGGCACGTGTGTTGTGTCTTGTGGCTGGTGGCCACTTTGGCAAATAGCCCATGGGTACAGGCCAGGACTGGGCTCAGTTAAGGTACGTTCACACCAGAGGGTGACAATTTTGGCACTCTGAAGGAGTTCAGGGAGCTAAGACAAGAAAATGAAAACTTTAGCAGTGCATCCACAGCCATTCCTACCTATGTCAATGGCCAGTCCCTAGAACGTGGGCTACAGCCCAGAGCTCTGTTCACGGATAGCTGTGCAAGGAGAACCCTCCATTGCTCCTTTTCATGTTGCTTTCTGCATCTTTGCTGTAGTGACTGCACAGTTAGTGCTCCCCAAATGTCCTTAAATTCATTAGCAGATAGACCACGTTTTACAGACAGATCCTTTAAAAGATTCCCTTTGCTGTCTGGCAGGCTGTGTGTGCAGCTTATCATCAAGTCTGTGTTGAACAAACAGCTCTGAAGCAAGGCAGAAGGAAATCAGAAATTAATAAAATATTTTCCAGACCAAATGATGAATTACCGCATAAGGGTATGTAATCTTATAAATACACCTGTTGAATGAAGAGAAAGAAGGGAAAGAAACACTGCCCAAGGCCGTGCCAGGCTGGCTGCCGGCTGCCGTTTGAGCAGCACGTGCGGTGTGAGAGGGATATTTGTGTAGCACAGAAGGGAACGAAAGGATCCATAAAAGACAGGCCCGTGCCACTACAGTGAGACCTGCATTAGACTTCACTCCGAAGGCCGATCCCTTAAGCTCTTTCAAATAGCCTGAGTGCAGGAAGATGCTCAGAATGATGCCATCCCCATGTACTCCAGTGCCTGGCCAGGAATTAAAACATCGATTTTTTTTTTGTTTTTGTTAAAATACTGGCAAACAAGAAGTAAACTAAGATTTGTGAACAAGCATTGGCCATGCAGTGTTTATCTTTCTTCAAATACTTACTGGCTTCAGACCCTGTTGATGGGGAGTTGGGGACTCTGTAGCTAAGGAGAGGAGTTTTGCCAGCCAAGGTTTCATGGTATTGAATGTGTCCAAAGCAAATAGTATCCCCCACAAGGCACTGAGGAATATCCATTTCAGCCCTGTCACCACAAAAGAGGTAAGAATGCATAGACCATGCTGTATAAGGAGTGAAGGGAAAAAACAAAAAAACAAAAAACCAACCTTTTTAAAAGCTTGAGGTCCCTGATGCTGTTTAGGATGCTCTCAGGATCTTCGAGAAGCTCATCATCTGGAACATCTTCTCCAGAGCGACTTGTTGTCATGTGCATGTCCCGTGTGGTCCTTTACCCTCCTACTAGACCATGTGTTCTCCACTCTTCTGCCATGACAAAGTCACCAAGTCTAAGACCCTTCCTGAGCCCAATTGCTAATATGGCAAGGCATGAAGAGGAATAAAGCATATGCCTTACCCCTACACATTTCCCTGTAAAAGAATATTCTTACAGTGCTTTGAGCTCCCTGGATGAAAGGATCTGTTAGTAATAATACTTCATTACAGCAAAGCTACTGCTACAGGTCTTTGGGTCTTTTATTTGTGGTTGTACGCAGTGGTGTTCACCACAGCATTACAGAGCACCTCCCCAAGCTGAGACTTGGCAGACCAGGTCCCAGGCCTGAGTCATTTGACTTTTTATTCATTTTCTGAAAGCTTGTGTTGGATGATTTTAGGTCTGTAAATTGAAGAAATGAAACAAAACCAGTGATACCTAAACTGTAAAATCTGTACTGTAGTGATTTACAGTGAAATGGCTGTCTGGATTAGTGGCACTCTTCTTATAGCATCACTCCACATAATCGCTGAATAAGATGAAAACTAAATACAAGGACAGAAGAGATTTTTCTTTTATAAAAATATAAGGAAAATTTTGGTTGCTTAAGTATCCCTTCTCACCTACAGCTATTCCCAGAGAAAGCATGAATCATGTGGACAGGAGCACAGATAAATTTCGTATTAACAAACATGTGTCTACCATGTCCTCATCCAACTAGTCTTTGCCAGCTGGTCAGAGTTTGAGAGTGTGGTCGTTGCTAAGTGAGGTGAGGAACAACCACATTCTAACTGTTAAGAGTTAAACAGAACAACCCCTGTTAACTGTAAGTAGTTAACTGATTTTAAAAAAAATGCCTTGAAGTGAGGCAATACAACATTCTTTGTACAACAGAGATACCAGTTGTATCTGGCGATACATTCTCTGTACAAACACTGTGAAGCTGTAGGGCCTTTGAGACACTGTCATAGCATTTATGGGTTTTGACTGAAGTGTCAGTGTTCAAAATCTTGCTGAAAGTCAAGATGTCAGAAAAAAAAGTTAGAAAAAACTCTTTTTTTCTCAGGAGGAAGACAGGGGGAAAAAAAGAAAGCAGAAGACAGAGGGAAAAATAAGAAGAAAGAAGGATCAGAAACAATGTATTCCCCTGAGATTCCAGCAGCACATACTCGTAGCAGAAATGCACTGCTGGAGCTCATGCTGGTGAAGGTTATCCGGCAGATCCCCAGGACAAACCAGATGTGCACAAGTGCCGCTGGGTGTTAGCGTGAGCACCCTGGTGCCGTGCCCCCAGCCAGGCAGCCTGGCTACCAGCAGCAACAGAAGAACTTAAATTGCATGAGGAGGAAGAAAGACTTTTCTGTACAGGGCTCAGGCGCATTCACAGGGCTGAATCATAGAATCATTATGGTTGGAAAAGACATTCAAGATCACTGAGTCCAACCAAAAAGTGTTGCCTGGTTCAGCAGCAGTGCCCGCTGCTCCTTCTTACGGACCACCTCACATTTTCAGACATATGCCAGAGAGCTGTAAATGCAGATGTAACATTAGAATTAAATCTCTTGCATCAGACTGACCTGTCAGCCTGGGTCATCATCTAGCAAACTCTGCCCTGCTCTGGAGCCCGATTGTGCAAGGGATGGCAGATTCTCCACCTGGGCTCTGTGGCAATTAGAGACAATTAAGCATAAACCAAAAAGGAGATGGAGAAATGATATTTTCCCTGGAAACAGAATGGAACATGATCCTCTGTCCTATTTACTGACCTGACTTGGACAATGATTGATATCCAGGTAAAATAAAGTAATTTTTTTACATTCAACATTTAAGAAAGTAAAACCGGGGACAGAGGGGGCAGGCAGGGGAACAGTGTCTATCCATATTTAAGCAACCGGTTGGTTAGGACTGGACCTGCTCTGTGCAGCTGCTGATCTGGGCTCAGCAGGCACGACCGTACACCCTTCCTCAGCAGTGCTGGGGTGGCCTCTCCTCAAACTCTAACAACTTGCCGGTGCTAGTGATGACCCATGATCATCCCTCCCTAACCTGCTCCCAAGACTTGCTGCCCACTCCTTGCTATCTGGTACACCTGGAAACACTCACCAGGGCTGTGTGATGGACTGTGCTTCCCTTCGGAAATTAGGTTTCCTCCAGAATACATCGGGGCAAGTGAGTCTTGGTGATGGAGAAGAAACAAGAGAATTTCTCAAGAGAGCTTTTCAAACACAGCAACATGAAAAATGGGACCTGTTTTTCAGATGAAGAATCATAGCATCAACCATGTGAGGGTACCAAACTGCAAGGTATATTAAATGGATTGAATATTCAGGGAGATAGTTTTTTTTTTTTTTTTAATGAAAGAAATACAGAATAAGAGAAATAAAACACTGTAACAAATGTGCACAACCACTGAAGTCCCAGCACAAATTTTAGCATAACACAAGCTGTTCTGTATTCATATTCAAAACAAGTACACCACCACCATAGTACTACTCCATGAAGATACCTTCTAGGGCACTTGCCTCAGTTTAGTCACTGAAAACAGATCATTTAAACTACTCTAGGGTTCAAGATGCTGCAACATTCTTGACTCTATTCTGAAAAGCCTGAGATCAAAATTACACAGAAAGCCGAAAGTGCTTAAGACAAAGCTGCCATTTCAGCAACCATCATTCAGGATGCTATCAAAACATGAAAGAAGTCTAATTTCTCATAGCATGTTGCATTTCACAGTCTTTTCTGAGATGAACATGCACTGCATTCCTGCAAGACTGGCTGCTCTTGGACTGTAATATAGGAGGAGGGAAAGGAAAGACATAACTATTTCTTTCTAAAATCAATGATTCTTGAGCTTCTTGGCATACTTGGAATAACTAAAGAAATAATGGACCAGAACTGTGAAAATAATGTGACTAGCATTATCAAGGAAAACAAAGAAGCAAAATAAAACTGAAAACTGAAATTTAGTCTTTTCAGGAAAATTTAGGAAAAGGTATCCAGGAGGTGACATGATCAGCATCAGAGCATGGGGCTTACTGCATCTGCTGAAGCCAGGAGCTTAAAATCACTCTAGCAGCAGACTGCAGCTTGCAGCAGTCATGCTGCCAGAATGTAAAGTCTCTGGCGCAAGGGTAAAACAGGGTATTTCTGTGAAAAAGGGAAATAGCCTAAACAAACCGGCACTGGTTCTAATTAAAATGAAATTTTAATCTAATTAAAGTGAAATTTAAAGAATATTCTTGTCATACCAGGCAGTGAGCACCTGGGATGCTGCAATGACGCTTGGAGTACAGGTGTTTGTGCTGAACATGAACCACAAATCCAGAAGTTTCACCTGAAAAATAACGTGTCATTAGAGGCACAGGGCTTGTACTGAAGCTTCTAAAATAGCAGTAAAAAAAAAACAAGCATGCACGATGCTTGATGAAAATGTTACCTTGAAATATCAAACATCTTTTCTCATTTTCCTGAATCCTCTCCAGCAATGATGAAAAGTAACCAGAAAAAAATAAGAAAAATAGAGTGACATGTGCTCTTATACATGCATCCAGACTCCACATTTCTCTGTAAAAAGCAAGGCAAAAAATTATCTACTCAAGACAAGGATGTAATTGGAAATGCTTCAGTCAGAAATTGAAAATAATAATGTTTTATACATATGTAAAATGAAAGTTGGACGTGTTTTGCTTTGAAAGATCTGATGAGAATTTGGAACTTCTTAAGGCTTATGAACTCTCCCAAGAAGAGTGATCTGGACTTAGAAATGCTCCAGAAAGGATTAAGCTAATTCTTGGTTCATTTAGCAGATGAGCCACATTTCAGTTAGAAAGAAAACATATTAAATGACTTGGAATGTCATAAAAATGTTATGCTTCAGCTGTATTAACTGGCAGAAATTGTACTTGCAGTTCCAGTAAGCTGTGTGAGTGTTGAAAGAATATTTTCGGGACTCCAATTTATCCTTTCACCACAGAGGTCCAATATTATAGAGTAAATATCAGAAAATGTTACTTCAGCTTTCTCAAATAAATTATTCAAGAGAAGCATGTTTGTTTGACAACTTGAAAACATTAGAGTATATTCTGCAAAATTGCCCTGCAAAAATAAATCAGTGGCCAAAAAAGAGATTCAATTTTAAGTTTTAACTCTCTCCTTTTGTCGTTTATTTCTGTTAAGATTAAAAACAACCTGAAGGAATAACCAAGCCTAAACACACACAAAGCAACCAGTTCCAAGGCTGGATGAAGTGAAGTTTTGCTTGACTCCTTGCAAGGCTGCAGGAGTGCCCAGCTCCTGCCCCGCTGCCTAGCAAGCCCATTGCAGCCTGGCTGTGCCTGTGCTTGGTGGTGACCCGCGTAGGGAGGTGCGAGCAGGCCAGCGCTTCTGCATGTCTAAAGAGGGCTTTGTGCAGGAGAACCTGCTCGCAAATAACACAAAGCAGCTTGAAAGATCTTCTCTCGTGCTCCCCATATGGAAAAATAATCTCCACAGTTCATTTCATTCATCGTTTTAGCAATAAACACAATTATATCACACTACAGCATCCAGGGAAGGAATAAGAAACTGCTAAGCATATTTTTTAAAAACTAGAATCCACTTCTTAGTAATTAATTTCTGGTCTGTTCTGCCATTGTTACTCCCTGTGCTTAGGCTCAAGCTTGAAGGCGTGTTTGTATCAAAGCACTCCGCGTTCCTTAGCACACAGACCCCACTAAGCTCATTTCCTATCCAAACGCAGGGCTCAGTTTAAAAGTTAATTCCTCCCCTACAGAGGTTGTGGGTTACAGTGATATTCCCTCCTTTAATGAGGGGGAATACTGCTGTGCTGGGAATATTTCCATGGCCAAATTAAATTCTTGAAGTACGCCCAGCATCGCGCTTCGTGGCCTTTCCTTACCTCTCTTTATGGGTCTGACCTCACCAGAGCAGGCTCAAGCCCTTAGCAGGTAACAAGACACAGGGCTCCATTCTGCCCTCGGATGCATTTAACCAATTCTGCGTTTTCAAGGAGGCTGCTCAGGCACTGCTGAAGGGGGTGGTGGACCTGCCCCCATCTTCAGAGTAGGTATTGTGGAAGCCTTTTAGTTTAGACTTTCTAGCCTTTCACCTTCTTTCAGTCCTTCTGCTTTTCCAGGTCCTCAAGAAAGCCTTTTTCAGACTAAGGCCAAAAACAAAAACAAAACAAAAAAAGGCAGAAAATACCAAGCATTCCTGTTGGTTTGAAAAAGTGTGATTGCCTTTAACAGTCACTATAAAACATATTTTTAAGTAACTATAAAAGAAAGTAAGGCTGTCTTGGCTGAGAGAAAGAACAAAAGTATACTCAGGAGAAGCAAGGGGTTCTATAAATAGGTTAAATGGTACACACTTTGTTTGTGAGAGCTTTCATTCAACACAGTACACAAATTAAACATTTCCAGAAATTCTGTTAAGCCTACGTAACAGGGTGGCATTGTGGGCTCTAAAAATGACCTTACATATTTTTTAAAAAAATCTGTATATATAAAGGAAACTCTGCCCTGATAAACATAAGGTACTTTGTTGACTGTAGTTGAAAATTGACTGTTGAGGTAATCTTCCACATGGACACAAAATGAGACCTTGTTTTATTTATTTTTTTAATTTTATTTCTTTAGCAAGGTCACGGGTTTACAGACATTGCATGGAAACTTGTACCTCATCAGACAAGTGAGCGGAACCAAGTTCAGCTCTTTGGCGCGCTAGCTGGCCAGCTCGGTCAAAGTTTCACCAAAGCATCTGCAGAGGAATAAGTGTTCTCATCTGAAGCCTTTGGGTGTGACATTACAGTATGGACATAAGGACTTACCTTAATGAGAATTTGCAGAGTTCCTGCAGCCCACCAGCTCCCTCACCTCTTTCCATCATTGAGCAGTCCAGCCATTGGCCTTAACTCCTTCAAGTTTTTTTTGTGCTCATATTACATATGCTAAAGAAATGTTTGCTCTTTTTGACTGTCCCAACTTCAGATTCTTTTCTGGAAGGAGATGGAAAAAGATGTATGTGTGCAGGAAACCGTTCCTCCTCAAAGTCCCCCTTCACCTGTCTAATCCAGCTCTTCACTTGCTGGGATAACAACCTGGAAGTCACAACTACAAGACAGAACCTCCAAACACTGCTCATGCCAAAGCTTTGAGACTCCTTACCAAAGGTCTTACTTCTCTAGGTTTACAGCACTTAGTTGTTAGCCTGGGAAGTACATGGTCCATATTTCTTCTACCTTTCTAGAGATGTTTTCTGGCAGTGTCTGTGCTGTTTTTTATGTTGTGTAAAACCTACTACATTTCAAGTCATTTCTCTTTCCTTATGGCCCTTCCCTTTCTCCCCTAATCACCCCAGATCCTTTGTATTATTTTGGGAAGTAAAAAAAAGAAGGGCCCACACTGCTTGGACCACTTGCTCTGCCCACAAGTGCGGCTCTGACCCTCCATGGGTTGCGGGTGCCAGCAAATCCTGAGGCACTTGTGCAGCGCTCCTGACCTGCCACTCAGCGTGCTCTTGGGATGGGACAGGGTGCTGGGCAAGGCTCTCCTATGGTCAGACTTGGTTTATAACCAGTTTTTCACCCTCTGTGCCAGTACCTCTGTTTTTGAAGGTGTATAATTAATCTGATCACCTTTGCAAAATGTATTGGCAGCTGCCAATGAAATATGTCACGGGGAAGTGAGGAAGAGTTGTTGTTCACTTACTTGAAGTGGATGAGGGAAGGTACTATCTGAGGGGGATTTAAGTTCTGCACTTCCAGAGGTTGGGTCTCCTGGTCCTTGATGGCAGTAAAAATGAGAATCCATGGTCTGATTTGCAATTTTATTACTCAGTTATAGAAATTGAAATAAAAAAAGAGAAGCTTGAAATAAAAACTAATTAGATCAAATATTACTTGCTTAGCACGTAACTACGGAAACTCCCCTCTCTGCACTTACTCATTTACAACGATGACAGGATCTGTAATAAACCTTGGAATAAACATATAGATAGAACCAAGCCAAAGCATATTATAGAAAATGGATATCTTAACTGGCAGCAAGTCTGTCGTTTCCAACTGCAGGACATCTCTGTTGTCCAGGTCCAGGATAACAAAGGATATGGCCTCTAGACTAGCATGTTCAAGCACTTACACACATGCAGTCTGCAACACTTGCTGGGTTCTTGCAAATCCATAGACACCTCAGGAGATTTTTGCTTACAGTTCTCCAGGTGCCCAAAGTTTTCACTTTCCAGAGGATCTCAGTGTGCTCTCACTGAGCAGAGTGGAAGAATCTGTATTTGTAAAATACTATTAAAATATAGCTCTAAATCATTTTTGTATGTTGCAATCCTTTACTTCTCGTCCTTAGCTTCGTGTATCACTCCCAGATAACTCTGAAAGTGCCTCACTCTCGTGTGAAATGAATCAGGGTTTTTGCCAACCCTGCTGGGACCAAGCTGGTGAGATTCCTTACTTCTTCAAAGCCCACTCGAGAGGTGAAGGACTAGGGCCCCTAGTGCCAACCTGCATGGCTATACGAGGGCTGCGCGTTTTCTTTAGCAAAGGAAGTAAAATACCAGCCTGCCACCAGTGTGAAAGACAGAGCAAAGATGCCCCCAGGAAATGCCAGAGCTGTGGAGACACAAATGGATGTGAATGTTTTCACGGGCAGAGTCAGCCCAGGAAGAGAAAAAGTCTGTAATGAGGGACATATAAAAATGTCCATCTTCTCCTGTTCTCAGACTAAATAAGGAAAACACATCTACTAAAATAAGGTTCTGATTTAAATCAAGTGACTTTAAATCCTTTTCAGAAGCAGGTGAACAACAGCAAGCTACACCTATCTGCTTTTTCTACCCAGAAATCCAAGTCCAGGGAGCATAGTCTGGAAAGGGAGGGTATCAGTACTCGGAAAGAGCTGACTAGCTGGCTCTCCTCATGCCTGTGTATCGTAAGAGAGAAACCCCAAAGAGACCCTCTGCAGTGCTTTCCTACTCCAAGTCTCCCCTTTGATGGAGCTTCTAGCAAGCAGAAGGTGCATCCTGGCATAGCCACAGTGGGCTCTTCGCTTTGCTTAGCATCCACCCATAGAGATATTCCATGCAGGAATGAAAACATTCCCATGTGGTTTGTATCAGCTCACTGAGGCTTAAGAGTTTTATCCTTTTCAGATAAACCTTAGTGAATAAGATCTCTCTGTCCCTCTTTTTATGACTTCCAATGTTGTCTTTCCAGTCCTACCCCAGGGATTCAGCAGCTTTGAGCAAGCCACCCAAACAGACCACCCTGGGCACAGGAGGGTGTCCAAGTGGGGAGCTACCAGCTAGCAGGTAGGCAGGATGAAGCAAGCAGCTTTATTCCACACTGGAAAGCCAAAATCAGAACCGCCAGTTTCTGTCCAACCCACATGTGCAGTAGGTTGAATGCCCTGAAACGTGGCTGCAGTGTACTGTGCTCCTTTATTTTAACAGATCCTTCCCCAAAGCCCAAATCTCAGCGTGTTTGTACGGATGCACGCAGTTCCGGGCAATGCTGCTCTTGGGACACATGCCCACATAGCCATGCAAACGAGGGTCTTTGCAATCAAAGGAAAGCATTCACAATTCGCCCATCTTTATTTTACTTTTTATAAATACCCAGTGAGGAATTAGCGGAAAACCACTGTGTGGTTTAAGTAGCCCATCTTCCACCACAAAAGATGAATAGTGAATAGCTGAAGTGAATGATTCCCAGAAAACTCATAGTCCGAAAATTGTTTGTGTTGTTCAGAAAATCCTTATGAATAATGAACAAGCAAACAGAAGTCAGAGCATGACCAGAAGATGGATCAGACTGATTGGAGAGTTTATTCACTCTTAAGTATTTGTATTTTAAGTATTATTAAGTATTTTGCTAAATAAATATGCATGATGGCAAGATATTTATATATACCATACTCTTGTGCTAGTATAAATAGGTGGGAGCACTGAGATAAGCACATCTTCTGTCAGATGATAATTAATAGTGGGTGAACAGGATTTTTTTCAGATAATAACTGGAAAGAACTGTTTGCAGCTGATATGAACTTTTCATTTTTAAGTATAGACTGATTTCAGAATGAAAATACTCTTTTAAATTAAACTTCAAGATGCTTTCCAGGTTTTCTTCCCTAGCCTTTTTTTTAAAATTTAATGATCTAACAAACTTGATCCAAAATGATTATTCTAAAACTGCTATGAATTTATCTATTAACCAAAAAAAAAAAAATCCATCCAAAACGTGTATAACACTTACAAGAATTAGTAGAGGAAAGTGTGACTGGGTCACAGAAATATTTAAGCATCCAATGCAAATAAAGTACAAGTGTAATTGCCTCATGACTAGAGAAATGTCTTGGCATGTTTCCACCTGGAACCAGCTACATGATTAACTGGCCACATGCACTAATTATTTGAGGTTGACGTTTACATCAGCACTATACAAACTGGGTGCAATTCTGCTCACAAGAAAACATTCAGCTGAATCCTGGAGCCTAGATCTTCCATGCTTGGGAAAAACTAGAATAAACTGTAGAAAAATGAGCCTTTGGGGTTTTCAAGCACAAGTTTATTCACAGCCAAAGAAGCCCACATGCCAGCCAGGTGAAAGCTTGGCCTTCCAGAGGGGTTTGCAAAACAAAATTCACTCATTACACAGGCACCCAACCATTTCTGGCCCTCTGGTAGTACCTCTAAGGATCTTCTCCCAGAAGGCTGCTTAGCGGTAGCAGATTGGTGCAGTGCAGAATCCAGCCAAATGCCTTTTTCTGGTTGCATTCTCTGCAGTTCTGCAACTGGTTCCTGAACAAGTGATTCACAACATATGCTTATAGAAAGTAGAGGAATTCTTCTCTGATTTGTCAAGAATTAGAAATAGTTCCCTGAAGCCAACAAAAAGTTTGCATTTACCAGGTAGTCTGGGAAAATGCTAGTGAAACAGACGGCTTTTCGTTGCTCCAAAATGATAGTGCCCAGCTGTAACAGAAACGCAAGTGTTTCACAAAAAAGGCCCCTGCACAGATGCAAAGGAAAGGCTTTTCTTAACTCTCTCTGAATTCTATAGGCAAATCCAGAGTATGAGAGAATAAGGCACAGGTCTATAAAGGTCGGTAAGGCTTGTGCATCGTTCACTTAGAATCATCATGGTTGGAAAAGACCTTCAAGATCATTACTGTAAATGGGAAGAGAATACCTGGCCACTGGCTGCTATCAGAACTAGACTAGGCAGATAATAATTTTCTCATTTTTAACATTGCTGGCCTAGTGCAGGGGAGTGCAAGTGAATGAAAAGCAGTTGGACATTTGAACATCTGAATTACTTACATCAGTGCCTCCCACAGCAATACCCGCTAACAGTAATAATAAAAAACAGCAGGTTTCCCATCAGAGCTAAAACAGGTGTTTCCTATACCATCTGGACCTTAATGCCTACCAGTTACTGTATGCCAAGTACTTACAAATGACCCAGAGGCTTCGCAGCTGAGAGGATGTCAAAGGCAGTGTTAATCTGCAGCAAAGGTGACGCTCACGTGTAAGAAACATTTTAAAATGCTCTGATGGAAATAGAGACAGTAAAATGGTGCGCTGACAGGTAGAAGGAATATCTTTGTGCTAGTAAAAAGCAAAAATAATACAAACATCACTGCTGAAAGTAGTCTGTGAAATGAAGGATGTGGTTTTAAAACTTTTCCTGCAAGTGCTTTTCTGAAAAGAGTGACAGTTCGTCAGCTGGTAAACCAGGCCAGGAAAATATCTGTGCTGAAAGGTCCCCTGCTTGGAGACATTGCTCCCATGGAGCGTTTTGCCTCCAAGAGCTCCATCAGCTCCATCGCTGCAGCATTGCTGGAGGGAGCAGCCCTTGGCTCTGTGCTGTGAGGGATACCCCCAAACGAGCAAGGACACGCTTCTCCCCTCTATGTTTTGTCCTGTACATGCCTCTGGAGACATATCCAGCACTGAAATTTGCATCTCTCCCTTGGCTGACAACAAACAGGCTTGCTCTTCATCCGTGTCTGGAGCTGAACCAAGCAAAGCAGTAGCAGATCTGAGCTCCTGCTGAAAAATGCCTGGAAGCCAGGGGGAGAATGTGACCCCAAGTGGAGCCAAGGCAACCAGACCTGAGGGATGTGTCCAGGTGCTGTGGGTCCTGTTTCCTTAACCTTTATCAAGCGCTGGATGAGGTAAAGGTCCAGCATGGCAAGTAGGATACAGTCAGATCATCCATCGTTTCTGGATTAAACATTGACTTCCAGGGACCTTCCAAGGCTTCTCCAGCCAATATTTCCATTGCCTTTCAGATCCATTTCCAGTCTGGCCTTCAAGGCTGATTTGGAAAAAATGGGGATCTGTGTCTGTAGGGACTGGTGTGATAATCCTGTAGTCTCAAAGGAGGGTACCAGACACCTGTCTGTGGCCACGGTGGGGAACACATTGGTATGGCACGTTTACATCTCGCTGCTGCTGCAGAATCACAAATTGCTGCTGGGCATTAATGAGGGCTCCCTCCACAAACGTTATCCTGGGAGAACAGGGTGGGAAACAGGTACTTGTTTCTCCATTCACTGACAGTGAAAACCATGTGAAAGCCCAGCTTAAAGGTTGTTTGGTTTGAACTCAGTTTACAAGCTCAGTTACAGGAGTGTTCTGTGGCTTTATGCAGCCTTGCTACTCACTGCCTCTTTTTATATACTCCACTCAGCTATGAGTGAGCTTTATCTGTTCTCTGTTTACTATTTGTGCATATTTTTTAAAACAAGGAAAAAACTGCCAGAAAAATTCTGGCACTTTTTATGCATGTGACAGCCATGGTATAAATAAAAGAAAATGATTTTTTTTCCATATCTGCTTAGAGCTGGTTTGTCCAGGGTGTTTCAGGCAGCAAAATTAGAGCAGTAGCAGCTTTCTCAAACATGTATTTTTTTCATGTATTTTTTTTCTTACAAAATGCTCAATTTCTTTCAGAGTCCATCCAGCCAAGTTCCTACAAAAGACTGGTGTTAAACCGAGATCTTCTGGTGTACTTCAGCCCCCGTGCCCCTGGGAAATGGGAATTGCTTTTTCATATATTAATACATCATTTCATGAAACAATATGAATGAGGATGTTTGGGAAAATATTAGAGGTCAATTCCAAGCTTTTATAACTCTTTATTTAAACCTGTAATAATGGGAAAACATTTTGCTAATATAAAATGTCCATGAAGGCTGTTCTTGTGGTGTATCTTCCCACTAGATGGTGCTAGAAAATAAAGTAACTGCCCTGAAAGCGGCACCTGCTGATGATTCCCTGCGCTGGTAGAGAGGCCTTGCTGCCCGCAGGGCAATGTGGGCTCACAGCAGAGCTGGGGATGGGGGCACCTGGTTCACCTGGTCCAACGTCCCGGCTCAGCCAGGCTCAGCTTGATCTGCTTGCTCAGGATTGTGTCCAGTTGGGTTTTGAACATCTCCAAGGATGGAGACTCCACAACCTCTCTGAGGAACCTGCTCCAGCGTGCACCACCCTCACAGGTAAAAAGTGTTTTCTTCTGTTCACTTGGGATTTTCTGTGTTTCAGTTTGTTCTCGTTGCCTCTCATCTTGCTGCTGGGCACCACTGAGAAGAGTCTGGCTCCATCTTCTTTACATCCTCCCATCAGGTATTTATACAGATTGCTAAGATCCTCCTGAGCCCTCTCTTCTCCAAGCCAGTCGCATCTCACTCAGCTTGTTCTTATTTGAGAGACACTCCAGCCACTTGTATCCCTTCACCGGACTCACTCCAGTATGTCCGTGTCTTCCTTGCACCAGGAAGCCCAGCACTGGACCCAGCATTCCAGAAGTATCTGACAAGAGTTGAGTAGAGGGAAGGGTCCCCTCCCTCAACATGCTGGCAACGCTTCTCCTAATGCAACCCAGGATACCACTGGCCTTCTTAGCCATGAGCCTACATTGCTGGTTCAACTTGTTGTCCTGGACTTTTCTGTCGAGTTGATTTCCAGTTGGTGGCTCCCAGCCTCCACTGGTACATGGACTTATTCCTCCCCAGGTGCAGGACTTTGCATTTCTTTTAGTTATGCATCACATGTTCCTATGATGCACAACTTTGAAATGTGCAAAGTGTATGGTTTAAAATCAGCTTGAATCCATCATACTTTCAATAATCTGATTTTAGTTAAATTTAATCTACTTAGTGCATAAATGTGCCCTAAAAGATATGAGTTATCATATTCCTCTCACATTAAGCACTGGGGCAGCTAGTAGAGGACATGACATAGATGCAAGGTTCAGACTCCTCACCTCTAGCAAGGCTGCTCCACACTCAGCCAAGGAGCACTATTATTTTGCTTTGGAGTTACAAGGGCAACAGCTAAAGCAGTTCCACACACATAGGGCAGATCAAGGATAGCCAAAGTGCCCTTCTGTAGGTCAGCAACTTGAGAAATAGAAATTTCCTTCACTCAAGCCAATATTTCAAATACTTCCCTAAAGAGAAGTGTCTGCAGTCACCACAGCACTTCTTTGCACACATCGCACTGATCCCGCTGCATTTCAGCAGTCCCCCTGCCCCTCGCCAAGGTGTTCATGGGGGTGTGCGCTCCAGCAGGAGCCACTTCTACAAGGGCTTCAGCCTCACTTCTCACACATGAGCTTTGCATCCTGACAAGTTGTCCCTCACAAAGGTTTCTTGGGTTTTGGATACCTTGATTTTTGTTTTTGTGAGGGTATTTAATTACTTAAGGACCAAGAGATGGCAGGGAGTAAAGGACATACTTTATATGAAGGTCAACATTCATTTTATTAGATCTGATGCCTCAAATAAGAGCATCAGAGCAAATAAGAGAAATTGAGCCCCAGGGAAATGGCAGCACATGAATAAAAAATGTTGGATCATCTCCTGAATTAGGGCTTGGTTGCTGACTTGTCTTAGCTCAGCATGAGTCCATATTACAGACCAAGGGGCAACCTGACAATGAACCTCCAGCCATGTGCCCAGCTGTCTCCTGGATATGGGCACCTGCAGGAGACCTAGAACAGAGGTGGCAGAAAACTAGCTACTGGCTTTGTTGTCTGGTTTGAACCAGGACAAGAGAAAGTTTCCTATGACATTTCCTAGGACAGAGGAAATGGCCTCGAGTTGGACTAGGAGAGGTTCAGGTTAGATATTAGGAAAAAAATTACACACAGAAAGAGTAGTCAAGCATTGGAATAGGCTGCCCAGGGAAGTGGTGGAGTCAACGTCCCTGGCAATGTTCAAGAAACTTGTAGACGAGGCCCTTACGGACATGGTTTAGCAGGCTTGGTGGTGATGGGTTTACAGTTGGACTCGATGGTCTTGAAGGACTTTTCCAACCATACTGATTATATGAGGAACAGTTCCTTGATGTGTCTCAGCATGTGGCTGTGCAACTACAAAGAGTCCAATACTCCTCAGCATCCCCACACACTCTCCCCTTCATTTCAGTGGGTGACAGGCTATGAAGTGCCAAGTAGAATGCTGAAGAGAAAAATCTTTATAACTGCACATATCTGGAAACCACGACATCTTTTTCCGGGCATTTTCACCATACAGATCTGTACTTTGTTCAGCATATATCTATACAGAATTCCCCTTAGATTTTCTTCCTTTCCACCGTTCCTGGTCCAAGAAAATCAGATGCAGCCATGTGAAGAATGTGGGTGATACAAGTAATTTCCGCGGCTGCCCAGAGGCTGAGTAATTGAGACTGAGAAAAGCCATATCCAGCAGAAAATCTCTTTGGCAAACAGAGGTCAGTAGTGTCCCGAAGCCTGGGACCCTCAGACCCCAGGTTGAGAGACGGGGACATCTTCCTCCCGAGGCTACCAGTGAGGGGAAAGGGACCAAACAGGTTAAAGGTTTCGGGCACTATGATGTTTTCTCTCACATTTTCAGGATTTTTTTTTCAGTTCATTTTTTTTTTCAGTTCGAAATACACATCTAGAAAATAATTTCTAAATTTTTCTTACCCAAATTGAGTTTTCCTGTTTTCCTTCAGTATTTTTTATGAATTACAAAAATTAATCATTCTGGCTAATGGACATGACAAGCCAGATTCGGATCCAGGCCTTAACTCAGACTCACTCTCTCTGATTAAACAGAAGTTCTCTAATTTTACAAGTGACAACGAGATCAGCTGCTTGCCCTGTGTTCCAGTGCTATTCGTATTGTGCAAAGAGTGTTCAGATATAGACTAAAATACTGTCAAATGGTCACTGTTTTCCATGAGTTTTAGTCTTGTATACTTTTCTTTTGATTTTTATATGCAGAAAAATGAGAGAAACAGGTCTAATAAAGGGTATAAGTGGTGAATCTGGCCCTTAAAGCTACAACCCTGTGTAGTCTGGAAAAACTTTCCAGGTAGAAATGAGGGCTACAAGTCATAACCATTTCTTGCAGCAGTCACATGAAGGCCAGCTAAGGTCAGGTCATCTGCAATAAGCAGATATTTCCATGCTGGAGAACTGGGTAATGTGGTCCTGGCACATCTCTGTTCCAAACACATGTCCAATATTTGGTATTACAAATCATTTATTAAAGCTTAGCCAATCATAATAGCAAATTTGTGTGCATGTGAAGATCTCTCTATTTTGCCAAAAGTAGCCCATGCATGAAAAATATTACATAAACTTTCTGAATGTATATCAAAATAAATATTACAAATTACAGGAAATATGCTAAAATGGCTCCCATTAAAGTTTCAGGATTTGTTTAGGATTACTCTGATGGTTATAAAAGTGTCTCCTCTAATATCCTTCAGGGGACATAATAACTTTGCTTTGGTCATTTTCTCCCCTCAAAAACATGCCAGTTTATTCTTCTATCTAGCAGAACTCCCTAAGGCACAGCTCAAAGTCTAGACACCTGCACTTGTCTGGACTGGCCTCGCTGCTGAGCTGGTTCCCCCCAGGTCAGAAACACCCTCAGTGCCAATTTTCCGGTGCTGATTGGCACGACCCCTCCATGCCACGCAGAGCTGGCTCTTCAAGGCGCCACCTCACTCCAGACGTACCTGCAGTGCTCACAGCATGTCTCCGTGTTATGCCAACCCTTTAAAGGCAGGTGTCAACGCTCTTTACAGAGCACAGCAGTACCAGAATTTGAAATGCCACTGTATTCACAAAGTGTGAAATCACATAGTTGCCTCATTTGATGTCTGTCAGCCTGGCCTTGCAACAGCTCTTCCTATCCTCACTTCACAGCACAATAGTGACCTTCTTATTGTGACATTAAAGGAGACCTTGGGAGAGTGATCAAGTCATCAGACGTGGCCAAGCGGAATTTCCAAACAAGCAAGAGATCAGAAAAAAACTCAAATCTACTCTACAACATGTGGCTGTGAAGCAGCTCTTCCTACCAGGGCTGCTCACTCTCCCCGTTAGCTGACTCAAGCCCAAATGAGCTCCTGCTATGCCATGACCAAGAGAGGCAGAGCCTGGGCACTCTTGGCAGCTTGCCCATCTGCAAACACAGCTCATCTAGGTGAGTGTGGACTCTTCAAGCCCCATGACATGCTTGGGGAATATGGAAGGAGGCACAAAGGTTGTAAGGTGCAATGTGCTCAAGGTCCTTCTTGAATCTGCTTTTCATTCTGCAGCAGACATGACTGGGCTTCCCTAGCAGGCTGACACCTGCATTTAGCCACAAGCTGAACCTCATTCATAAAGCCCAACACTTTTCACTGTTAGTGGCAATGATCTTTTTATTTCAAGGTGTTTGGGATTTTACCTCAAGAATAAAGAAAAAACTATGCCATTCATAGGTTGAAACCTCATATGCTACAAATAGCCATAGCTCATTTAGAGTCAAGGGAAAAGTATTTGGAAATATTAGATAAGTCCTAAGCCTACCCTAACAAGAAACTTTGCTCAGTTCTGATCAATCTGTGTCAAGTTATGATGCAGAGAGATAGTGGGCTGAAAGACAGGAAATGAAAATGATTATAGTGGTGGAAAAAAAGAGCAGTGGGAAAGATTAAAATTGTACAAGTCAATAAAACTGTAAAGTTACACTTTTAAGGATAATTTTTAAATGAACAAAAGCAACAAAATTTTATATCACATTATCTCTGGCACTCACTGCTGCATGATTTTATTGAGGCCAAGCATATATCAGGTTTCTAAGAAGGCCTAGATGTGGATAAACTAGATCCATATGAAGACATATATCATTAGGTTGTAAAACATGCAAATTTTTTTTTAATGCAAAGCTTTCATGAGTCAGGCAGTTTATTCCATAGCGGTGTATTATGGAACCTTTGATACTTTCTATGAAGCACCAAGTATTTGTCACTGACATACTGCTGTGCTAACCCCATTGCCACTTTCTCAGAGAGGAAAAGGCGATGAAGAAACCTAGTCCTCGCTGTGGCAGAGCTGATGAAACAGTGAGCTCCCATGGAAGATAGCCTCGAGGAACTGTAACTTGTCACATACCTTTGCCTTCAGGCTTGTGTGTGTGGGAAGCTACCATGGAAAAGTCCAGTGTGCCCAGAATAACTCAGCAAGGAGCCAGCATATGAAGTTTAAATAATTCACCCAAGGTCACACTGCAAATCATCAGAAAAACTGTGGGCTCTAAGAGATTTCTATCTCATAGTCTGTTCGTTAGCCAACACTGCCTATTTCCTGCTATGTAAATATATCTAATAAAAAGGAAGCATTCTGCTGAGCTGGGTGCTGCATAGCGATCTTTTCCCATAAATACTCTCAGATATGTCACTTATCTCTCTTGGCCCACTTCAGACAGCATATTAAATACTCCTACTCTTGGCCAACCGTATATTTTCTGTGCCTCTCTTCCCCGCCCAGATCTTTCTCTCACATATGGAAGAAAACCAGCCGGAGCCAAGCCATCCCCGTCACGACTGCGGCTCGTTACTACAAGATACGATCTCTCCCTGCATCCTCCCTCTCATGAAGAGCACAGCATGTGGGCTTGTGGTACAGCGACAGTAAGTCATGCTGACATGCGGGAAATACAAACCAGGAAGTTTTATTTTCCATGCTGATGGGATAGCGCTGGCTGGGCATGGCCAGTGCGCTCACCGCGGGTGGAGGGGATGATGTGAGGCACAGGATTTTCCGCCTCCGCACGGCCAAGTTGCTCTGCAAGGGGCTAATCTGGATGCGCTGGTGCCAAACTGCAGAAGTGCCAGGAACGAGTATATAATGAATACATAAAAATAGCAACACGTGCGGCTGAGGGATGTCGCTGAGCTGGGAGAGGTGGCAGCTCTGCCACGCCAGGCCGGATCCCGGCTCCCCAGCACCTCCTGGCCGTGGGTTCACCCACACTTGGCATTTCCTGCCCCATCAGAGGCAGGAGCCGCTGACCTGGCCCCATGGCACTACGCAGGGTCCCCGGCCCCATGGGAGCGCAGGCGCCCCTGCTTGTGTCCAAGCCATGGGCCTCACAGGAGTGGGCTGGCATCTGCAGCTGGGTCACAACCAGGGAAAGCTGGGGCATGGCTATCCAAAACATGAGATTTCTTGTCTGACAGTCCCCACAGAGCAGAAGCCGCTTTTATTCACACTGGTACCACCAGATGAGGTTGGGTCCGGCCTGCCACCAAGGTGGGAGACATCCGTTCTGGACACCAGGAGATCCCTGGGCTGAGACCTTGCCTGTGGCAGAACTGGCTTTCATGTTTTTAGGATTAATCTAAACTTTCACTGGCAAGGGTGGAAAGGAAACTTGCCTCAGTGGATGTTTCTTTCTCAGCTGGTGGTTACAGGCCGCCAGGTCCTGCCTCGGCCCCGCAGCCAGAGGGCAGACAGCAGCGTGCTCATCCCGGCCGGCAGCGTGGAGCAAGGTGAGGGCTGGGTCCTCGTGGCCAGAGGTGCTGCCCGAGGAGTGCAGCCATGGACACCTACACCAGGGTGGCCCAGGAGACCTGGAGACGCCAATGCTGTTCAATAACCCCGTCTTCACCTGCGGACTTACTCTGCCCTTTGGCAGAGAGCGCTCCAGGGGTCTGCTCAGAACAGCCTTCCTTTTCTTGCTGCTCTGCACCAGGGGCTGCTCTTCAGCTCGGGCTGAGGATGCGCAGGCAGAGGTAGGCAGATCGTTTTGGAAATACAGTTGATGCAGTGCCATCTAATGACGCACGCCGCGCGGGGACGCGGCCCGCTGCTCTGGGAAGATAGAGCAGAGCAAGAGAGCAACTGAGCACCTACCTTCTCCTGCTGAGCCGGGAGGAAAGGGGCTTTCCCGGGAATTATCTTGGTTTGAACCACGCAATTTTCACAGGCCACCAGGAGTAGCTGCCCTATGGCTTGGTGGGGAAGAGAAGGTATCTGCTGCGCCCGTGTGGCACTGAGTGGCCAGCACCCACCTCCATCCCACATCAGCCTTTCTCACGGCTTGCCGCCTTGCTTGCTTGAAAGGCAACGAAAACCATTGGTGGCATAACCAGATAAAATCCCCTAATCTCCCTAGAAAACATCGTTCTTGAGCACCTCACCGTCCAGCCCGCTGTGCCATGTCTGTGGCATCCTCCGATGGACACAATGTGTCACCGCTGCTGGGCATCACTGCCATCAGGTGACCTGCCGGCTGTGGGGCGGCATCGAAACCTGCCGTAGGGCACAAGGGAGCGAGGAAACTTCTCCTCACCCCCAGTCCAGCAAAGGACAGGGAGCCCTGGGTCTGTGGCTCCTGCCACTGCAGCCTCCAAAACACCTGGGTTTTGTCTCCTCTTCAGCAAACTCAGTCTGAATTTCACACCTGAAGATGCTCATGTTCTGGGTGTGTGGGCAGGAAGAATTTCTGCAGAGGCCAGGCTGATTCAGGGCAAAATCTGACGGAAATGCTGTAAAACACCAGCACACAGGGTTTTACCAGTACACAAAATGCAGGACACAGGGATACATCAGGGAATGTGGGGAATCGGAACAGCCTTCCCCCAGCTCCTGACATTAGCATAGAGGTCACAAAATGACATTTGCTGGTATAAGCACAGAGAGGGAGGGGTTGTTTTGTAGCTGTGGCAGTTTTTAGGCATAGTAACTTCACAGCAGCAGGCCTATATAGCAACACTCAAGACCTGACTGCTTCTAATGCAAAACAAAATTTGCATAAATATCTGCTGAGTCTCAGAGTTAGGCAGTCTAAAAAGCCAAATTATTGCAAAATCTTGGGCAAATTACAAGCTTTGCTGGTGCTATGATAAAAATAGACTAAGAGTGTTATTTAAATGAGAAGGAAGGCTGTGTAAAGGAAGAGGAAGGCTGATCAGTTACTCAAAACATAAGGAGAGGGTAGTTAAGTATATTTAAATAACTTATTTCCCTATCCTAGGGTTTTCATTCAATTCTCAGGCAAAGCAGCAAAAAACAATTGCTGGTGTATGCTTGATCAGCTAATAGTGAGTTTCACTGAGCGCCAAAAGAAATTAGTAAGGGTTTTTGAACTTGTTTTGTTTTGTTTTTAATGAAAGCATTAACTGTGTTTAGTTTTATAAATTGTTGGATGTGGGACACACAACTATCCTAGTAAGGCCAAATCCCAATTCCAGACTGCTTGAACAGTGAGCTCACCTGTGCATAAAATGTCAACATGCTTTTCCCACCAGATTCATCATGAAAACTTTTTGAGAGACTTTCGTCCTCCCAGTGCCAGCTCATCACCATCTCAGTCTCAAACAAAAGGTTTAATGGGAAACATATGATCTTCACTTGATGCTAAATATAAGTAAACCATTACTGCTCAAACTAGGAAAAAAATGATTGACCACTTTTCCTCAAAACCCAGGAAATGTCAGTCTTAAAGATTTGGCATGTATGAGTTTGTAACAACTTATAGAGATTTAAGAGCTACTTCTAAAACCGGCTGACAATGACAGACTTTGAGGCATACAGGCCCTTAAACCTTCTTGGTTTCAAAATATATTAGTACCGGAAAATTCAGAAAACTTCAAATGACTGAGGCTTTTTTTTCATCAAAAACCACTGCAAGCTAAAACTTTTGCTAAAATGCCAGGGTAAATAAGTGGTTTGTGCATGACTTTTATGGAGATACAAGTTCCAGGCTTGTATACAACAGGAACAGTGGTTTATTCTTCAAGGAAATGACATTGTATACTGATGATTATTTTTATAGGTCTTGTTGTTGTTATTGAAACTTGAAAGCGCTTATCTTTATGTAGCTTCCTCTATCTCTATCAACTAGTTGTAAACTGTATTTGATTTTCCAGATCCTTTTCAGTCAATGTTATTTAATAATAACTCTAGTGTATACAGAGCAGAGCAGCCAAAGGGCGGTTTTTAATTTGCAGACTGGAGGAAGCTGTATTATAGCCATGCAGGGAGGAACTTCCTGCCCATTTTTTATAAACTAATAAAGTTTTGAGAGGAGGCTAATCTTCCCCTTACTGCATGATTCCTCTTCACGTGAAACAAGAACCTATTGCCAAAGGAAGGAGAACTGTTTGCAGAAAACAGTTCTGCTCAGCTCTCAGGATACTGCCTGGGGATGAAGGAGTGAGATACCAGAATATATTAAACAGATTAAGTCCTTGCATAATTGTCAAGGAAGTGGTATGAACTTCTGGGAAATCCATAGTTCCTGCTTAATACACGAACAGATTAACAGTGTTTTGCAGACTGGGTATGGTTGTACAAGTAAGGTGACATTAATATGGCTGGGCAGTGATCGAAATGACTGGATGGGATAAGTCCTGATTCCTTCTGGGCTTATCATCTTTCCATCTCAGCCCAGAGCAGACACTGTCTTCATTTATCCATTTGGGCATATGTTTAGTACTGGAATACCAGAATACTGGTTCCTTCATCAAATTACATTTATGTGAGTTTGAGGGCCTTTATATTTGTTCAAAACCCACTGTACTCTCTCATAATTTTTTTTTATCTCATAATAACATTTTGAATTTGAGAGCAAGAGCCTCTCCTTACAGAATACTGCAGAAGTCATCAAAAATTCAGAAGTCCCAAATGATGAGGTTTTTGCCCTCTGTTCTCTGTGAAGAGCAGCTCGCCCATGGCATGCGTCTGGCAGGACCCTGGCTTTGGGTTTCATTGTGCACAGGAACAGCCCCCAGGCCCTCGTGACACTTCTGCTCCATGACCACAGAGCAGGTGACCCACATGATACGTCACCACCTGGTTGTACCATGGGCTCTAGTTGTGGGGCCCTAGTGGGAGAGGTTGAGCTGATTTCTGATGCTAATGTTAGTTCCTTCTCTCTTCTCCTCAGGATGTGCTCTAAATGACAGCAACACCACAGCACAAGAGCTACTTCTGCTAAAGTGTCATCATGGCAACTGCTTGTGACGCCTGCCCAGCTTGGGCACTGCACTCAGAAAGCAGGAGAAATAATTGGATTATTTCTCAGTGCCAGGAGTAGAAGAGCTAGGTACAGCACAGAAAAGTTACTTTCTTACCAATGAAAACTTAATCAATACTCAAGAATGACTTGGATATATATATTTTTTTTTCTGATCACAAGTTCTCCAGAAGCAGTCAATTTGGGCAAAGGATCAGGGTATTCCTTTGTACCTGGAGATTATTTACCAAATCTTGGAAGGAAGGAGGGTTCTGGATAATTTCTGGTCTGTAGAGGGTTTTTTTCTTATGTTCTTTATAATAAATTCACCATGTTCAAGCTTTCTTTCTGCCAAGGACAAAATACAGCTGGCCAACATTTGTTTTCAGAAAATTTCAGAAAGTGATTTCAGGTGTAAAGGAATTGTGGCATTTGGAATTGTGGCATTGTTTTTATAACTATTCTGCAATGTTGCCTTGAAATCCTGTGGAAGTCTCCTGTACCTGTTGGGCAGTTTCTATCAGTGAATTCATTTTCTAAAATACCATGTAATAGTCATGACAAGAGCTAAGAACAACCAGAAAACAAAATTGTTTTAAAAGTCTATCCAAGTTTTAAAAATAAAGCCAGTTCAGTTCTAGTAGCAGCAAATAACCTTTTATCAGCTCTGTATCTCTTTGTATCTCTGCTTGTTTTCAAAGGTTACTTGTCTCTGTTTATTTTTTACCAGGTTTTTATACTTTTGTCACCTGCCTTCCACTACAAGTGACCTCACTGGAAAGTCCAAGAAAACCTCAACATAAAATTTGCCAACGCTCCCAAAGCAAGAAAAAATCACCACTACTTCCCATTTTTCAACAGATGCAGTTCCATGGGTGTCCTCTATAGCGCTGATACAATTAGGAAGCTGCTCTTAGACTGGGGTAAGTCCCAGTAAAAATCTTCTGAGTCTCAGACATTAAACAAAATATTGATTGTATTTTATACTTCCCTCTTATACTGCAATCTTTGCAAAGTCTAATCTGCATTGCTTTTTTTTTCTTGTTATACCAACCTCGTAGGCTCTTAGAAAAACACATTTTTGTAATAAAAAAGTTAGTATAACAAGTTTAGCCAGTAAAAAACTCTCTTCCTCAGGTTGTTTTATACGTGTGTTGATTAGGCTTATTTTTCTGCACTTCTAGCAATTTTCATCAGAAGTAATGAATCAATCAGTTGTCAGTCAGAGAAGAAAACCTTAGAAAAATCGTGAAATCTTTAAATCTTTGGGTAATATTAGGAGGCTGCTCAGAAAAAAAAAAAAAGGAAAGAAAAAAGAAAGAAAGAAAAAAGAAAGGGTGATGACAAGAGCTGTGCCAACAGCAGTGAATGCAGAGGGCTTGCGACACGCCAGCTTTGGGTCTCTGAAGCTGGTGAAAGGTAAGACGAGGTGGGAGCTTTCCGAGAGGTGAGACAGGATTTAGGAGAGGAAAAAGTCACAGGGAATGGGTGGACATAACCCTGGAGAACTGGAGAGTGAGCAAAAGCACAGCAGTTCAGCCCAAAAAGGTCACATAGAAAGGCCAGCTCAGACCTCCAAAATAAGGTCACCAAAGTCTCAGCCACTTTTAAGTGAAGCCTGTATAACCATTGGGGCTCCCCACACCGGAAACTTGCTGCAGCTTGTCTGATCTCAGTGTGCAAGAGCAAATACTTGTTTCCTTCTGTGACGCTTAGAAAGGGAACCGGAGAGTGACTCATGCCTGGTTAAGTTTTGTGCCTTGCAAAAGGCAAGTTTTGTGCCTTGAAAAAAGGGGAAAAGTCACTTGGATGAAAGTGAGACCAAGAAATAAAAGAAGTCGAAATGCTGAGACAGCAGAGACAGGGAGGTGAATCAGTAGCCCAGAGAGCACTGTGGCACCAGCAACCCGCATGAGCACGTGCCTACAGATGATAGAACATGGGTAGAAGAAAGATGAGACTGGAAAGGAAGAAACATGAAATTAAAAGAGAATCCGGAAAAAAAAAAAAAAAGAGCTAAATTTCAAAATCAGAAGGAAAGCAAGGGATAAGCTACTTTTTTTTCACAGTGTTTTTCCACAGCACACAGAGACTGCAGTGTCAGGATCCAGAGATTCAGCAGAATCGCAGCTTAAGGTACTCTAGCTTCCTATTACTGACTGCTCACTGCCAAAATCATTCATTTCTATTGTGAGAAGATTTTTAAGTCAGACCCATTTTCTAGCAGGAGTGAGAGGAAAACTTATTCTGTGCAGGGGTGGGAATGAATATTTTTGGAAGAGAAGAGGGCTCCTTTTTCGAGCATTGCAGCAGATGGCTGCCTTCGGGTTACACCACCCTGTGACAGCAGCACCAGGAGAACTGACAACCTCTGGCTGCTGCACAACTGTGCTAAGGGACAGAACGCAGGAACAAGGCATGCCAGTATTTAACTTTGTGTGTACATGTTTATATTTTAGTTTTCCTCCTGTGAATCTGGATCCTCCAGCTCCTACTGTACAGATAGCTCAGTTTACCTCTTTAAAAAAAAAATGTTTATGAAAATTCACCAGCAATTAATTAAATTTACACTGCTAGCACCAAATAATTTTCAAGCCCTTGCCATTTTCTTCTGAACAGCTTTAAAGCTCTGTCATATATCTTGCAGCAGTAAAACTGCTTTTTGGTGTAGCTAGTGTTCCTCTTTTCCCCTATCCCTTTCCAGGCTCCAGAGAATGAGACTCACCGGTCCAAGTTCTGCAGTTCCCGAAAATGCAGCTGCCGAAGAAGCAGCACTAGATGGCGACAGACGTTTTCAAACCGAAGATGATGGGTCAACTAGAGTCTCTTTAAGATTTGCACAAAGTGTAAGGGCTGTGCTGCAGGTTTTAGCTCCCCAAATCAGCCCCACCTGCAAAGGAATGAGGTTAACTTTGTTAGACCTGTGTCTGGAGTCCAGCTGATCTACAGAAAATGTAAGTCTATATATAAAATGTCTACATTAGTACTGTATATTATATACATTAGTAATGTATATTATATTTTTTTAACGTAGTCATAGTTATATTAGCAATACTAATGTAACTGCCCTGTACGCTCCCAGGACAGCAGTCTAACTTCCCTCTCTTATAGATAAACCTATAGGATGGAAACTATAATATGGGCTGGGCTTCCAGGAATGCAGCATGCGTAGGGTGGTGATCTCTAGGCAGGTTTCTCCAGCTGGAGGGCCTCTGTGGGCCAACAGAGTAAGGCAAATAATCATGTCCTCTTATCTATGCTGTAACTCATGGTCCTCAGCAGTGTAACCTGAGCTTTTTCAACGGGCCAGAATGACACTGTCTGATGACTGTCTGATGACAATGTCCACGTCACTTGAGAATCAAAGGGTTTGTCTGAGCTGAGGCTCGTAGAGCTCCTGATGCCACACGCTGCCTTCCTGCGAATCCTTTGCCGCAACACCTGCACCTGACACATCTCTGTGCCACCAAAACCATCTTCCTCTCATGCTCTGTCTTCGTTTGTCTTGATGCAAAAGTGGAGGTGAAAAAGAAGCAGAAGTGGAAAGGCAAAGAAAAAAAAAATCAATACAGTAAAAATCATCTTCAAGGAAGTCATCTGCTTGATGTTCTGGGTGTTAATTTGCTCCCTGGGGAAGCTGTGGGAGGCATCTCTCCTTATTACATGCTGTAAACATGATTAACTTGTTTTTCTGCGTAAATGACCCCTCAGCTATGATTCACTGCTGTCAGTCAACCTGCACAGGAGTTTCAGTTCCAGCTGAAGTAAAATTGTTGGTCTTTTCTGGCCCATCATGCAAAATTGTAACAACACAAAGGTTTAACTAACTGATTCGCTTTGGAGTATTACTGAGTTTTCCAAGGCCTAGAATGCCCTTTTGCCACATGTTCCTGTTTGCCCTCTGCTCTGTTGCTGCTAGTTTTGCTGTGAAGGGGGCAGAAGTGATAGCATCCCAAAAGCGATGGCAACCCCCACTGCATCAGGACATGGGAGAGCAGGCCCTGATGGGACATTAGATCTCGCCCCCTGCTCCTCCAGCCCCCATTGCATATCATCTTCACCACCTTGCAGGACATATTTTGATGACCTTTACGTGTGCCTCCCACGTTTCCCCCATGAGTCAGGAAATATCACACCTCAATAAGGGTGTGTTGTCTCCTCCTTAGCATCAAGGATGAACACAAGCATGGGCAGAGTCCGGTGTTCTCTGAGTGGTGCAAAACGGAGCCCTCCAGTGCATCCTGCCAATCAAGGCAAGAGCACTTTCTCATGAGTTTCTCACCCTCGCCTGCTGTGCCAATGCAGAATACCTGACATGATGAATTTGCATTATTATGACCAGGTGATTATCAGCATGACCTTGAATAAGGCTGGTGCCTTATCACACATGATAGTGCCTTGCGTACTAAGGTAACTACCTTGGTTGTTCCCAAGTGGTAACACAACCAACATATCTTCCATACACCACTGTCAGGGGTTATAAGCCAGGTATCCTTCAGAAAGCTGTAGAAAAAATTGAGAGAATTCTACATTTGGTGCTGTTTTTCATCTCTTCTGGCCCTCTAAGTGTGTTATCACCCACCAAGCATCTGATTGTTAAAATCTTGACTACTGCTGCTTGGAAATCCAGGAACATCACAGAAGCCTTTTAAAATACATCTCTGTTTCTAAGGCCTTGTTAGGGTAGAAGAATGAAACCACATTATCCTCTTCCTCTTACACTTCAGTTAGCTGGGGTTAGGAGCTGGCAGGAAGGCACAGCCCGTGAAGGAAGCCGGGTGAAAGATGGCAAGGCAGAGGGCAAGGTTCCTCTGTATGCAAGGGCTGTGTGTGTGACCAGACTGCGAGAGCTGGCTGGGGGACTAGGAGGAGGAGGAACTGAGGAGATGGCCCCAGAAGCCCTTGAAACATGCCTCAGAGCTGCAAGGGCAGAATGCTGCCTTGAAAAGCAGCCTTCTTGCTGGGACAATTTGCCTAATGTCTCGACTCCTCCCATGACCAAGAGTGTTGTTGGTATTTTCTATCACTACAGAGGAATCCTGAGAAAAACTCAGTATTACATCATCCATTTCTCCTACCAGCCAAAACTGCTCACCACACCCACAACGGGCCCAAAGACACCCGTCTGAGCTAGCAAACAGACTCCTGTCGAGACAAAGAAATTGTGATCAAATGCCTCCCTCTCTCCAGCAAAAGCAAGATTGTGATTCTGCGATTCCACTGGATATTCCACCATGAAGGACACTTCAAAATTGCTGATTTTGGTTGTGTCTTGATCAACCAGCATGCTTAGAGAAAAAAAAAAGAAATTCTCACCATCTCTAATGATGCTTTTCGGCCACTCTTACACAATGTTAGCAAATTAATATTTATCCCAGCATCTGGACAGACATCCACCAGCCAGCCCGGGAATAGATAAGCAGGCATACAGCCTTACACTTTGGCAACAGTAGCTACAATAAAAAGCTAGAGGTCAAGCAGTTCAGAGAAGAGCTGCAGCCCACTGTCTTCAGGCTCCACCTGAAACTCAAAACAGTTTTGGAATTTTTTGATTTTTTTCCCCCTTTGGTAATTCAAAGGAGTAGAGTCCATTTCTCCTATTACCACATTCATTTTCATGAGTGTTTGGGCTTCTGGTTTCCAGTTGCAACCAAAAGCAGAAGTGAAAAGGGGCAAGAAAGGCCTTTCTCAGGATATTTTAGGCTCAACAAAAATCAGGAGGTTTTAGAAAAAAACAGCAGCATAATGAGGTAAGTTAGTGTGTGCTTAGCTAATGGAAAACCAAATCTGACACTTGCCTGTCTTGTGAACTGGCCACATACTTTCTCCTCCCTCTTAACTACCCACTGGGTAAAAACATCCACAGTTCAGTTCTACTTTTGCCTAGCACAAAAAAAAAAAAAAAGAAAGAGAAAAAGAAAAATAATGCTTCACTATTCAGCAGGGATTCCTGTATGGAGATCTCAAAATAACTGGTAACTTTTACTTAACTAAAGTAGGAACTGAGGAGCAAAAGCTTTTCTGAATACTGGGCCTTACCTTCCTTGCTCAAGCTTATGCTCTACTTTTGGTGCAAAACACAGATATCCTGCTTCCTTATCTAGGTAATAATATTTCTACAAATTTTCCTTCAGAAGATGGCCATATTTTAATGTGTCTCCTTTCCATAGTCATTCTTTTATACTAACTTGGTGTTTGCCAACGAGAGAGTTGCTAATAACGCCCAAGTCCTTCCAGCCTAAGGCCTACCACACTTCAGCGGTTTGCTCTTCTTTGCTGACTGCCCTCCTACCATGGGCCAAGGACACAGTGGGGAATAGAAGGCTTTGCTATGGCCACTGGTTTCTTCAGATTCACTCAGATATCATTAGAAATGTTGGAGTAAAAAGCAAGAGAAAGACACTGATTTCTGTGGTTGACTCTGATCCGTATTTACTGTTCAATGTTACAGGACAATGGAAAGGGTCTGGACCCAAAAGCTAAGGTTGAATGAAGAGCTTTGAGGAAAAATAGTGCAGTCAAGATAGAGAGATGTTTATGTATCTGGACACTTTGTACTTGGGAAAGTGATGGATGAGTCTGAAAAGCGAAGATGTTTGCCAAGAGCAATGACACGAAGTGTAGACTCAGGGTTGAAAAGCTCATGTTGGAGCAATGAAAGTCTAGGCATTTTTCTTTATGGTAATACCAATTATGATAATACTAGGTGAACAGAAAACCTTACTGGTCACTATCTAAAATGTCTCTTCTTTAAGCGTCTTCCTTAGCTTGCTGTAGTTGTGTTGACTTATTCCAAGAAGATTTGGTCACAGTTAATTGGTATTATCATTTTCTGGGCAGCAAAATGTTCTTGAGACCCACAACTTTTACCATCAGGACAATCCCCTGTTCAGGTCTAAGTTTCAGCAGTTGAAAAAAATTGTATCTCTTGTGCCTGGTCTTGCTTGAAGAGAAAAATAAGATACAGGAGTTGACAAAAGAACTCCAGAAGACAAACAAATGTGCATCAAGGAGAAATGAAGTAGTCATACTAATGAGGACAGTTACCTCTTCCAGGCTGAAGGTGCAGAAGGTGTTGAAAAAGTGCCTCTCTAGAGAAAGAAGGGATACTGAAAGTCACCATTCCTAATGTGATGAATAAGTAGGGCTGTAGGCATAAACAGGGAGCCTGCAAAGATTAGGTAAAAGGACTGAGCAGCCAAGGTCATGTCACAGTGTCAGGGGAAAGTGAGAGCCATCATGGGGCAAGCCAAATTAATCAAAGGGCATCAAAACAAACAGCAAAATATGGGTTAAATGAAGTGCAGAAAGAACTTACCACAGAGCTCTTCCTCTTTTTTTGCACAACCTGCTGCACGATGCAGCAATGCCTGAGATATTGCAAAAACTAGCAGGATTGTGCTGACATTTTCCCTGACAGTGTTTTTACTAAATCCTCTTATTTCCTCCTAAGGTCTAGTTTTCCTCCAGTTTCCATAGAAGCCTGGACGTAAAGTAACAAAAAATGAAATAAAACAAATAAAGAGCCTTTAGATATAGTCCAGACTTGGCATCAGCTGATCAGATGCTGGACTTCAGTTCCTAAGTCCCTTTTAGATTCTAACTTCAGGACCTTCCTCCTTTAAGCTCTCAGGAAATCCCCGACTCAGGATGGTTCAAAATTAATGAGCTCAAAGCCCAAAAAGGCATCTGAAAATGTAACAGGAAAAAAAAAAAAAAGACTTTTTGTCTGCAATCAGGTACTGTTTAAAAGCGCTTTTTAAAGTAAGCTTTCACTGATGCCAACTCATTTCTTTACTGATGAATAAGATGTATATGGAGGATATATAAGAAACATACGATGCATAATAAACATCGGCCTGAGACAAAATTGCCAAGAGGGGTGTAAAATGAGAGCAAGATGTTCGCTCTGGGTCTCCTTGCCTTGCCCTGCCCTCCATGCACGCAGAGATGCGGCGCTGGAGCAGCGCGTGGTGCCAGCAGATGAGTCACAGCACGGGGGGTGGCAGGGGATTACCAGCCGCTTTGTACCAGGGAACTGTACCCAGCTGTGACTCAAAGGGCATGAGGTGAGGAGCCGCGGCCCCGTGGTGGCCCGTGTGCCAGAGCTGCGCGTTGGTGCCCACCGCGGGAGCCGCAGCCCGCCGGAGCGGTGAAACCTGCAGAGCATGGGGGCCAGCAGCACAAACCAGGGCCTCTGCAGGGCATGGAAAGGGCCGCTGGGTGCTGGAGCTGAGGGATGCTCACAAAATCGTGATTGCATGAAGGGAATGCAGAATTGCAATTTGTTCACTAAATGCTGAAACAGTGGAGGTAAGAGCGCTCAGTGCAACTAGCAGATCAGCTTAAGGCAGAGAAAAGAACGTGGTGTTTTGCTCAGCAGGGAGTGATCCCCTGAATCTGCTTTGCCAGAGGAGGTTGTGGACATGGAGAGCTGCAGGGCTCAAGAAGAGATTTAATAGATACATATGGAGGAACAGGCTGGGCTACCAATTTTAAAGTCCAATGACTGGGGATGTGGGAGAGGTAAAGGGGATGCATCCCAGACAGCAGCAGGCCTGCATGTTCTCTCTTAATAGCATTTTTATCACCACTGTTGGAGACAGCGGAGTGGGCTAGGTGGCCGGTTGGCCTGACACAGGTGGTCATCTCTATGTCCTCATGATGCAGACAGCTACAGCGAGAGGATGCTCGAACGCTTCCAGGCAGCGCAGAGAGGCTGCACTCTCCTTGGCGGCTGTGCCCCTCTGCTCCCAACCAGGGCTCCTCTGAGGGCATTAAAGAGAAGTTCCTGTAACTAACACCTGTGAGGCCAGTTTTTGCAGTTTGTGTCATGTAGCCATGAAATTTTTTATTCAGCATTTTTCTTTGTCTCCTGATCCAAAGAGCATGGCAGAGAAAAAAATGACGGGGGCGTTTCTGCTAGAAGCCCCCTAGCTTGTGCTATGCAAAAACAAGATGATAATCATCTCTTCCAATTTTAAGGTTTCTGAAGCATTTCCTCCCTCTGTCCCTCTTTTTCCCTCCCTTTTTGTGCCATTCCTCTGCCCCACACTAGCTCTTTCCCCTCCAAGAGCAGTGGAGCTGGCCTGCAGTTGTGTCTGGTCACCAGAGCATTTCCCTGCCTGGCCCACAGGGACTGCACAGAGCTGCCCATGGAAAGCACCAAACGTCCGGGGAACTGCAGGTGAAGAAAGGCACAAGCCACAGTGGTGGCTCAGGGCTCTTCCAGCCGCCCAGGGCCACGAGAGCCAGGAGATTGGGCAGCGGGCCCTGAGGCCACCACAGCTTCCTGCCCCGGGATGGAGCAGGGCTGCTGACACTGCCTTGCATGGGACAGCGTGTCCTGGCAGCGAGCGTTCGGGACATGCCGCTCTCTGGACGTGAGCCTTTCCTTCCCACACCCTGTAAAAGCGAGACACGGTTCAAGCACACATAAACAAACATTATATTGTGTTTGGCTCTTGACAGCAAGGAAATAAGCTGAGGCCTCCAAGGCACGTGGCTGAGAAACCAATCACAAATGGGGACACACACACCGAGGTATCCTGCTCCTGGTACAAAGCCCATGCAGTGCATGGGGTGCAAAGGGCCTCGGTTTGAGCAATAGCAAGACCTCTGTGTGTATTGTGGATAAGTGCAAGAGGCAGACCAGCAGATTTGTCACATGTCTCCGTCCAGCTGCTGTCCTCCCCTCTGCCCTTTCAGCAGATACATCACCCTATGGCTTTGACTCACAAGCTGGCAGTGGAAAGGCTTTGGATTTACCACCTCGTGTCCCGAGAGGAGATGAGATGGAGACACTGACACTGCTGGGAAAGTGGAAATAATCTCTACTCCTTCTTGCCCTGTATTACCATAATACATTGGTGCTCCAGCCAGCGACTTGCTGGGTGTGGTGACTACGGCCCAGCACAGGACACGTTCCCACAGACATCGTCCTTCCACAAAGTACTTGTCACCAGAGCCAGCTTCAGGCACTGCCAGTGTACTGGGTCAGGTTACTGCCAGTCTCTAGAGCATCTCGCATCTTCAGCACATTTTGGTGACAATGCAGTTATGAGAAGTCTCATCCTATACTACAGGCTTGTACCACTTCAGGCTTCCTGCCCCGTTCTTCTCCAAACACCATTTACCCTTATGAGGACTGTTGAAAGAGGGGAGGTGCTGATGGCAGTGTTTAGGTTGGCCCTTCTGCCTGAGTCAGACACTGAATTTGATAGTGTCTCTCCCAGCGACCTAAAGGTGAAGAGGCAGAAGACAACTGAGCCTGCAGAGTGGTTGCTGGGGACAAGGAGGCAGTGCCAGGGAGCCAGAGGACACCACGCACATCCCTGTGCAGCAGCATGTCAAGAGAGACCTGAAAAAAGGAAATAAGATTTCTGCCTGTAGCCCCCCACACGTATAAGGAACTACTGGGAAGATCTGACAGGGCCAGGCAGTAAAAGATACTCTATCGCAGGCAATGGAAATAATAAAATCCTTCCTGAGACCTTGCAAGGATAAGTGATCATTTGGTAAGTGAGGTTAAGTAAGCAATCAAAAGAGGACTTCATTTAGGAAGCCAGCATGATGTGAGGAGCAGGGAGAAGCTGAAGAAGAAATGGTCCATGACGACCTTTGGATGAAGCTACCCATCAGTGTCCTTCCCACCACCACTAGGCTCTGTTTTGCACATGAAACGTGGGTCAGTGGGGAATGGTGTGCAGGGCACCTCAGCATTTCTCCAGCTGCCCGCAGCCCCTGGAGCACTTGCCTGGCCACTGGCAGCCTTCCCTCAGGAGGAGCAGGAGAGGAGCATGAAAAAAATTAAAAGTACTGTGGAATTTTCTAGTCTGACCCTTGCGGGATCAACTGCAAAGTTAGTTAGGTCAGGTTGTCCATGGCCTTGCCCACTCAAGTTTTGAAAATACGTATCTCCAGAAGTACCAATTTGCATACTTAAGGCACTTGACCTTATATTAGATTAGAAAATATTCATGCAACCTTACGCACTTGGTTTATTGCTCATATTTTAAAAACTCTTGTCTGAAACTGCTTGGTCAATGAGAGTATGTGACTCCAGCTTGACAAGCATAATGTTGCAGAACAGTTCTTGTGAGAGAAGGACCCAGGAGAGAACATTACAAAAGATGAGTCATTCTGAGCCGTCCGATGTTTAATAGATGGACTTGTTTCCTTGGCATTTAACCTTTGCCTCATTTCATAATCATTTAGGGCAGAGGTGATATTGTCTGCGACAGCATTTGCAAATAAAATACTAATAATAAGATTTCCGAGAAGATGATCTCTCTTCAAGGTCATGGCACTATGTGCTCCTGTGAGAAGCTTGACTCTGTTGTGATGCCTTTTCACATAGCAGCACTCTCTAGTTCTCCAAAACAACTTCTAAATATAAATAAAATTTTCTCTCTTTAAGCAAACACTATAATAAATACTATAAATATCCATATTGCAAAATTTAGAAAAATTATCAACTGAAATGTAGTGGCTCAGCATGTAAAAAAGGGAAAGTCTAAGAGGAAAAAAAATCCAGCTGACAGCTAGAATGAACTGAGGTTAGCAACATGTATAACATTTCCTCGTCTAAATCCAAAGTGTTCCTCTGTCTTCCAGCTGGATGAAGAGGTGAATTTTCCTCATGCATTCCTATGGTTTGCATTTTTTCTCCTGAGTGCCATGGCAAGGTGGCTTTGCAAACATGGCTTTCCAAATAAATGGAAGAAGTGCTTCTCCCTATTGCCTGTGTAGTTGGGAGGTGTGTATTAAACGTAGCTCTTGCCCATGTCCTGCTTAATGAGGGGCTCATTGCATGGCCCCTTCTGTGCTTTGGGACGAGCTTGCTGGCCAGCGGCCGGGCCGGGCACACGGTGCTTCTGCTGCCGTCAGGTGTGCGACTGGCGGGGCCGTCGGCTCTGGAAGTCACCCCACACTCATCAGGGAAGGAGGAATGTCTGGAGCCCCATTTACAGGTCTAATGTGTGCAGGAGGAAATACCACACCTCTCCTTAGGCTCTGCACGCTCAGAGACACACCTCGAGGCCTCCTCCCGCCACGTTGTTTCTTGCTTCTTGTCATTCACGTGCGTTAAAGGGAAGGCTAAGAAAAGATGCCACAGTCAATAACAGTCGTGCTTCAAAGCTTAAAGATATAACCTACCTGTGTTAGCAGATATGTCTATTGCATATTACTAAGCAGAAAGGTGATCAGAATTTCCCTAAAATTTTTATCATCATTTAGGTCATGGAAATGAATACGTGCTGAAATACTGCACTTTTGGCAAGAAATCCATTGTAAAGACGCTTGAGGGACACTCATTTCCTTCTCGTTTATATGGAGAAGATATGTCCTCAAAGAGCCTTCTCCAGCATCCCCTTGCATTGGCGCCAATGGGAAGGCCAGGATGCGCTGGCACAAGCTGAGGGCCTGGGGAATGGCTGGGATGGCAAGGGAGAGCAAACATGCATTGGAGAGGGGAGGGCAGCTGGGATGGTGATGGGACTTGGTCATTTCCAAGTCCACTTACATATAGATCCACGTCATTTCCAAGTCCATGTGATATAGAAATACCATGTGTTCTCCAACAGCAGCAGAGCAAATGGGCTTCAGCTGTCAGGCGTGGATGTGGAGAACAGATTAAATAATTGAGACATGTAATAACTACTGTTATTATGTAAAAAAGTAAGGCATGGTACCTCAGTGACTGGAAGAGACCTTTATGCCACTCATGAATAAAGGTTCTTCAAGTTGTGCCCACGATGACCATGTTATAGAGAAACACGCTTGTACAGGACGAGCTCTGCAACGAGCTTGCCGTACCCAGTGGTTCCTCCCCTCCTGCAGTTCACGTGGGCGAGAGAATAAATGACAAAGGGAAAAGGTCTATGCTGAGAACTCAGACACCACTCTTAAAGACTTCCTCTTTGTACAAACTGTTTTTTTTTTTTTAATTTTTCCTTTTTGGGGGAGGGGAAGAAGACACGTTAATCTTGGCTTACTGCAAGTGAGAGCTAAAGAGGAAGGATATCAGCCTTGGCTATCAGCGCTGCAGGCCTCCTCCCTGCCCGGTCACACTCTCTAGCTACCAGCAGACTGGAAAAGCCTCGGGTTGCTCTGTGGCTCTGGAGCATTCAGTTCAAAAGGAAGTTTAATAGACACCTTGTCTCTTCTCTCAGGCTCCGCACGCACATCTCCAGGTCTCTCCCTGTCTCCTCTCATTTCTCAGGAGGTGTCATATGCCTGGCGTTACAGCCTGCATGTGGGGCACCAACCACCGTGCATAGACACCGTGGCAGTGCCCTTCCTCAGGCTTGTGGCAAGGTCCCTATTCAAGACCACATTTATGGGTGACCGTGGTCATGCTATTGCATGATGGAGATCAAATACACAGGGATGCTCTCTCTTCCATGCCCACATCGGAACATTCGCAGGTCTGCTCCACAGAGCTGGCTATCTCCAAACAAAGCCACCTGCTTCCAAATACCGGTCCAGCTAATAACATGCCTGTGCCACCCCTCTGGTCACCACGCACAGGCTTCTGACTCAGACGAGGGCTGCGAGATGGCAGGTCGGCGGCCGCGGGCCGAGCACGGGGCTGCAGCTGCGGTGGCTCCTCGGCTCGTTTCCTCCCCGGTGAGTCACCGTGCCCCAGTATCAGTCAGCAGGGCACTGTTTCTGTTGGACAGCCCACAGCAGTATCAGTGCCCGTTGTATAATGGGCAATGAGCCGCTCCCAAGGTCCCACTGGATTTCTCAGGTGGTGCCAAGTTCTGAGTCTGGCCAGCGTGTAGAATTTGTGAAGGGCCAGTTTTGCCATTGCCCAACTGATTAGTTTTAGTTGGTGGCTGTTTCAAAAAGAGACCATGCTGGGCCAGGAGAAGCCGTGGATGTGGCAGCTCCCAGAGGTGCTGTGGTGGTTAGTTACGGAGAACGTGCTCAGTCCTACCTGCTCGAGCACAGGAAGCCAACGAGCCGTCAGAAGCGAAGTCCTCGCTCATGGGCCTGGACCTGCCTCAGGAGCAGCCCGTGCAGAGCCAGGGGAAGTTGTGCCCGGCCATAGAAGCCTTCTCAGTTTCGGTCATGGGCAGAGCCCTGTAGCTCCCCTTTTACTTCCCCTGAGCTAGGTCTTCCCCATTAGTAAGTGCGAGTTTCTTTTACATATGCAACTTTTCTTTACCCGAGAGTGTATCAGCTTCTGCCATGGAGCCAGAAGAGTGACCTACCAGCTTTCTCAAGATCAAAATGAAAGGGGCTAATACTCAGTGCAGGGCCTCCCCATCAACTCCGCGCTGCACATGACGAGTACTTGTTTAACTGCTCTGCATTTCTGTTGCTGTGGTTTTTTCTCAAGGGTTAAGAGGGATGGTTAAGAGGGTCATCTAACTCCCAAACAAGAAAACCCTTATTTTAACGTAAGTTGCTCCTCTTGGTCTTTCAGTATTTGCTTACTGACATTTTTATAGGATTAGAAACAAAGATCCTGATTTTAGAAGTACTTAAGACACTAGATTCCTATAGGAAACATGGAAAAGAAAAGCAGGGGGCTGGAGGGGACAAAGAAGCAGTGGCCATGAGAAATAGGGAGCAAAAGAGCTTTGACTGCTTTCCCTCCTCCACGTGTCTCAAAAACACGAGGTTTCTCCTCCCACTTTGCCTTTCTCTACAATTAGCAAAAATAAAACTATATAACAAAAGAAATTAACAGCGAGACCAATCATTGCAAAATCCCAGAGCCAGCCCCCACACTGGGCCTTGTGGTGGCAGAGCTTTCCTACCATCCTGTTTCCTTCCCTTCCCGGCATTCCCCTCGTCTCCACTGCTCTACGTGCACAGCAGTCTGGCAACCCAACTTAAGGAACAATCCTCCTCTTTACAGGCTATTTTTGATCCACTTCCTTCCCCACACAGCCAGGTTCCCTACACGCCACAAGAGGCACCCAGTACGGGACACGCTCCAGGCAGTACTGATCCATGGAGAAACCCCTGCTTCCCTACTGCTTGCAGCTGGCCTACCTAGCAGTCCCCAGCTATGAGAAAGTTTCTGACACCAGTGTTAACGCCTGCTGTTCACTGTGCCTGAACACCTATTTGTTGATTGTGCACCAAACCTTTGAAGCAGCGTTTCTCACGCAGCCTCGTACCACTCACACTGTGGAATTGCCTATAGAGAGCCATTGGTTTGCTCATTTAAACCTTATCACCCCTAGCCAGCAGTGTGCAAGCTCTGATTACTTAGTATTATCTGGCCAGGTATAATTTCCACAGAGTTAAAACAGGACAGGCTGTAGAGTATGAAAGAATATTAAATAGTGAGACCGTCCCCATTTGCCGATTTCTGTGCTGAATCATTTAACTGGGCAGGGCAAGAGAAAAGGGGACTGAAAAAAAAAGAGAAAAATCTTAACATTTTTCAGGTAGCAGAAAGAGCTCTCTAGCAGCCTACACTGATCTCACTGCTGTAGTATTTAGGCAGCTGATAAGCATTTGCATAATACCTAGCCACTGGTGATAAACCTCTTAATTTTATAGAAGGGAGCTGGAGAACACAGACTTTTAACCCCACCATCATCCAAAGTCACTGGAAAAAGGCACTTCCTACTGATCCCATGAATCTCATTAAAGACCAAAAACCAGAAGCAATAAAACAGAAAATTAAACCCAAGTCTCCCAAGGCAAAGGCAAGTATCCAAACCACTGTGTTATCTTGCTTTAAAACATCTACACTGAAAATCTGATGCTTGAATATCTTGATCACTGCAGACAGTTTGAACATAAGAGGTCTGCCCTACACCGCCTTCCTCAGAACAGCTATTCTTCTAGGACTTTGTACTAAATTCAGGAGCAGAGGGGCATTCCCACGATTTTTTACAGCAAGACCGAAGTGCTCCATGTTACCCTCAGCTGCCACCACCATTCAGGCAGCCCAGAACCCCTGTCGTGTTCTGATCCAGAGATTTTGTCAGAAACACTCATCACCCGAGACCCAAGTCTGAAGACCTGTCAGCACTGCCCCTTGCCCAGCTCCCAGGATGTGGACTGATGCACACGATGCACCTGGGCTGTGACAGGGGAGGCTGCCACAGCCCCACGCTGCTTTAAAGAACGGACTGACCACATCACAAGGCACTGAGCTAGATTTATTCATCTGACCATACCAGTGTCAAACTGGAAATCACCTGTTTAAGATCATTTGTTAGACAAGAGCAGTATTAAATAACAGATATATGAAAAAGAAACCATGCTTCAGAAAAGATTCAGTGTACAACATACACAGTATGCTATTTTAATACAAATGCTTAAAAAGAGTCATCCTAAGCATCACGGGGAGTTTTATAAAAGTTTACGTTCTCATCCCATGGGATGTACAGAACTATGCAGTTTACATAGTTTTACTATCATCCAAAACATCATGTTTCAAATGTATGAGGCACGGTGAGAACAACGTAATTCCATTTCCATAGGAACATAAACACAGCTTGTCACTAAGGACACGCTTTCCAAACCATAGCACTCATGACTATTATAAATGTGTATAGTTTTAAAGCATTAAAAAGCAAGAGTCTGGAGTCTGCCCCTTGTTACCAATAGGGAATAACATTTGGTCTACCCTTGAATGCTACCCAAATCATCCTTGAAGTAGCTGTAACATTGAGGGCAGCTGGAGTTGCTGCCCTGCTTTGTGTTGACCATCTTGCCATGCTTCTCCTGAAGCAAAAAACATCCAGCGAAGGATTCCCTCTGCCCAGGGAGAAGAGGGCAGAGGGCCCAACTCAGCCCTGACAGCCCAGGGAAGGTGCAAAGCTACAACACGTGTAACCTGTACATTTGGCTCCAGATGTCTCTGGCTGTAGAGTCAGCTGAAGCAAGTTGGCTCAGCCTGAGGGAGGTCTTGATTCACTCTGAGAATGACCATAGACTGAGTTAAGTCAAAGACTTCTAAGAACTTTTTTCGCTAAGGATAGCTCAGATGGACCAGATCTTACAGCGCATGCTCTTTTTTTTTTCTTTTTTTTTTTTTTTTGAGGGCAATAGCTGCAAGCATATATTATAATTCTTACAAAAGTGCAAGCCCAGCAAAGGAAGATTCCCCAGATTAAGATATTCCCAGCAGCGTTCTTTCTGCTTTCTTGTTGATCCCAGCAGACACACAGACATCGTTGCCTGGGTTCAGCTTATCAGAGCCCCGAAGGGTTTAGCTTAATCATCTGTGCATTTAACACTATTCACATTTTACAGACTACAATGACAATATATTTATGTACAAATTGGAAAATCAAGTCTTAAAAATCAGTTTTTAGAGGTAGAGGTCCATTTCTGACCTGCAGACAGAAACCGTTACCAAGTCAGTCTTAGTCCAATGCTGGTGGTCCCCTAACAATATTGAAGTAACCAGCTAGAGCTCCAAGATCTATGTAGAGGGATCTTTGCCTCTTTAGCAGGTCCGACTCATCTGTGCTCCCTGTACACAATGAGGAATCTAAAAAAGAAGGAGAAGCAGCACGTTGATATTGTACAAATAGCTACATTTATTTGGTTTAATAATTGCAGACTTTGGGGGGATAACTGGCTTCCTATTTGCTTTTATCTAACTGTGGTTTGGAAAGTTTCATTTTTAAGGAAAACATGAACCTCTAACATAAAACATAAGATTTCCAAATCAAGTCATAACTCCAGGCAAGAAAAAACAACTGCAGCTTTCTACTGAAAAAAACAAAGACTATTTGATATTAAAAAAACAAACAAACAAACAAAAAAAAACACCTCTCCATCATCTGGGACACTTGGACACTTAGATAGAGCTGCCTCATTCAGTGAGCCACAGTGCCAAAGGAGAGTTTGGTACAAGAAAAAAGAGAAAAAAAAAGAAAAAGAAGAAGAAAAAAGCCCCTCTAGCTCTCTGCCAGTAGAGAGTTCCCCTTCATTATGGGGGAATTTTCATCTAGACAAAAGATATCCCCTTTATGTCGCTGGATGTGACACTACAGAACAAATCTGACACTACCGGTCACAAATATCTTTTCTTTGTAAATGAATGCAAGCAGCATGAGAGTTCTGAGGAAACCTTTGCAACTGTAGAACTCCCCTGAATACTTTTATAATGAGTGTGCTGAAATCTCAGGCACCTATGTTCAAGTTCCAGTTTAACAGCCAAATATTCTTTCATTTTCAAAAGAATTGATTCAGATGGCCTGTGCTGGTCAAAGGACTGCGCACGCAAGAAGGCAAAAACCATAAGAGCAATGTCATTATGGACAAGGACATTTAGAGCAGTTTAAATGTTAAGTGGTTTCATTGCAACTGCAACAACTACTATGCACTAGAGCATCAAGGATTTTGTATAGGTATCTTTTCAAATAATTATCACAGGCAAATAAACTACTTGTCTGGGGTCCATTTTCAGATGCTTTTTGTCAGGACACTCCCAATAAATTCTAGAAGCAGGAGAAAAGGATTTTGAAGCTTGTCAGCAGCTTGCTGGCATGAAGTTTCCCTTAGGCTTGATATTATTTGAAGATACACTGAGGTTTTATAACTTAGAAATGCACAAGGCACCTGCGTTTCATCTTACAATGACTTTCAAGACAAATTGCTTGTGTTCTACTGCTGACACTCAGAATCATTACAATCATGTATTTTGTTTGTTTGTTTGCTTTTAGGGAGGCAAAAAGTGATGGTTTTGTTGCTGGTGACAGTGGTGGTTGGGGCTTTGGTTTTTGTTAAAAAGCAAACCACTGTTAATGATAAAACAGTGTTAGTACTGAGGAGAATGAAGGCAATTTTGGGACAGCAATCTGTATTTCATAAAGAACTGCCCTGCCTAACTGCCTTTTTTTCCCTCCTTGTGAGTCAATCCTCCTCTAGCTGCAGAACTCAGGCCTAGTTCTTGTCCTGCTGAAGTCAGCGCAGGGGGTTGCACAATATTTAATGAGCTCCGGGTCTGATCTCATCAGACCGAGATTTTTATTGGTCCCTTTCCAGCAGCTTTTTGCGCTGAGTTTGTTTCTAAAGAACTTAGCCGAGTCGAACTCTGACACGAAGTAAAATTTTAGAAGTGCCCAGCAGGTAAGGCCGGTACCATCACCTGTAATGTTTTCTGGCAGCTGCAGCTCCTTCCTCGTGAGCAGCCTTTTCCTCTCGAAGAGCGCCGAGTCCAGGCTCTGGCAGCGCGGCTGCTCCTCGGGCGGCGGGTGCAGGGCCTCGTGCTTGAGCAGCTCCGCGGCCGACAGCCTGTGATTGGGGTTCCTCTCCAGCGCCGCTTCCAGCAGCTCCCGCATGGAAGCGCTGCAGTCTTCAGCAATGTCCTCCAAGGGGGGAGCTTGCTTGTGTATCTGTTGGGATAAAAACGAACCCCCTGAAACAACTATTCCAGGAGCAATGGGAGAGGAAGCCACGGATAGCCATGTTCCTGGCCTGGAAATTCCCCATCTTTCTAAGCAGGGTTGATCAATTACAACTCAACACATAACTGGGCAAAATCCACTTTTGAAATCAGATTTTTATCATAAATTTTAAAACTTGGAACAAGTCCAGGCACGTCTAAAACCTGCTGCAATGTAACTCACCAGATTTCTGCACCACTCTGGATGAAGCAGGGACACAAATTTACCTGGCTTCAGTTTTTAACCTGTAACTTCTAAGCAAAATAGAAGTGCAGAGGGCAGATGAGCTTCTTACAATCAGGTTTCACGCTGTTCTAACCCTGTCCCTGAAGAAAACCAGGGCCTGTGAACTGTAATGCAAACCACAGAGCTGACTCCAGCTCAGCCTCTGTCTTCCCCTAAATGACCAAAACCCACTTCTTCCCTCCTTCCTCCAAAGCAAAAAAAGATTATATAATCTCTATGGCACATATGACTGGAGCTTTCCCAGGAGAACAGGAAATCCAAGCTGGGCCCTGGCTTTTCTAAGGACACTTACAATGTAGAGGTACGAGGGATACGCGGAGCGAGGGTATCTGTTCACCCAGGGCGGGATGCCGGTTTGCATATGGATGATGGTAGCTCCCATGCTGTAGATGTCAGCTTTTGTCGTATGGCCCCTGCAGAGAATGACCTCAGGGCTCATGTAAATCTGCAAAGAACAGACAGAAAAGAAAAAAAAAAAAAAAAGAAAAAGAAAAAACATCAATCCACAGGGGGATACAGCAAGCAAAGAGCAGTCACCACCTTTTGCGAGCAGGAACTCCCCATCTGAAGGGGCAAATCTCAGCACTGGCTGCAGTCTGAGGACCAACCCCAGCCGGGGAGTTGATTTTCTGCCCTGTGCTTTATGGCCATCTCAGAGGTTCTCTGCTCTGGCACCAGGACAGACGGATTTCCCAGGTCTGGCCTCCCTGAGCCCAGCCCCTCACAGGCTCCGGAGCACTAGGGGGTGCCCGAATTGCCAGGTTACTTTGTGGTGGGGCCCCGCTGGAGCTGCTCCCTCCTGCGTGAGTGAATGGAGGCTCCTGAGGGCAGAGGACGTCTCCGCTGCTGGTCACTCGCTCAGGGTGTCGGAGCCCACGGCACAAGTCTCCGTTACACGCACTGCTACGCGGCAGAAGAAGTGACAGAGAAACGTCCATCTGTCCTTCTTGCTCTCTCCCTCTCCTCCCGATATCCAATAAACTGCACATCTGGGCACGACCCCAGGAAACGGGCTAACAAGGCACAAGGCAGGTCTCAGGCAGGACATACACCCAAAACCAGGTCTCTATAAAGTCTTCCTGTGTTCCCATCCTACTAGGTCGAAATAGCTCTTAAGGCAAGTGTCCCCCTCCAATCGTTTTTTTTGACCAGAAATTCCAGTATTGTCTAAACCAAGCTATGGTTTCCACCCAAACACTTCACTGAAGGTCAGATTTGCCAAGTCCTGGAAGAGGCATTCAAGGCAATTCCCGGGCAGCTCCGCGCTTAGGCCGAAGGGAACCAGACGGACGGGATGCAGGAGACACTCCCTGCTGCTGGCAGAAGCTGCGTGGACGGCACCACTGCAACCCCTGCCAAGGACAGGAGGTTTCAACACGACCTCGGCACAGCCCACAACACACCGAGTTAGCCACCCTATTTGCTTCTGGCTTCTACTTTTCCCTCGGCTGATTTGTCTCGAGAGGATCCGCACAGAACTACGATCAGATCAAGTTGTCCTGCCACAAGGAATCATATTATAAGCCAATAAGTGAGACCAGGGCGGAAGCTAAATCATCACCACATAATCTGAATACTTATCATTACAGATTGAGAGCAGCTGTAGGGCTCATGCGAATTCCAAGAACTATTTCCCAGTAAATCACACATCGTATCTGCAGCTAGAACTCCAAATAGGCAGGTTCAGCAGAAGCTACGTCTGCTAGTTACTCCTATCCATTGGCTTCCTCAAAATTAAGATACAGACAGTCTGGCCGCACCTGCAATGTGTGCAAAGAAGGGAATTTCTGCCTTTTATAAAAGTTATTAGTGTACATAACGCAACTGCAGTGAAACTAACTATAGAGAGAAAAAAGAGCTGCCTTTTTGAGGAAAAACAATGAAACAAGAAGGTGTCTGGAGTTCCAGTCAAACTGGGGAAAACAGTCAAGATGCACCTTGATTGCACAGGAAGAGAAGTGAAAATCAGCCACGCGCTGAGGCTGTGACTTGGGCTGCGTTCAGACTCAGCCGGGGCTGTGCTGCTGCCACGACAGGCAGCCAGGCCGACACACGCATCTTCCTTCCCCTTCTGCTGCCGCTGGCCCTTTTCTACCAGCCAGACCGGAGACACAATCACAGCGGAAAATTAGCGCTCTTCTTACTTTAGCTTTTTGGAATAAAATCATGCCCTCAATACTTGGTTAACCTCAGCGGGCAACTTTTTCCCCTTCAACACTCGTAACGGAAGCTTATGTATTTTATCAGCGACAAAAGCGTAACAGAAAGTGTAGGAAATGCCTCGAAAAGCCATTTCCTGCAGAGCACTTTCATCACAAGTATCATTTCTGCACTGTGTGCATTGTACATACGCTCTTCAGCTCTTTCATATTACACAAACTAAAACAACTGTCCTTCAATCACGCAGCATTGCAACCTGTTCACGTTCATAAGCACAAAGTAGATTCACCATGCTCAGCCCTTCCTTGCTACAGGAGTGAATGAAAACCCCAAACTCTCAAAGGAAGGAGGGAAGCATAGCAGAAATGTAACTCCTACTGTCATTTCCTTCATGGAAACCCATCCCAGGCAGCATCAAACAGAAGACAAGCCAGGGATTTCATGGGCACGACTCTGAGCAGCAGCGATATGGCCCTAACAGGGATGGTCACCACCGCAGCGGCACCGCTTCTTGGGGCTGCAAAGGCAGGATGCAAAGCTCAGAGGACCTTGGTCTGGCAGCCAATATCCCACTTTGAAAATCAGGAGAGAAAGACAGCGCTACAAAGACTAACAAGGCTAGATTAGGCTCTCCAAAAGGCAGACACAGGCACTGTGGAGAGGAAGACATCCAGAAGGAAGCATGGGATGAGGCTCTGCTTCTGAGCAGACACACCTATAGTGTAGCCTGCATGATGTTCCTAAAAGTCTTCAAATAACATCTGAAAATCTCCTTTCCCAGTTCTCTCTCCGCAACATGACTTCTGAGCTGGGATGCTGCAGTAAAAATACAGGAGTGCAAATACTGAGAATTGACTACCTCTCTGCACCATCCCTGCCTGCAGAGAAGGCAAAGCCCCGTGCCCACTTGCAGGGCTCTGTGGGCTGCCCCCTTTCTGAGGACATGACTGTAGGCACTTTCCTCCTGCTAACTGACGACCAAGCGTGTTTTGCAATTGCTCTCTCCAACATGGCCTTGGCCTACCCTCCAAAAGTCAAGGATAGATCATTATTAGTCCACTCTACCTGGAAAATTTTCTTTCCTGGAAATTTACACACATCTCCAACCTTGGGAAATTCCCTGCCAGGGCTTCCATCTCATTCCCATAATTTTGCTTATTCTCATTAACAGCACATAAAACCAGAGCACGAGTGCCAGACAGCGTGCTACAGCAAACACAGTGACCAGTCTGAGTTCTTTCCTCCTCTGACTAGAAAGCCAGTGAAAACAAACACTGAAATATTTTCCTCAGAATTTTAAAACCAAAGAACAAGCCTGACATTCTGTGAAACCTTAAATTACCCTACCCTTTCAAGGAATGTTATCTTGTCAGTTATAAGTGTATCTCCTCCAAACACATGCCCCCACTGTGGAACACTATCAAATTGTTAAGTGGCAGCATTTCAACTGACATGTTTCCTGTAACCAACCTCCCGTGGCAAAGGAAAGCACAGGCAGCACAGCAGCAAGCCAAACTAATTGCTGCATCTCCAGCCTGGAAAACTCTTTGCAGGAGAGCAGCCCCAGCAGCGTGTGGGACTCTGCACCACAGCCCTCCCCTCCATCTCTGTGATGTCAGGCAACCACCAGCTGTGCAGTGCACAACCTCCACAGGACAGCAGGGTCACATAGAGATGGGAAACAGAGCTTAGAAATGCTAAGGGACAACATCCACAGCTTTGCAATTTCCATGGTTTCAAAGGAGGAGTCAAACTACTATAATGGATTGCTCATCCAAGCCCAAATCTGACATCTTGGAAGACAACTTTGATAGAGCAAAAAAGCCCTAATTCTGGGCAGGAGAGACTTCAGCTAACAGCTGCTTCCCTGCAAACTGCCCTCCCCAGAGTGCTGCTCCTGCCTTTGCTTTGAGAGGATCCCCAGTTCCTCCATGACTCTAGATGTAATGATCATTAATACATGGGGCTGCTGGGAAGCTAGTACAGTTCAGAATGTAACACCCGATTCACCATTCAGCAAGTTGAAAATTAAAACTTGAGGTGATCAAAAAGTTAAAAACAAACATTCAAATAAATTATTATAAAACTCTTCTGCCTGAGCATCTAGCTTTTAGCTCCAAATTTGAGGTTGAACATCACAGCAATTGTAGTAAAGTCCCTCCAGTTTCTTACCTCTGTTCCTCTAAGGTCTTTGGGATAGTAAATGTCTTCAGTCATTTGAACGCTTAGGCCAAAATCCACCAGAACAGCCTTAGTTGACATAAAGACAATGTTGCTTGCTAAAAGAAAAGCAAAAATGACAGTATTTTAGCTTCTGGTCTCCTGGGATTTTTTGTTTGTTTGTTTTTTACAACATGACTATTTCATTTAGTTGTTAGTCTGAAACAGAAGATCAGCACAACGCATCCCTACAGCCAACACAGTCATTCTATATAAATTATACCTCAGAAATCAAACAGGCTTGTGTAAAAGGAGAACCACTGTTTGCTCATTTTCCTAATTAACAACAACAAAAAAGAAGGTGAGGCTGTTTGAAAAAAAAAATGCTGAGAGCAGGAGAGGAAGATGGAAGACTGGTAGACCCTTTCCCATAGCACATCTAGCCCTGCTCCTGGCTACAATGATCCCTCACGGCCTCCAAGGTTGCCAGGATGCTGCACAGGTCTTGCTATGAGCAAGTGTAATTCTCGGTCACCCAGGAGACTTCTTTATATTGATAATTTAAACAAAGACAAAACTAAATAAGAACTCCAGCCTTTCCACAGCATCCACACATGCTCTTGCACACATCAGCAGCTGTGGCTCAGTGTAAAGGCCGAAGCCAGAATACTGCTGTGAAGGTAATAAGGACTGGGACTTCCAAACTCCCACTGAGTTCCAGTAATATCTAGGGGCTTAGTTTGTTTTCCTTCACAAATCTCTGCATTAAGCACTACTCTGTGCTCACAGGCCTTCTGTCCAGTCAAAGATTTGCAAAGATAATGCTCCATGTAAGCCTTGAGAAATTCAGATGTTTGCTGTCCTGGAAGCCATGGACAAACAAAGTCTCCTAGTTATGCAACAAAAATGAAACACTCCCTTCCAAAGCGGACTGTGGAGTTGGATCATTTTTTGTCTTGACAGATATTTATAATTTTTATGAATTTTTCTTTGGGATTTTTTTTTAAATCTCCCATTTAAATATTTTCATTCAGTTTCATCCTACAGTCTAGTTGTATGCACCCATGCAGAAAACTTGCCCTTTACGTTTAAAAAACACATATATATTTGTGAAAAATACTTTCTTCCAGAAGTGAGCAAGAACATAACATGCAAAAGCAAGCCACCATGACCATATAGAGGAAGGAAACCAGACTTTGATTTCAGCTGTCCTGTTTCACCAAATAATCTTTCAGGTACTTGCCTAGTTATGAGTTTGTTCTCTAGGTGCTATAAAATCATATAAATAAGTTTGTGACTTTAGGCATAACTTTGAACTACAAATTTTAGCCACCATATGCAAGATGATACAGAAGATAACACTGTCGGAAAGGCAACAGGTCCTGCTGTGTATTTGAAATGGTGCTTGGCTCTAGCTCCAGTCTGGGAAACAGAAGGAGCTTGAAACCTCTGACAGGGCCAGCTCTGTTGAAGCAACTCAACAATCAGCAATTCTTGCTTTTGCCATGCTTGAAAATACCCCAGGCTGATTCTAGCTCACTTAAGCAAGTGAATATGCTACTGCAAACTTCAATGCCCTTCGGGCCAGGTTCCCCCTACCCACACCAAACAGCTTTATGATTTTAACACTTGGATGAACTGTTAAAATAAGCTACAGGTCTCAGCTGCCCATAAGAGCAAAAGTCCTGCTCTGTTTCAAGAAGATCCTTCTCTTGCTGAAATCCCTCAAATCCCTGTCTGTCAGCTGAAGGGAGCCTCAGGAGGAGAAGCCACGGGCAGGAAGGGAGCGGGGATGCTCGATGGCAGGCGAGCAGGGAGGAGCTCGGGGCTCCACTAAGAGCCCAGGGTACTCGGGGCAGCGTCCGCAGCACCCGCCGACCCTGACCCTGCAGCCCTCATGGGAACCCACCTTGGGAAACTCCCCAAGATCATCCTAAGAGACATGAAAACAAAGGAGCTGTGATTTCCAAGTGACATTAGTTCCAAACAGAACTTATAGAAAGCGTAAAAGACTGTTATCCCAAGAATCTCATGTTGTTTGTTGACCAGCTCCCCATTTCTCCATGCTTCCCTCTCCATGAGACAGCTACTGCAGTACCAGAACCACTCCTGCAGCTCCAGCCTAAGATGGGACACCCCGGGAATAAAACACGTACGTTTGATATCGTGGTGGATAATCCTCTTGGAGTGGAGAAAGTCAAGTCCTTTCAAGATATGCTTTGTCACCCAGATGATTTCAAACTCTCTCATGGGCCCACAGCTCTCCAGCTTTTCCATGACAGATCCTCCCTCTCCAGCTTCCATAAACAGATGGATAGTTTCATCCCACAGAACAGCACCGTATAATTCAGCAATGTTTTCATGACGGAAACAGGCCTGTATTTCAACATCTGACGGTTTGAACTGCTCCACTGGGACCTACGACATTGAAACAAAACCACATGAAAGCAACTCCAAAGACAGGTTATTTGCACTAATACTAGTTATACTATATGCTAAAATGGGATAATGAAGCAAAGCACCTCTATCCATGTGTTAAAATACGAAGCTTAATTTTGATCTTGTGACTAGTCCTTCCTTTCCAGTTCAGATACGTCCTGTTTAAAGTTGGGAGAGGTTTTGGAATCCTGCCCGAAGAAAAAGTACAGTCTTCCAGAAAAAGCAATGTAGCAACTGCTATTCCCGTCAAAATCTGGTGGTTACGCAAAAGCTCTGTGCAAACTTCCTGGTGAAGGAGATAAAAATCCCACTGCTTTTCCAATGAGCTTTGTGTGTCTCATCTGCTTCACGAGAACAACACACACATTTGGCACGTGGAACAGTACTTGCAGTAAAGAAATGCTCAGCACAGTCTGCAGACTGTGCTCAGGGCTTTTGGCAACCTTAGTTAACTCCTGATCAACACTGCTTTATGGGCTACATGAAGTTTGCTTTTAAAGAAGCACTCGGCAATGCTTCTTTAAAAAGTGCTGGTGGAAAACAGAGCAAGAGCAGGCAGTGTCTGCTTGCAGGCAGAAAGGTTACTGACCATGCTTCCTACTTCCCTCTCCTCAGACTTGTGGTTGTGAACCAGGTAAGAGTTTAATACCATAACTAATGAAAAATACTGTTGGTATTCCTAGAAGCATGAGGAAGCTTTAACTCTGTGGTATGACAAGCAGGAGCAGCAGGCTGCATCTGTGGATATGCCCACATCCATGTGGATATGCTGGTGCAGGAGAAAAAGGACCTACAGCTGCCCCCCTAGCTGTTTTGTACAGAATGAAAGCAAATACTTGCTCCCATGTGCTGCAATATTGAGCACTGTTCGAAGGCTGAGCTTTTGCTAGCCCTAAATTCAAATATGGCACATAGAATAAAGGACTGAAAAAAATGCAGAGAAGAGGGGGGTGCTCAGCAATCCTCCCCAGGCACCTCACAGCCTTCTGCTCGGCTGGGGCCCAAGACAGGAGGAGACCTGTCTGTGAGCTGAGCTCTCAGGGACTTGAATGACAATTATTAAAACTTAATTTTGGAGGATGAGATCCTAAAACCAACTGCAGCAACAGTGTTTTATTACCAGCTTCGGCGGGGACAGGATTTCAGGCCAATGTTCCCCCACAGCAAGTACTGCAGGGACTGTCCCCCAGAGCTACCCCTGAGCAACTACAGGCACTTCCAGCTACAGTCAGTGTGCGGAAACTTTGGAAGTCTCCGATCCAAACTATGAAAACAAATTAACAATTAAAAAAAAAAAGCATTAATTGTAGCATTGTAGCACATTTTTCCTCCCTTTACTGGTCGTGGTTGGCCAATAAAGCAATGGTGATAACCAGCTAACAACAGAATTCAGTGCTGACAAGTTTCCAAACTCGCCGCGTGCACTGTGTTGTACAATGTTTGCTCAGAGATAAAGGCACTGAACTCACATACCAGCTTGCATGCCATTCGTTTTTTGGTTTCTCTGTCTTGGGCTAGATACACCTTCCCAAAAGCTCCCCGAGGAATAAAGTCAGAGCCAATATTCCGGTAAGTCAGCTTCCATGGAAAAAGCAGCACGTCAGAGTCAATTTGATAGCGCCCATTCTTGGGTGTAATCTAGAAAGTAAAAAGAAAGAAACAAAACACTGAACACACTGAAGTTAAAGCTACTTCAGTGCTAATTTGATACACATAGTGAAAAAAAAAAATCACTCATATATGTGCCCGATGCACGTGCTCTGCTCAGTGGTCTTTATTTAGAAACAGCAAATGGGAACAGCATGTGAGGTGTGGCTTCCATTCAGAGCACAGGCATCCACGTTTCTCTCCAGTGACTTAGCTGGCCAAGTGTAAGTTGCAATTAATTGTCTTGAAACAACAACAACAGCAGCAGGGTTAATGAAATTACCCACCTCTTGTTATTAGGTTTACCTGCACATGTTTGTTCTTCCTGTAATCTGCTAACTTGTTATGCCACATGCCTGTTACTCACAGGCTATCGTGCACAACGTGAGCAAGAGTTTCAGCATTTCCTAATATCGCATGTACTCCTGGGGTACAGGCTGTCCATCTCGTACCAGGATGTCTGCTGCCCAGCCAAAGAAGCCTGCTTGGATTTCAGCAGCTGCCCTGCTTAGCTCAGGAGAAGAGCAGCAGTCACAGTCCCTGCCTGCCTTAGGCAGGCAGTGTGAGGAGTTCGGGTCTCCGTATTGTCAACAGGCTCCTCCAGAACACGACCCGAAGCACCCGAGTGAGGCTCTTGCTCTAAAACAGCCCCTTCCCTCCGTGCATTGCAGAGAGAAACCAAGCTCTGCAATGTTACCACTGCTTTAGGTTTAATAACTTACATCTTAGAAAATCACAAGAATAACATTTCTTGCAACTGTGTTTCTAATTACTTCAGAGATATACAGTATTACCAGTACCCCCAATACTGTTAACCTCTTTACTGCTACTCGATCAAAAATCTTCACTTCTAGATATGTAAATACAGATCAAGGATTTTTATAACTCCAGGTCTTCCCACCGTCTCACCTCTTCAGCTCCTTCCTAATATTAGAAGGTTTAATTGCTGTTTTTAGGTTTCTTTCTAAGACATCATGCACATAATCTCCCTGTGCTTTAATCACCTTCGTGTTTTTCAATTAGGAAAATATTTGACAACTAAAAGCATCATTTATGATTAGTATCTAAATAAGAAAGTTAATTCTCAGAAACTCTAAACTGTTAAGAGCCGGGAGGGGTGCTGTATTGTAGTAAAAGTATTTTGCCAAGAGCCTCCCATCTCATGACCAGAGCCCAGGTGAACCCTGTAACAACCCGTGCATCTTTCCTGCAAGCCTCTGTGTCTCAAAGGGCTGAGAGCAGCTGAGCCGCTTGGTAAATGATATGGACAGATCTGCACGGACTGCGGAGTGAAAAAGAGCCACCAGTGTCATCCTGCTCACATTTCAGGAGTTTACCTTGGACTAGCTTCTAGCCTGAAAGCTCCTAGTGTTGTGAAAGCAAATGCTCATTGGTGGCTGCAGAGCATCTCCCAGCTTAGTTTCAACCAAATACAGCTGGTGTGTTCAAGCATCTTTCAGATGTGAGCTGCAGCAAGGTCAGAGGGGTCAGCAGGCAATAAGAAACACACACTAGATCCCAAATAAATGCTATAGATATTTACAGCGCTGGTGCATTCGCTGGGATGCATTTAAAAGTAATGCCCTGCCTCCAATCCTCAGTTGCCCAATGGGTCACGTGCACCTAATAACACTTGGTTCATACCAGTTGTATGCATCCATAGAAGCAGTATGCAAGCAAAACAACCACGAGTATGTAGAACAGTGTCTGTCCCAAGTATGGAAAGCATTTAATGTTAGTAATTGTCACTTCAGCATTACAGAGTTTAAAAAGTGACTGTTTTGCAATGCTGCAACACTCCCTGCAAGTCAGAATAAAACAACACTCTGATATTTCACATCTGAGTAAAGAGTAAGCCTAATAAGGAACCAATGCTCATATAAAAACCATATTCCATAGAAGATTTCTGACATAACAGATTTAGACTATATTAAGAAACTAAAACTGCAGGACAAAGGTTTTAGCACAAACTTCCATTTCATGATGTTTTGTTTCCAAAGCAGCTGATTTTCAACAGTAGCACAATGGCATTCATTTCTATGGATGCTTGTAGAACACAAAACATTTCGGGGAAAAAAAAAATCTCAACATAACTGTGCTAGTAGGTTGCAATGTATGTTATATAATATAGCAATCTTGAGAGTAATTTTGACATACAGTCGATACTATACATCATTTATTTTTGTATTACCACGTTTTACAACATTTTGTCCAGAGAGAATGAGCAAATTCAGCAATTCTACTGAAACAGATCCTAACCTTTTACTTGAGAGTTTTGCGTAACAGACTGTTATTGGATGGACACAAGGCATTGGAAAAACCCTTATAATCTCCCCAGTCCTTCCTGTATGACGTTACAACTGTGCCTTCCTCTCTTCTACTGTGTGTCTCAAGTATGCCTTCCATGTTGGACTGTGTCTTCTAATCTCCAGGAGTACTGAGAAGCAAAAGCACTGTGGATCCTTCTAAACAAAAGACCTTTTTTTCCATGAGTCCCTGAGATTACTGCGGCAAGATTGACAGCCTCAGAGATGCCCTCCAGCCTCATGTTCCTGCAGGGAGTGATGTTCTGACTGTGTCTCCTAAGGCTGATCTTTATTTAGATTCATCAACCACTTGTATCAACTAACAATAAATAACTTTAAAAAAATTAAAAGGAGACATACCATATTCAAGAGGATTCCAGATTCTTGCTGTCGACATCCTTTACGTTGTTTCGCAGTGTCAGACACCTGATTTGCAAAAGCAAGCAAGTCTTCCACAGTCCCGTATTTGACACATGACATGAGCGAAACTTCCCTTTCACAAAACAGTAAAGATTCTGCACGTTCTTCATTTTGATTCGCCTCTTCACACATTGTTATTATGCTGTCTTCATAAACTGCGAGGTCCCCATCTGGATAAAGGTTTTCCATGATGTCTATCACCTCAGACATATTTAAATTAGTTAGCAACAACTCAATTTCGTCTTTGCTATCACTACCAGTGCTCATATACTCCATTACTGTCCACTTTGCAAAACCACTCCTGAAAAAAAGAAACAAACAAACCTGAAATCTCTTCGTCTAAAGTTGTTTCAGCAAAGCAAGAATGAAAGCTTGTCATTATATAGTTAAATTTAAACTGAGTATCTTGTATTACGAGAAAAAAAAAAGGCATGATTAGTAACATGGGTGAAGAGGAGATAGAAAAAAAACAAAGTCTTTATTAGAGGAATTTTGTTTGAAAGCTTTTGTGAACATTTCCAATCATTCACTCTTGAAGTTTTCTTTATCAGGGATTTTCATTAGAGGTGCTGGCATAAGAAGGAAGCATGAACTAGGCACATCTTGCTAGATTATGCAAAAATTAGGAATTATCTGTCATTCAGGTGAGACTTTATAGAAAGCAATAGAATAGGACAAACATATATATATATATACACACACACACACACCCGTTTCATATCCTTACAAACTAATCAACTTTAAAGATGGATTCATCATTTTGAAATGGATGGGAGAGAAAAGTGTTTTATAGAAGTTTAACCCCAAATGTCCTTCAGCAACTTAATGTGTCCACAAAGAGGAGAAACTCATGGAGCAAGAGCATTAGAACAGCAAAAAGAACACTTAGTATCATTGTACCATGCACGAGGAAGTCACCAGCGGAAACACACCACCCATTTTGGGGCATCATTATAGTCCAGAACTGGATTTCAGCTGAAATTTTCATCCAATTAAGAAGATGATCAGGAACTGATGCATCATAAGAGCAATGAGCTTTTGTAGCAGTTTCCACCAGTTTGTTCTGCCCTTACTATTTCAAACAATAACTTTTAAGATAGATCTTGAGCATTTTACTGAAGGGGACTTTAATGACAGCAAACTGGATTTCTTGTCCCACGCAGTTCCCACCCATCCCAGGTTCCTAACATGAGCCAGGGAGAGTTTTTGTATTCACGTTAAAATCATATATGCACAGTCATTAAAATACTTACACAAATAGTTTTCAACATGAAAAATTTCAATGAATGCTTACCTTATATTTATTCCAGTTACATCACACAAAAACATCAAAAATGCCTCAATATAGTCCCTCAAGTTGTCACGTGTCTTGCAGCCGTATTTAGCAGTGATGATAATTTCACAGCATGCGGTAGCAGTCTATTAAAAAAGCAAAACAAAGTAAAGCAATGGCAGAGGCTCTCAAGCAGATGGACTGGTCTCTACTCATACGATCATTTGCTTCACAGGCTTCATGGAAAGAAAAACTAGTAATCACAATGCTGAGATAATAGGGGATTTTTGCAGGAAGAAAAAAAGACAGCTCAAACGAGTCAAGCTGCTGCACGATCATCTGGTTTTCCAAGTAGTGCTGAAAAATAAGTTTTCCATAGGAAGCTTCTGAGTTTTATTCTTTCTGCCTGATGTCTTGCAAGGAACTAAGAAGAATCTTCTTCTCCTCTAGCAGAGATGAGTAAAACCCATTCTATTTACAGAGCTCTCATTTCCCATTTTCATAATCCACTGCAAACACCTCTTTAGGGCAACAGTTAGCAAAAAGGAGAAAAAAAAAAGATTTAAAAAATAAAAGAAAAAAAGGAAATAAAAAGAACGAAGCGCAACCTCTGTATCTCAGGGACAAGCAGCAGAGTGGCACACGGGGCCCCGAAGCAGCGCCCTTTACCTAGGCGCTGTCTCCGCTCTGATCGCTATCGCCCTCCCCTGCGCGCGAGGACACCGCAGCTCTGTGGTGCATATTTCCCATGGGTTAGAGAGTATTTACGTCAGCTCTCGCGTCGAAGAAAACGGAGTAAAATGACGCGGCCGCCTTGGCACCGGCACTCGGGCTGCGCACTCGGAAGGCAGAGCAGGAAAACGGCCGCCCTGGCACGCGACGGGGCCGAGCACCCCGGGTATCCTGGGTTCGTGGTGCCTCCTGCCGAGCCCTGGGCAGCTCCACGCGCCCTTCCTCCTGCACACGCACAGCTAGTGAGCCTGCCCAGCACTCCTGCACACCCCGAGCCCCGGTGCCAAGCAAGCGCAACAACACCCCCGCATTAGGGGAGTGCGGAGAGGAAAACTTGTGGTCACCAGCACTAAAGCAGCAGATTTTGTATCAGGGGTGGCGAAAAGGGTCAGGTTCAGCTTTAACCTAGACAGCAAGAAATAACAGAAGTGAAGGGTGTTTTCTAACCCGCAGCATCCCACATTCATGCTCTACTAGAGGCTGCTGGAGCAACCTGAGAATGGGAGATTTTATCTTTCCCCATAGCAAGACTTGTATTCACCGCTTTTTGGTGCTCACTTGATGGGGGCGGCGAGAAAAAGAAACGCTCCGTCCAGTCATAAGAGGAACTAAGAGACTGCACATGAAGAGTAAAGCAAGTTAGAAACAAGTCCCAGGGACTTTCTGAAAAGCAGTACAAGCCTGCAGAAGTTTTAGACCTTCTTGGACATCGACAAGTCACTGACGAGCTTATAGTAACTCGTTTTTTTCCCCACGCATAAGAAAATCGCACAGTTTAGATGAGATGCAGCTTTCCATACACTCCAGCTCTGCACTGCTCCTCAAAACGTCCCAAAACTGCAGCACATTACTACGTTCAACGATTGCACTGCTACACACAAAAGTCTGAATAATTAGAAGAAAGTGATTATAACCACCCTCTTTCCAGTTCCATGCCTCCAGCACTCTAAAACAGCTTCATTTTACCTGTATCTAGTAAGTTCCAAATACAACATGCTTACGTAGTGAGAATAGTTTCTAGACCCTATAAAGTTGATCATTTTTTAAAAAATTGTGCAGCAACTTATGGATCACATCTACACCACTGGCAAAGATCACCCATTCGCCAGCAGTGAACTCATCCTCTCTTTCCTCCCTAGACTTCTGCACAAGCATCTGTTCTGAGCACTTAAATAGTGCTCTAAATCACTCTACACAACCAAAGTGATTGAACAATTTACGTCACTAACTATGTTTTACTTAAGTCTTTAATGAAAAAATAACAAGAAAATTGCTTTAATGTGCAGGGAGAAAAGAAGAGTAAGCACTTAAATCAGTCGATAAAGCACAAGATTCTTTCTCCACCTCTGTCACTATTTCAACATCATCACATGAGCAGTTCGCACGCAAAGAGGTTCTTTCTCTGTTTGTCATGAGCAGCTTTTCCCTGAAAGCCTTTTTCTGAGAAGACCATTACTTGAAAATATCTTTATAGGCCATATTACAGGGCATGAGGTTAACTGGATAGCTCATTCCTCTGAGCTCCTGCAGGACTTGTTTTGTTTCTTTTCTGCGTCAGGAGTAAAAAAAAAAAAAAAAAAAAAAGGGAAAAATCTGCACAGACTGGCTCAGTACAGTCATGTACCTATATAAGGATTTCTTGTATTAGATAATTTTTTGGTCTGATTGCAGGCAGTTAACCAGTAGTCATGACAAAAATATGTACTGCTTTTAAGGGAAAACAAAACAAAACAAAACAAAAACAAAACAGTATTGACAGATCTTGAAGAGCAGAATCCCTTTTAAAATAACGCCTGTTCAGTAACCAAAAATTCCAACAACTTCAATTTCCACATCTTCTCTCCAGAGGAGAGAACTTCTGATGCTGACAGCGCCAACAGAACCCAAGTCACTGCTGCCCTCTTTGCAGAAAGAGGGTCAGTTAAGGTAGGGGGGAGAGCAGGTGCAAGAGACTAAACGATTTGAGCAGTGAAGCCCCTGCTGCTGGAGAGGCTGTTGGCAACAAGGTGCCTCCTGAAGCCCGTGGATCTCCATCTCCCGCCTCGCACACCACAGGACCAGCAGGAGCACCTATATTTTAGCAGCTCCATAAAGAAGCCTAACCCGCTCCGAACAGGCGGACAGACATGAGGGAAAAAGGGGCAATTTTGTGAATTTTGCCCGTTTTCTCGCCCCGCGCGCACCTCACCTGCCGCTGCGCTGCCCCGCGCCGCCACCGCCGCCCGCTGGAAACTCCCCGGGGGCGGCCGCGCAGCGCCGCCCTCCCCGCCACGGAGCCGGTTTCTATTTCGTTTTACTGGAAGGCGCCTCCCCTGCCACATCCCGGGGGAAAAGGGGACGGCGCGGGAGACGGGGGGGCGGGCGCGGCGGGGCCCGGACTCGGCCCAAACGGGTCCTGCCGCGCCCGTCCCCCGGTCTCCCGCGTCGACGCCTCATGTTCAGGCCGCAACGCGGGACGGCGCGGGCTGAGCTTCGCCGGCCGCCGTAGAGGGCGGCGCGTGCGCAGGAGGGGCGGCCGACGCTGCGTGGTGATGGCGCTGGGCCTGGCGCTGCTGCGCGGCCGTTGGCGCCTTCCCGCCTCGGGCCTTGGCCCTCAGGCCCGGTTCGGTTCTACCGGCACCGCGGTGCAGAGGACGCCGTCGGCTGCCGAGGAGGCAGGTGAGGGCGCCGGGCTGTATTCCCCCACTTTTCCCCCTGGGCCTCCTTGGGGCCTCCCCAGGCCTCTTGGAGGTTGTTGTGCTCATTCCAGAGTTAGGATCCCCGGTAGGAATGAATCGGCTTAGCCAAGAGGGGGCCGCGCTGTTCCCGAGGAGCTTCACGTGGGAAGCCCGTGGTTGTTGCAGAGCCCCGGGGCTGTGATGGGTGCACTGTGCAGCCCTTATGGAGAGGGTCCAGTGCAGAGCCATGAAGATGGTTAAGGGATTGGAGCATTTCTCATACGAGGAATGACTAAGCAAGAGAAGATTGAGAGGGGATCCTGTCAACATGTAGAAATACCTGAGAAGAGAATGTAAAGAGAATGGGGCCAAACTCTTCTCTATGGTGGCCAATGACAGGACAAGGGGTAATTGATGCAAATTAAAACACAGCAAGTTCCACCTCCATGTGAGGAAGAACTTCTTTCCTGTGGGGGTGACAGAGCCCTGGCACAGGCTGCCCAGAGAGGTTGTGGAGTCTCCTTCTCTGGAGATCTTCCAAACCCGCCCAGATGCCACCCTGTGCCACGTGCTCTGGGTGTCCCTGCTGGAGCAGGGGATTGTGCTAGGTGATTTCTAGAGGTCCCTTCCAACCTAGACCATTCAGTGATCCTACGCTTGGGAGCCCAAGCCATGTGCCCATGTTAGTGTTTCAGGGTCTGAAGAGCATTAGGTAGCGCCTCCTTGTTTTCATGAACCAAGATTGTTCTTCTCACCTGGTTTGTCATGTGGCCGTGTGAGTACTTAGCCCAGCATCAGAGAGCAGCATTGGGCTGTATGTGAGCACTGTGTGGAGGCTGAGGTGTTCCTGCCAGCCGTAGTGCTGGTTTATGCCAGTTTAGTGACATTGTGTCACGGTCGCTTTAGCTGGAAATGCTGTGGAAACAAGGGAAGAAAGTAAAGCTGAAAGCCTCTCCCACATTTAAATTTCTTAGGATGGCTGTTTGGATGAGATCTGCTGTGTCTGTGCTGTGCTTGGACTGTGCAAATGGCAGCAGAGCTCAGGGAGCACCGCAGCACAGAGCACGAGTTCTGCTGTGGTGCTCAACTACACACAGTAAAGAACTGCAGAGCCAGCCTGGCCTGGTGGAGGCAGGTCTGCATGTAGGCCTTGGGTTCATCTTCTGGTTCTACAGGACATGTGATTTTGGTCCTTTCTCTGACCTCAGGGGTAGTAGGGTATTTATCTTCTTCATAAAGTGCCTTTTCAGTCTTTTACTGAAAAGTTGCTATAACATTAAACTATTGAAACAACTACTCTTATAAGTCCGTGTGATAGGCACAATAAACTTCTTGCAAAATATTTTTTAATAAACGCTTTACAGTCTTTATTAGCTTGTAGTTAAGATGAAGACCCGAATTCCTCTATCATCCTCAAAAATCAAAAGTAATGTAAAAACCTCTCTGAAGTTTCCTTACCTGATAGTAGCCACAAGGAGAGAAGCGCCTGCTCTCCAGCTTCAAGGTCTGAATTAGGAATGACTGTGTTAACGGGGAGCAGTTTCACAGGCTGTGATAGTAACAGGAGGTGGTCAGCTGGTAGCTTGAGGGTTTCGCAGAGATGTGGTTATTACTTTCAGTTTAGGATGTTGCCCTTCCCCATGTGTAATCAACAAAAGTATTTTCTGTGCTTCCTGATGGTCCAGGATGTCTCAGTTCCAGCTTGATTCTAGAGGCTGTCGGCAGCCATATCTATGGTCAGTACTGTGTTGGGGTAAGACTGATCTGTGGGCTAATTGATGAATAAATGAAAATGTAGTATGAAATGTGTTTTGGGAGGTAGGAGTTTACTGAAAAGAAGCTGAGTTGTAAAAACAGCCAAGTGTTTCATTGTTCCAAGGTAAAAGTGCTGGTGCTGTGGTAGTGGAGGTCGCTTTCCTTTTCAGTGCAGCTTTGCATGAGCTTTGCCTGGTGCAGGCTAGGTCCTGTAGTTCTAGGTTACTGCACAAAGTCATACTGTGAGTGCTGATTTTTTTGACAGTGAATAGTTCATAAGAGAAGAACGAGTGTCCCTTGTGTCATCAACCTTCCTGTGGGATCAAGGGAAGCCAGTATTGTTTTCTTCTTGCATTTCCTGGTCTTCACTCTTACAAATAAATGCCTTCATGAGAGAATTGCACTCATGTTTCTTGATTGTTTTCTTGTGCTGCTCTTGGAGAGCCAGAAGAATTCTTTGTAGAGTTTTCCAGTCCTAAAAGAGTAGATTAAATGTGCAAAAATCTGTTTCAAATCTTCATGTTTGCGTAGCAAAACTCTGATGTGCGTTTGTTCACACAGATGCCGAGGTCAATGGCAGAAAGAAGACATTCACTGAGGTTCAAACAGAACGGTTGGAGCAAGCAGAACGGACTATTTTGATTAAGTGCCCACCAAAAATTAGTGAGAAAAAATTATTACAGTATTTGTCCAGTCACGGAAAAATTAACAGTCACTTCTTTTTTGAAAATCGTGTAAGTAATTGATAATGTTCACTAAAATCTAGACTTAAACAAAAAGAAATGCTAGCACTTGGAGTAGACCTTACATATATATAAGCTGAGCATGTTACAGAGAGCCATTGTATTAAACTTGTTTTTATTAAAGTTTACAAGTTGCTGAGTAACAGATCTTTTAAATCACCTAAGCTACACCTGTTATAAATGATGGATAGCAACATTTTTTTGGACTTTAAGCCTTGTACATAACACTGCTCTCTATTCTAACAGTAGAGCTAAGCTTTTTACATGTTTTTTGAATATTACAATTGGAAAGATAAATGAATTTTAATAATTTTGTGTTTAATGTTCACAGCCAAGTGTTGTAGATATTAATTTTGCTTTGACTGCTTGTCAAAAGGTGTCTAAAAATGTTCTGAAGTACAAAAAGTATCACCGAGCTTCAAAACTGTTGTATGAATACCTGAATAACATCAATATAATCAATTCAAATCTCATGTGTTATTATCTAACCCTGTCTCTTTCCACCCTTTGTTTTAGGGTATCCATGCCTTAATAGAATTTTCTGAAAAAAACAGTATAGCCTCATTACAGGATGTTATTGGAATCCCAAGTACTACAGAGTATCCTGTTGTTCCCTTTAAGTCTAGACTTTTTACTTTTGTGATGAAAAACCCAGTGGGTCAAGCTGCTGCTGAGACACAAATTCACCTCTCTCCTCAGTCTCACATTACAGTCAAAGACCTTATTCAAAAACTTTGTGGTGCTGACAGTGTAAGTATAGGTTTGTCAATCTCTCTTTACTAAACATGAATCACATTTATTTCAGAATTGCAAGTGAACATGTGTATCTTGGAATACAGTTTATTTCTGTCTTAAAAAAATAGAATTTTGAATTTGCTTTTCACGCATAGTAACAAATAGGTGAAATTTGTTATTTTAATTGCCAAATGTATTTTTCCATATGGAAATAAACCTCTCTGTGAATCAATCCTTTATTCAAACCACAGAGATATTAAGTAGGTAAAAGTATATATTATGAGTCACTGTATCTTCACTGTGTTCAATTTCTGCACTAGATAAGCAGTCAGATGTACACTCTGCTGAATGAATATCAGCTCACAGAAGAAAATATCAAGCTCCGATTTTTGGCCTGTTCCCTGGTTCGGGATTTTGCACGTGCCTATTTCCCAGACAGCGTGGTAAAGCCGTTTGGCTCTTCAGTGAACACCTTTGGCAAACTGGGATGTGACGTGGACATGTTTCTGGACTTTAATGAAGCAAGAAAGCACATTAAAAAAATGGTAAGATTATTCTATACATATTCAGTTGTTTCAATAATTTTTGACAGAGCGGCTCATTTGCTCCTCTAAATGTCAAAGTCAGTCTAAATGTCAGTCACACTCTGATAAAGGTTTCACATAAGTCTAAATGAGAGATTGATAAATTTATTTGAATGTTTAGACTTGAAGACCTTCAAAAACTGAATGTGACATGGAAGAAGGTATTTTTATCATTATAGGAAAAATAATTTGGTGTTTGTACAGGCTTCGTGTGCATTTCACGCATAATTATTTTGTGTTTGCGTGTGCACAGGTATTAATGGAAGATTGTCAGGCTCTTTTCCTTGATTTAAAAAGTGACTTCAACATTTAAAAAGATTATTTCAGATTCTCTTGTTTGGAGGTGGTATTGTTTGCTACAGTTAGGAAAATTATATTTGACTATGGCTCTGAAGCTGTTTCATTTATCCTCTAGCTATTTTTGTTGATAGTGTTAACATGAAATGTCAAACAGTTTATGAAAACTGTTTTCTTACTGAGTTCATACAGCAAGACTACTTTCTAATTAATAGCCAATGCTAGGTCAGGGAAAAGAGAAGACTGTAAATACAATGAAACAGGTAAAAGCGAGGTAGGTATTCTGAAATTGTTCTTCATTATCTTCAAACCAGACATACTACTGATGTTCTTATCAGCTTTAAGTTGTTGGCATGGCAGCTGTATTAACATTGCAATCTTGTTGAGTTGCATAAACACATCTGCGAGCTCTAGATTTCATACTGTAAGAATGTTATTCCTGAGGTGCCCTTTTATCTATAGGTGGTTTGAAGCAACTTATCCTCTCATGGGACTGTGGAAGGTGTTCTAGACCTGCAAAATCCTGTGATAGGAATCAAAATAACACAGTGGGTGTTCTGAGAGGCATCAGAGAGATGAGGCCATCTCTTCTGTCTGAGCAGGGACAGATAACTATATGTGTGTATTGGTTTAATGGGAATTTAGTTAGGAATTCTTCAGCACGAGCCTCCAGGGCTACTGTCTGTGCTCATGACGTTGTGTTGCATGACAGGTTAGTAGGCTGCATGGAATATTTACACTGTTACACGTAGTGCAGTGAGACTTTTGCTTTGTGTACAAGCATGGTGGTATCAATAAAAGCAACAAGATTATCTTCTGATGCATATTTTGGACTGCTAAAATGTGGGCATAAGTGCTGCCTCAATTTGAAAGGTACATTAGAGAGTTGACCTATAAAGGGGAGTAAAAATCATTAGTGCATCTCGATTCAGATATAACCAAGGAATAAACAAGACCAAGATGCCAGCACCTAGAGAGCTTTATATTCTGTAGGAAGTTATGATGTGGGCACATCTTCCCTAATAGGCAACCAGTGCTTAATGCTTTTGAGGAAAGGCAAAATGGTATTCTCCCTGGCAAATTGTGTTACTAATGTACATAAACTGCTTGTCTTTCTGGGGACAAGTGAATGAAGGAAGGTAACTTTAATTATAAAATGACATAGCAGCAGGGCAAAGGATGCCTTCTGCCTGCCAAGCTATCACAGACCTTCAGGAGGCTATGAGCAGTGGAGGAAGACCAGGTATTTCGGCATTTCTTTACATTTATTTATTTAGCCTCATGGAAAACCAGTCAGTGATTGTGAGTTAAAAAGTCAGCAAATGTGAGAGCATTCTTTACCATGGAATTTGTGACTATTCTATTTTTTTTTTTTTTTAGTATGGTTTATTCTTCCTCATGAGATATCAAAGGGCTAGCTATCAATATGTGTGTTTGCACAGAGATCATATTTTTAACATGCAGGCTGCTTGGGAGAGTAGTTGAGTTACTTTAAACATAGTTCAATGACCACTTTTAGAGTAACAGATTTTGGATTCAAACAGTTATGCTTCTTTTTGAGGGTAGCCTATGAATTTACCGCAAAGGAGTAGTTTACTTTATCAGCATCTTCTGCTGTGGGCAGCATGGCAAAAGGAAGGGGCACATCTGGATCTGGGGCAAGTGCCTCTTGTTCCAACGGTCTTGTGGGAAGGCCCGCTGTGGTCTTTGTCACAAAGCACAAAGGTAAAACCACCAGCACACTGACTCAACAGCCAAGTTCCAATTTCTTCTTCCCTGTCACTGCCTCAGTCTTCTATTCCAGGAAGCTCCTTGCTCCCTTTTGTGTAGATGTGGACTCCTTTGACTTTGAAGCAGGACTGGCCCATAGCACTTTAATCCTGTTTGGCTATGTAAATCAGGGCCCGCTGTTTTGGAGTATGTTCAAGCACTGACTCTGGCTGGGGAAGCATGGGCAAGAGGAGAGCAGGAGAAACTGCCTGAGTGGTTGTCAGGGTTGCACAGAAATTGGGTGCCTTAAAGTGGGTTTTTGGGGAGATTACAGGATCCATGACTTCCGAGCTGTGCCTCTCTGGGTGTCTTGTTCCTTTGCACTAACCTGGCGATAACAAAACGTAGCCTCATGTAGTGGTGACTTGGAGGACCGGTCGGGTCGCTGCGTAAAGCTTTTCACTCAGCGTGCATTCATCCATAAGGTGCTTTATAGGGAGGGGTAAATCAGTGTAAGTATGGGATTAGCAAGCAAAAATAGCTAAGGTTTAAAAATAGACTATAAAAAGAGCAGAGGTTAGAGGTTACATATAAATGCTTTATTTTGGTGTAAGCTATGTGTATGAAAATTACAACTACAAAAATATACAGGAAAATGCATGTCTAATATGATCAGAATGCAGCTCAGATATATTTTTTTCTGAAAAATATATCTGATGTGAAATTATTATTTTCAATTTTAGAGAAACTTTTTTTATAAAAAGTAAGTCATATGCTAAAATTTTTGAATTCTTTTCAAAGTGGAAAAAAAATTCTTTTACAGTGCTACTTGATTCAATAATATGTGCTGTGAGGATATAGAAAGAAAATACTGGTAGGATGAAATAAGCAGTGGTTTGACTGTGTTCCGTCTTTTTTCCTTTTTAACTTAAAACTGTACTTTTTTTTTGGGGGGGGGGGGAGTGTACATGTGCTGTCTCAGAAATTCCACAATTACTTGCTTTAGACAATAATGTGATGTATTATACCCTCATTAAAGCATCTAATTTCACAAAAAGTGGTTCCCTATTAACCTGTAAAATGGAATCACTGAGAAAGAATATAAAAGAGAAAGCAGTATGTTTTACCAAGTTTTGCAGGCCACTTTAATGCATTTGCCTTAGAAGCTCAAATTGCCCAGTCCTTTGCAAATCGTTGTAGTCATCCAGGATTATTCTTAATTCCACAGCTAACAGTTTACTTTTAAAATTTTGTGGTAGGCAAAAGGGCCGTTTGAAATGGAGTATCAGCTGAAAAGGTTGCCATCTGAAAGGCTGGCGACTCAGAAAATCCTGTCCGTGATCGGGGATTGCCTTGATCATTTTGGTCCTGGATGTGTGAGTGTGCAGAAGATACTCAATGCTCGCTGCCCACTGGTGAAATTCTCCCATCAGCCAACAGGATTTCAGTGTGACCTGACAGTGAGCAACAGGTAAGACTTAGTTTTAAACAGTTTGGGTAGAATGTACTTATAATCTGAAAACCTGTGATGAACACTGGTTAGTGGTGTTTGTAACAAGTACAATAAGAGAACTTAATTTGTACTTTGGGGGCCAGCAAATTTATGCTTCTGAGTTGTAAAGCTTTTTTCTTTTCTTTAAGATACTCTTCTCCAGCATAGCTCCACTTGCTAGCTGAACCTGAAGAACACCATGGAAAAATGTTGTCTTTTAATGAGCTGAAAGATGACACAGCTTCTTTAGTCGCTATGTACGTAGGCACGTGCACGATCATCTTTGGATTACTTTTCGGATTAAGAAACTGCAATGTATTAATTTTCATTATAGTCTTTCAACTGCTGTGTAGTGACTGGGTTTCTAGTTATTTCAGGATTCTTTGGGGTTTGTTTGTTTGTTTTGTATTTGCTGGCGAGGTATCTGGAAAGATACAGTACTTTGCTTCTTCAGAAAATTTTTACTGAGATTAGGACTCTTCACAAGAGTGTCCAATAGAGGGAGCAGGCTTCCTAGAAATATCTCTGTTTCTTCTGTTTTCCTCCTTGCTCTCACCTTTTTATGGGACTAGTGTTTGATAGGAAGCATTTTTTTGTTTTGTTTTGCTGTCACTTATTTTATGAAGAATAGTGGGGTTTTTTTGCCAGTGCTGCAGATGTATAATGGATTAAAGATACACACTTGGAAAGCACCTAGCCCTTTATATTTATGATAGGGAGTAATAAAATGTGAGTGATTATCTTTCAAGAAGACTTTGGTACAACTTTTAATGCAGATTCTATGATACAAGCAGATCCTAGATTGAATTTTATGAATTATCCAAAATTCTGCTTCAGAATGCATAGGAGCTGTTAAGGAGTTAAGAAAAGTTATTTTTGTGCTTTGAAGTGGAGCCACATGCATGCAGCCACAGTGAAAGTCGGTTCTGTGCTTCCTCGTAGTCCTCCGCTGAGTGGTTGGTCAGTTGTGACCGTCTCTGTTCTCTTCTTATTATTTGGAGTAAAAACAAATACTTGTATAAACAGAGAACCATTTTACAGTCAAAATTTGAAAGTCAAGGAATTACTAACATTGACATGGCAACTGTACCTAAAATGTTTTTTTTTTTTTTTTTCCTAAAAGAATTAAGTACAGACTTAGTAAAGTAAGTAAAGACTCCTGCAATGGTAGTTCAACCATCTCTTTAGGTTAAAAATGTCCCCAAACCGTCCCCAGAATAAGTCTTGTTATTGCATTGTGCTTCATTATATTTTTTTTCCTGCTTCTTCTTTGCCCTCTCCTTTGTACTGTACAAGAATGTTTGTACAAGCATGTGATGAAGCAGGTAGAAACCAATGTGTTTGAAAAGCATTATCCTTCTACTTGAGTTTTTTTTTCCATCAAGATCTGAACCTAGATAGTTGCAACAAATGGGTATCAACAGTATGGATGTGGCAACATGGGAACAAGAACAAGCATTTGCAAGCAAGGCTGCTGCTTCTAGCAGTAGTAATTGCTTATGTTTGTTTAAAGCATTTGCTGAACAACCACAGCAAATTTATTTATTTAGCCACACTAAAAATGTTTTTGATACTTTACAGTACAAAATTCAGAAATATATTCTGTGCTCCAACAAACTGCAGGTCATTCAAAAATCAGTCATTTGAAAACTACCAAGTTGACCTGCTTTGCAGATCTCATGGTCTTTACACATTACTTATTTTTCAGTACATCATATTATAACTCTTTGGATTAAGATTGTAAAAGAACTTCTGGTTTGTACTTGTACTAAAATATAGAGATTATCTCCAAAGTCATTTATGTCTAAATGAAATGTATCTTTTCAGGCTTGATTCTGCATAGTTGTGCTCCTGAGTACTTTTTATTTCATTTTTTCCCCTTGTGATATGTAACAAGGAAAGAAAGCAAGTCTGGTGTTAGTTTGCCCCCTAACTTTATCCTTTCTACTATGAGAAGCTCTCGGGAATTGATGCCTGGGCAATCTCAGGCATTCACTTTATTTTTTTAACAGGTAGAAGTTATTTTTTACGGATATCCTCTTCACTTGTAACTGATGCTCTAGGATTGAAGGGCTGGCACTGCACCTGGTACTTCACAGTTCTCTCAATATTTACATGTGCCATGCTTTTTCTTCCTCAGCATTGCTGTAAAAAGTTCAGAACTGCTGTATATCTATGGTTGTCTTGATTCCCGTGTGAGAGCACTGGTGTTCAGTATACGATGTTGGGCCCGTGTACATGGACTTACAAGTAGTGTTCCTGGTGCTTGGATTACCAACTTCTCTCTGACCATGATGGTCATCTTCTTTCTGCAAAAGAGATCACCACCTATCGTTCCAACAGTAGACCAACTTAGAGCACTAGCAGGTAAGGACAGCTATTTATGAAAGAAATTAGAGTGACTTACTTATTTTTCTGTGTTTGAGAGAATGTACAAGTTTCACGTGTTATTTTTGTGAGAAAACAAGACCTCATGTTTTTAAGAACAAAATAATATTTTTTTGCAATGCTGAATTCGAGTTGGAGGGGTTAAGGTTGTTCTATGTCTCGCTTATTCTTGTCAAAGGAGTCTTAGTGCAGCTTCCATGTGCTCGCTGCTTTTAGTTGGTTTTTTTTTTTTTTTTTTTTTTTTTTTCAGAAGACTTGTAAATTCTTAACAATGCGGAGATGTTTATCAGTTTTGTTCACTCATGAATATGGTACATATTGTTTTATAGACACGAAGTGCTTAAAAGAAGGATTATTTTTTTTCCTCACAATTCATGATATCCTTGACACTTTTCAGTCCATCCAGAAATAGTTCTTTAATCTTTGCAAGTTAGCCATTTTAGCCATTTCATGCGTTGCTTTCAGGGTATGATATCTTCATGTATCTTCATTAAGTCTAATGAAAGGATGGAGAATGACATTCCAAACTTTTTATTTCCTCACTTATGTCTTGTGCTTATTGACATGCTTACTTGAAAATTTGGAGTACATGAAGGGTTTTCTTCATTTGCTCTAAAAGCAGTTCACATATTTCCATTAACATTTATTAATAAGCTTTCAAAATGACCGTAGAATTCTTATGCATAGAACAAAATCACCTGTCTCAACTTTACAAAAATATTCCTAACCCGCTTTTTTCA